>NC_077231.1:230285837-230650212 GCF_027887165.1 Monodelphis domestica | reverse complement strand
TTTTTTTTTCTGCTCAGCCTTCTACATGGAAATAATTGATAAGATGTCAAGGTTTTCCTTGAAAACATCCATCTTCTCCATGTGCTTAATAGTAAGATATTCTCAGCTTGCTCATCCAAAATCCTACAGCAAAGCAATTATTTATTTTAACATTTGCATTTAAACCCAATGATATTAAAATCCGTCAAGCTGCGATCAGTAACACCAGAGAGTAGGGGGGTAATGCAATCTCCACCAGGCTTTTTGTAGCAATCCATCCTCCAAATAATCAGACAATTCTGTGGCCAAGACAAATTATAGCCAGTTTTACTGTATTTACCATTTGGATGTGACTATAGAATCCATAATGAAAAAAAAAATCAGTATTTGGCTTTCAATCAAGGATGACCTCAACCTCCAGGTGTCTGGCCAAAAGTTCTCTGCACCAGTGACGCCTTGCTCATTTCATTGTCCTATACCCTCTGGGTTTTGGATTGTTTTTAAGAAATCACAAAGGGAGGTTTTAGACAATGTTATTTATAACATGTGCAGGAGGGTCTTGTGGCATGGAAAAGCAATACTTCTGTCTCCCCTTCCCCCCCAAAGAAGAAAATTTATTTTGCACACACTTTGCAGCTGCTTCCTGAATCAACCCAGAGAGATTGAAAGCTCTTTATATTCAAGGGAATACTCCCTGGGTGAACTTTAATTAGTGGTGAAATATAATTCCAGATAAGTCAAAGAGGACGACAATTCATTCTTGTAGGACTCAAATCAATATCCTGGGAGCTCCCAATGAGCCAGTAATTCCTATTTATTGTTTAATTGCATCTATTTCATTTTAACCATGGAAAGGACTTCAGAGGAAGGGAGGCAACGATGGCTCCTGCTGTTCAGAAGGCAGTTTGGAAATGATTTGGCTGGGTGCATTACTGTGTCAAGTAATTGCACTCTCCGCCCTAGCTCTGGTGGGAGTCCCTCTATGCCCCATAATGGATCATGTGGTGTGTGCAGCAGGCATTAATTATTCCCCTTTAAACTGTGTACCAGATTCAATATCTTTTTTTTCTTTTTTTCCTCTTTCCATCACACATGATCAGACCATGTTGCAGAAAGCAAAAACAATGCATTCCAACCCATCGCAGTACTGTTTATCCCAGGCTACTATGAATACTTCCAAGAGCGGTGGCCATATAGAATAACCCAAAGAGAGTCCAACTTTGGAGAGCTAAGAGAAGGCACCCATGTGCTTTTTTTATAGAGGTAGCGAAGTGGCACAGGAGATAGAGAGCCAGGTCTGGAGTTGGAGAGATCTGAGTTCAAATCCTACCTTAGGTGCTTACTATCTGTATGATCCTAAATAAGTTGCTTTACCTCTGTTTACCTCAACTGCAAAATGAGAGTAATAAGTTGTTAGGATCAAATGAGATACTTATAAAGCACTTAGCACAGTGCCTGGCACAGAGCAGGCATATATAAATGTTATTTCCTTCCCTTCTTTCTATCTGTTTAAGCCCTTAAACTCCTTCCTACTCATAACAAGATCTTATGTTAAAACTTAAAAGCCTTAACAATAAAGGTTTCATTCATTCAGTACCCATTCACATTGGGTGGACATCACTATCCTTCATTCACTTTATATTACACTGTACAATGATTAGGTAAAGATTTAGTCAATCCATAAATTGTACAAATATTACAGGGAGAGTATGTTCAATCTACCTAGTAGAACAAAATGTTTTTAAACAATGGGACCAACCAAATACCAAAAGAGGTAAATCACTTAACCTCTCTTTGCTTCAATCCATTTGGAAGGAAATGACAAACCACTCCAGTGTCTTTGCCAAGAAGACCCCATGGACAGTATGGTCCAAGGAGTCACAAAGAGTCGGACATGATTAAATGATCAAACAATGACAACAATGCGGTATGCTTTTGGAGGGCAATGGAAGACCCACTTACTACCCAAATGTGTCTCTCTCTGGTCTGCCATAAAGACAACAACTATGCCAAAGAAATACTGCAGTGTCCTAAGTACACAAAAAAGTTCCCCATTAAAGAGCAAGCAATTCCTTCCTCCTCACAGATATCCAATTGGTATTCCTAGGTATAAGTCTATCATGTAAGAAAAAATAATTCAAAAGTACATTTCCTTCAACAGTATCAATCTTGCCCTATCTGACTCATAAAGAAATCTTTCCCTACCAAATGTCAGTCTTCCAAAGATATCAATAATAATGGTTGATCGTAATGTTAAATATACAGGAAACTTGTTAATAAAATAAAAGTTGTTTTTTTTTTAAAACAGAAACGGCTCTTTGTTGCCTTTCAGTCAAATACAAATTTATCTGTTTGATATTTTAAATCTTTCATGCTCTAGCTCAAACCTACCTTTTCGGGCTTATTATACATTACTATCCCTCATTCACTTTATATTCCCAACAAAATGGCTTACTTGCTGATCCCTTCATACAACATTGCGCACAAATTGTATTCCATTGCCCTTCTCAGAAAGAACCTTTTCATAAAGTATACTCTGATACCCAGAATGTACTCTGGCTTCCTAGTTACCTCTTGGAATTCCTAGACTCCTTCAAGGCTCAGCTCAAGTGCCATTTCCTGATCCCTCAAGTGGCGTGAGCCCTTCTACACACACACACACACACACACACACCCCTCATATTTCCTATTTACTGTGTGAATGTTATATATAGTATGCATATGTATGGAATAAATATACACAAGATAAACACAAAATACAGATAAGGTAATTAAATACAAGGTTGTCAGGAAGAGAGGGCACCAGCAATTGAGATCAAATGACAGAATATTTGGAAAGCACTTAATGCAGTTCCTGGCACACAGGAGGAGCTACATAAATGTTTATTCCCTTCCCTTCCCTCCCTCCAGCTAGAGCATTAGGAAAGGCATCATATAGAAGGTGATTGCTGCTGTTGTTCAATTGTTGCAGGACTGTCTGATCCTTTGTGATGCCATTTAGACTTTTCTTGGCAAAGGCACAGCACTGGTTTGCCCATCTCCTTCTCTTGCTCATTTTACAGGTAGAGAATCTGAGGCAAGCAGGATTAAGTGACTTGCTGAGGGTGACACAGCTTAGGAAGTATGTGAGGTCAGATTTGAACCCAGGAAGATGCACCATCTTTCTGTCATCTGCCTGTGTTGAAAATGGTACTTGAGCTATGTCTTGAAGGAAATGAAAGATTCTATGAGAGAGGAAGTGAGAAAAGGATTCAATTAATATTTGATGAATGACAAGTATTAAATCCCAGAATTGAGGTTGAATGCCATGTGTGAAGACAAGAAGTTCAAAGGGACTGGACTATAGGGTACAGGAGATCTTGAGCAAATCACTTAATTTCCCCAGCCACTTAAACTCCTCCTTAGTGAGCTCATGGTACCCATCATTTCCCCTAACTGTGGTTGGTCCCCATGGCTCTACCTTGTGGACCTCATTAGCTTCCAAAGATTGACCTATCATCTCTGCAGATATCTCACAGATCTCTTTATCTGTCCCCAGGCTCTTGTTCCAAGCTTTCATCTTGGATCACTAATTGCCTATTAGATATATCAAACTGGATATCTTGAGAATATCTTAAAGTCAACCTCACTAAACTGAACTCACTATCTTTTTCCCCAAGCCCTGCCCTCTTCGGAACAGCCCTTTTTTGGTCAAAGGTCCCCCCAGGATTGCAGTGTCTCAGGTTCATAATGTTAGCATTATCCTGGATTCCTCAGTCTTCACTGCACAAGACCTTCCCATTTCTACCTTCATGTCTCTCACAACTGGTCCCTTCTGCCCACTGATACAGCTACCATCTTATTCCAGGCAGCACCACCTCTTACTTAGGTTATTGCAACAGCTTCCTAAATAGAATCCCCTGCTTTGTGTTTCTCCATATTGCCATTCATTCTACAAGCTACTGCCAAATTAATTTTCTTTTAGGATTGATCTGTCCGGGTGACCCCAGTGGCTTACTATTGCCTTTAGTACCAAATATAAATTCATCTGTTTAGCTTTTAAAGCTCTCTACAATTGGGTCCCAGCCTTTCGTCGGAGCCTGACTGGACATTACTAACCTCACCAGCACCCTGTGATCAGCCAAGCTTGCCTTTCTGTCACTCACACAGGACACTCCTTTTCCCATCTGAGTGCCTTTTACCAGCCATCCCCATGCCTAAAATGCAAACCTGACTCACCCCTACCTCAGATCCCCTCTCTTCCTTTAATGCTAGAAGGATGACACTTCATTTGGAAAGGAAATGTACTTGATAATAAATATTTTCTTTCTCCTGTCTAGGCAAATGTATTTTAAATGTAATTAGAAGCAACCATTATAATTTTACTTTGAAATAAAATGTTTCATCCTGTAATTGATGCAGCCTACTCCTTCATGGTATTAAATTCTAATTCTTCAGGAGCAGTTATGTGGCTCATGAATAGAGCACCAGGTCTAGAGATGGGAGGTCCTGGGTTCAAATATGACCTCAGACACTGCCCAGTTGTGTGATTCATGGCAAGTCACTTAACACCATTATTGAGCCCTTATTGCCTGTCTGCTTTGGAATGAATATATAGTATTGATTCTAAGATGGAAGGTAAAGGTTTAGAAAAATTCTATTTCTTCTAGTTAAGACACAACTCAACATCATCCTTTACATTAGAGATATCAAATTCTTGGCCCACAAAATTACCCAAATATATCCAAATTACCAACCCAAAGTGTTGATTGAACCAGATTGAAATATAATTGGGAAATTTTTAAAACAAGAAACAAAACTATAATAGAACATAATGTTAATTTGTGGTTTTTTAATGAAGCATGAAGGCCACAGTGATGTTTCTTTTTGAGTCTGGCACCACTGTTCTTCCTGAAGACTTTCCCAATTCTCTCTCAAATGCTACTGCCTTTACTCCCTTGTGTGCATGTTTTTTAAAAGTCCTCAGTTGTCCAAAAACTTGAGTCTATGAGGCAGATTTTTTTATTCATGGCTTGAGTTTATAGTAATTCTGACTCTGAAAACGTACTTATGAAGTGGCCTCCACCGATGCCCCCAGTTAGAGAACAAAACCTTTCTAGCAATGGGCTGGAGGTTTAAGACCCTTATCCTGTGCTAGGAAAGAAGGCTCTCTCTTTTGTTCTGTCCCACTCCCTAGTGCCATGAACAAAGGGACACCAACAAATATAAAGACAGAGTCTATTATGTGTGCTTATAAGAAATGAAACTGGATCTCCCATCAGCTGAAATCTTGAACAAAATCTTTTTTAAAGCATAATTATAATGGATGCCAGGCACTCCAGCTGACGTAAAATAGTGGAGTGGAGACAGAACCACCAGTTCCTTGTGTCTGTCAGTGCTCCAACTACCAAAGCCAATACCTTTGAGAAGAAAAAAAAACATGTCTCCCTGGGGCTTACAAGCACACACACACACACACACACACACACACACACACACACACACACACAGACACACACACACACACACACACACACACCTTTTCTTCATCTCTTCTCCCTCCAAAAATCCTAACTAGCTAAGAAGAAACCTAACTTGACTCCCAAGCTGTAAAGAAATGCAACTCCCAGATTACCTTTTAGGTTCTTTCCTTCTCCAGAGCTATGTTTCTGTGGTGTTTACTGGAAGCAGGTTTGGATAGAGGGGGTCAGCCATTAGTGAGTATAAAAGATGAGTCTGGCACCAGAGGGAGAAGGAAAATGGAAGATGCTAAAAGACAACTTGAATGACTTCACAAAGATGCTTAATAGACATCACTTGACTCCCTGCCTCCTTGACTGATTGACTGACCAAACGATTTTTGTTGAGTTTAAGCTCCTGGGAAAGTTCTGTTATTATTAAACTGGGAAAGAAAACAAGAAGTCAAAGTTGAGCAGAGGACCTTGCCCACTCCCACCTCCCACCCTCTAGTAAACCAAGGATATGAGAGATTCACTGGGAAAGTGGCAGCATTTAGACAAGTAATGTGCAGGCCAGGAAGAGAAGAGCAAGTTGATAGACGGTGAATAAAAGTAAAATATAGGAATGAATGTAATTTCAGTGGAACAGGAAATTTTATGGGGAGTTATTGCCCAGAACCGAAGATTCAGAAGCAGTTAGGGAAAAGAAATCACACACCCCAATAAACCTGCAAGAGAGCAGTTTATTATTTTAAGGAGTTTGAGTTAAAGAACATCTTCAGTGGCTGGTTGGATGAGTGTTCCCTCTCAGTCTAGGTTACCTCAAGAGAGCCATCTAGGGTGTCAGTCCCCCAGGGGCAAAGCTCTTATCTCCTTAGTGGTGATATGTGGCTACCTCCTGCACCCAGTATCAAACTTTACATAGAATGGGCACCAAATAGATATCCCAGACTGATAGATTGACAAACTATTGATGCTTGATTGTCAGACAGACTCTCTGCCTTCCGCCTGTCTGATTCAGTTCAGTAAGTATTCAATAGGTACCTATATAGACTTCCAGTTAAGATGGCGGCTTAGAGAAAGCTAAAGTTCAGATCTCCGGAAAACCCTTCCCAACCGATCTCAAACTATAAGCTCCTAAGGCACCGAAATTCAAAACGATCAACAGCACAGACCCCAGGAACCCTCCTCCTGGACCTGGACCCGGATCAAAAGGTACGGCTCCCCTCAAAAGCCAGAACCCGAGATCACTCGGACCTCAGGGGTAGGAGTGCAGAGTCCAAGGCTCCCGGAAGCCACAGCCCGGCTGGGCTCAGAGAGCAGGGTCCTCGGAACAACAACCCTCAGGGCCTTCTATCCGAGTCCCAGCGAAAGTCACTGCCTGGAGCTCCCCCCAGCAGAGAGCAGGGTCGAAACAACAGCAACCCTCAGGGCGGGCAAGACAGCATCACGGGCTGGATCCTGCTATCCAAGTCTCAGTGAAAGTCCCTGCCCTCGGAGCTTGGGGAAGCTGCAGCCCATCCCCCCACAGGATGACGAAACAGCCTCACGGCCAGCTATTCTGAAGGCAATCTCCGGAAAGCAACCCGACCCAGAGAGCGGGGGAGAGAGTGTGGCCTCGTGGTCCGACCCTTCCATTCCAGTTCCAGTGAGGCATATTCAGTTTAACCCAGGGAAAGCTCATAGAACCGACAATCTGCCCAGGACTAAAGCCTCTGAACACCAGACAGAGATAAGAAAAGCTAATCCTCCCCATTCAGAGATGGCAAACTCCACAGAAGCACAGAAGCCCCAAAATACCAAGAAAAATAAGAAGAAAGGGGCGACTTTGGACACATTCTATGGAGCCAAAATACAAAATACAGAGCAGATAGAAGAAGATATACAAGAAAATGCTCAATAGGTACCTATAACTTGCAAGACCCTGTGCTAAGAGTTGGGGATACAGAGATAAAAAAACACATGCCGTTTTATGCCCAAGAAGGTTACAGTCTCATGGGCAGTATAGTAGACAGAGTGCTAGATTGGGAATCAAGAAGAATCAGTTCAATTGCTGCCTCAGATATTTACTAACCTGAACACCTCACCTAACCTCCCTATGACTCAGTTTCCTCATCTGTGAAATTGGAATGATAATAGTATCTTCCTCACTGGCTGGTTGTCAGAATCAAATGAGATAACACACATAAACCATTTTGCAAACTTTAAACCTATCTATAAATACTAAATATTGTTATTATGATTAGGGAGGATTAGACATCCATAAATAACTGCACTACCAATTAAATACTTTGGGACAAGCTATGTTAAGTCTTTGGTCCCTGGTTTCCTCATTTGTAAAATTAAGGGATTGGACTAAAGCTCCTCAAAATTTGTGACCACATTATTTCTTGGACCAGACCTTTGGTTTCACAAGTACAGGAAACTCCCAGTGAAGAAACTCCCTCTCTCAATTCAGAGCAATAAATGTTTCCAAGTTGCAATCTTAGAGAGTTGCCTAGAACAATGAGAGATTATATGACTTGGCTAAAGGTACACAGCTAACAAACGAGGCTTCAAAGCTAGGGCCCTGCTCACTATAAATCCAAGACTCTTCTCACTATAGCATTCTGCTTATGGAAAGCAAAGATTCAGTGTGTTGGGATAGACCTGAGGAAGGAAAATTCCATTCTGGCTCTGTGCCCTGCTATCTGTTTGATCTTAGGCAAGTCATTTCTCTTCTCTTCTCCTCTTTTTCCCTTTTTACAAAAGAAGTCAAACCTGATAGTCTCTAAAATCCCTTATAGCTGGGGGCAGCTGGGTGACTCAGTGGATTGAGAGTCAGGCCTAGAGACAGGAGGTCCTAGGTTCAAATCTGGCCTCAGACACTTCCCAGATATGTGACCCTGGGAAAGTCACTTGACCTCCATTGCCTAGCTCTTACCACTCTTCTCCCTTGGAGCCAATACACAGTACTGACTCCAAGATTGAAGGTAAGGGTTCAAATTAATTAATTAATAAAATCTCTTATAGCTGACTTGCCCATTTACAGTCAGCAGCCCAGAAACCAGATTAAAATGTAATTGATAAATATCTAACACAATAGATAAAATATAATAAGACATAGATGATATTATGTTTTAAAACTGAGTCAATATCTGACAGACCAGAATATTTCTGCACAAATTAATGACTCTAGATTCTATTTGAACTTGACAACACTATGATTCTCTGAGATCACCTCCAATTAGTAGCATCACAAATGTTTCCCACAGTAGGTAGTTAGACTTAAAAAAAAAAGAGATTTCAATAGCCACCTCCTTATTTCCCACCCAACTGTACTCCTTCATGTATGACTTCAGGTACCATCATCCCAAAACATTACTTCAGCTTTGGCACTCATATGTCATCAGTACTCTCTGAGTGGAGATCAGAGTAGAGAAGTCTTTCAAAACTTCAATTTAAAGAAGGTACCCACCCAGGCCAGTCTTTTACTCATTTCCCACCAAACTTTATTTCTTTGGATTTTTTCATCATGCCCCCATTTGAGAATCCCACCCCCCCCCTTTATAGTTTCTTTCTGTATGTGCTCCCCACACTTGATTGTGAGCTCCTTGAGGGCAAAGACAATTTTTCTTGTTGATATTTATATCCCTAGCACTTGGCATAGCAGAGAATAGGTGCTCAATAAATGTTTATTAACTTACTGACTATGTGGACATGATGGTTTAGAGATGGGATGGTGAGTCCAATCACATGAGGAAGAGTGTAAACAAAGACAAAAACTTGGGAGAAAAGTGGAGGAGAATGGGTAAAGGTAAATTGTCTCATTTGGCTGCAATGTAGAGTAACTGAAGGGGAGCATGGTGGGTTCAACTCAAAAAGCAGTATGGAATAAGATTATAGAGACAAAAGAGGTCTTAAATATGAGGTTCTATTTAGCAGGTAATAGGGAACAACTGGAGGTCTTTCAGCAGAAGAATAATTTGATCACATTATAAAAATAAAACAAAAATACTAGAAATCTAACCAAAGATTAAATTCTTATTTTTCAGTAAATTTTCTAAAATAATCAAGAGATCTGCTGGTTCCTCAGGATGGAAGCAACAATGTGAAGAGATAAAGCAGGGATATGACTTAAAAGGTATTATATTAGCTCAAGTCAGTGACAATGAGGGTCTGAACAATGGTGGTGAGGCTCAGAGTGAAAGGATGAAATGACAGGAAGAGATTCTTCAGAAGACTCCACAAGATTTGGTCATTAATCACATTAATCACATGTGTAAAGTGATTAAGAAGGGGAGAAAAAATTTAAAGAGCAAAATCAAATATTATTTATAGGTTTTAAGGTTGTATGACCAAGGAGATGGCAAAAATATGAATATTAATAGATAATGTCTATAATAATAATAGTTAATAAATAGAAATGGGAAAATTAAAAAGAGGAAGTCTTTTGAGAGGAAGAAATTTATTTGGAACATTAAGTTTGAGCTGTCAGTTTGACATGCAGAGGCAGACATTTAATAGGAGATGGAAATGCGAGGATGGACTTTGGAGAGAATTCATAGGACCCATTCTAATGGAGGTGATAAGTAAAACCATGAGAACAGATGAATTCATCAGATTGTGTGGAGATAAGAGAACCAAAGACAATATTTTTAAATTTTTTCTGGTATTCTAAATAGCAGAAATTTGATGCTTAATTATGTAGCATTCTATTAAAATTTTTAATTTATTGGTATTCACAAACTATAAAGAACAGAGATGATTAAATATGAAATTATAGATACTCAGTACATCAGGCTTTCTTACCCAAAAGTACAACGTGTTCCAAATGTCACTTAAAACTCCCCTATGACTCTTGAGGCACTTCATACTTGGGAAGGGAAAACCATTTTAATGTAAGTTGTAAGCTGTCCTGCTTGTCCACTGAGAAGCATCCTCTTTTAAGACACAACGGGAAGATGAGCTAGTAGAATAAAAGGGCAGTAGGATCTCAAATAGAAATAGGGGCCCCAATCCACACATAAAAATCCCTGCAAGATGCATATTGAGTTAGCTTTTTAAATATAGTATTATCTGTGTTGAGCTTATCTTTGTTATGGGGCAGCAACGTGTCACAGTGGATAGAGCACAAGGTCTAGAATCAAGAAGTAATTTAGAAAATACCTAAATCTGGCCTCAGACACTTAACTAACTTGCCTAAGCCTGAACAAGTTTTTTAGCTTCTATTTGCTCTTGCAGTTCTCTCTTCAGTATAATAACAACACCTATCTCCCATGATTGTTGTAAGAATCAAATGAGATAACATTTGGCAAATGATCCCTTAGTAGTATCCAGCACATTGAAAGCACTCTATAAGTGTTAGCTATTATTATTATGTTTTATTGCGTCTTTATTTATTTTGTTAAATCTTTCCCAATTACATTTTAATCTGATTTGAGCCAAACTCGGAGTATTATCAGCTCATCATTGTAGAGATGAGTTACAAGGATTTGACAGGCAGGCCATGAGACACAGAATCCCAGAGAACCTTCAGAACTTGCAGGGGAAAGGTTCCAAACCATTGAAGAAACTGTTGGACTTCACTTGGGGTTTTGAAGCTAACAAAGAAGCTGATGGTTGCTGATCTGTGCTCCTGTGGACATCTCTGGATCATCCTTCAAGCAGCCCTCTGGACAAGAGTGGATAGGTGTGTTACAATTACCCTTGGGTGGACCAAGGGAAAGATTGGGAGCTCCAGCCATTCTCTAGACCATCTAAGACTCCTCATCTGGACTCCAACCTCTACTTGCCAAAAGACTCTATAAGTAAGATCTCTGTACTTTCTGTTGGACTGACCCTTAGGAGTTTAGGATAAGATAAGATAGGATTATTATTTAAGAGTTTTAAAATTAAGGGATTAAGTTGTAAGACCTCCTTTCTCCCCTTCCTTTCCCAAACTTCTCCTCTCTGTTAAATAAAAGCAAAATATTTAAATGTTAATTGCTTGTGTTTTCCATCCTAAACCCCTCCAAATTAATATTGTTATTTCACCATGTATTTGAGGCTTTTGTACTCTGGAGGGGATATTAGGAAACAGATGCTGGTCCGTAGCTGCCAGGTGACAGAGAGAGGTCAAGGAGGATGAGAAATGGGAAAAGTCCACTGGCTTTAGTGATAAGGTAGTCATCTGGACAAAACTGGTAGGGAAAGAAGCCAAATTTTCAAAAGTTCTGATGTGAGAAGATGATGAAGTCATGGCAGCCAGAATAGGCTACTCTTTCTAGAAATGTGATAGCAAAGCAGAAAAGTGAGAACAGTAGAATATGTACACTGAACACAAAATATATTGTTTTACTTTATATTTATACATAGATTGTCATAACTGAACATAAATACAAATATATCAAAAGCATCCCATTATTTTATATAAGGAAATTGAGGCTGAAGATCAGAAAGTTTAAGAAACGTACCTGTGATTACATAGGGATTTGAACTCCCAATTCCCCTTTCACTATGTCCAGAACTCTAGCCACTACATCACCATGCCTCTTTTCATTCTTCTCTGTTATCTCAATGTAGGTTACACTAAAAAAAAGAAGGACCAGCCCCATCGTCATTCAAATTAGATTAGAGATAATTGGTCATTCATTACAGTTCTCCAAGAGAGAATATAATGATATTTTGACTGGGTGTCTAGGAGGGGTTGAAAAGCCCAAAGGGAAAAAAATCAGAGGCAGGATCCCTGGGATACTAGAGTTTGAAATATATAACTTGTCCCACAGCTCCCTACACGATCGAGATAAAAGATGTTACAACTAGATTGCATAAATGTTTCAAATGATTTGTATCTATGAAGGATTGTCTATGTGGCCATTCTCTGCCTTGGGGAAGCCTGAAAAGCCAAGTGTTACATATAAAGACCACACACACAGATTTTCTACTTTAACCAAACTCCCTTGTCATGTGCACTTCTCTTAGAAGCCTGACCCTGCTGAGTGTCTCGAAGCTGATGAATAGCTGTAACACATCACCACTACAGTGGCATTCTGATTATGAGTTGCCATGATCGATGGCTTACTCACATCACTCCCATTATGAGTTCCTGGCAATCAATCATAGGAGAGATGGGTGGACAATAAAGGGATGTTATACATCATCCCCAGAAAACCCACTGCTGGGACTGAGGGGAAATTTGTAACCAACAGAGATGGGTGCTATTGTTGACCACAGAACCACAGACTTTGAGAACTGAAGAAAACTTAGAGATCATCTAATATAAAGTTCCCATTTTACAGATTAGGAAACTGAGACCCAGAGACCTATAGTACAAAGTCACCTAGTACCCATGCTATATCTTCAGAACTCTAAAAGTTCAAAAAGTTCTACCTGCCCCAAATATAGTGTCCCTTTTTTCAGGCTGCTATCATCCCCTATCAATCAATATTTATCAGGCACCTAATGAGTACACAGTACAAGGGAGTGAGGAATAGTTTAAGATATAGTATCTACCTCTAAAAGGACCCTACTCATCATAGGCATAAAAAAGGTATTAAGATAAAGATAAAATATGCAGAATATAGAAAAATCATTATGGGGGCAACTGGGTTGCTCAGTGGTTTGAGAGCCAGGCGAAGAGATGGGAGGTCCTGTGTTCAAATGTGACCTTAGATACTTCCTAGCTGTGTGACCCTGGGCAAGTCGCTTAACCTTAATTATCTAGCCCTTACAGCTCTTCTGCCTGAGAACTAACACATAGTATTGATTCTAAGGCAGAAGGTAAAGGTTTTTTTAAAATAATAATAATGATTATTATGAATGACCTGCATGACCAAGATGATGTTACCTTATTATATAAAAAATATGATTAAGTCAATTATTCTAGTTTTTTTGGCAGAGGTTAGAAAGTAGAAATGTGGCAGAAAATGACCTGAGTTGAAGCAGCTAGTTGTCCTGTCAGTGCTAGAGATAAGTTCCAGAACTCAGGTTCATCAGGAAGGATACTTGGGGTTTGTCTGAGGAAGTTTCTTTTTTTTTTAACATTTTTTATTTTATTTTATTTTTACCAATTACATGTAACAACAAATTTCCACACACATTTTCCTAACATATTTTCCTCCTTCCCTTCCCTTCCTCTTTCCAGAGCTGACAAGCCATCAAATCTGGGTTATACACGTATTATCATGTATAACATTTCCATATTCTTAATTTTTATAAGTAAGTAATCTTATAAAACCAAAACCCAAAGACATAAACCCAAATAAACAATTGAGAAAGTATCCACTTTCATCTGCGTTCTGAGTCCACCAGTTCTTTCTCTGGAGGCAGACAGCATCCTTTGCCCTAAGTCCCCCTCTGAGGGAGTTTTATTTGTTCTCCTCCAACACCAGAGTTCCAGGTAGCACTACAGGGGGCAGGAAAGGATGATCTCCCAAAGAACTCTGAGACTGGGCTGAATTTCTCAGGATCCCGCCCCTCCTCCCACTTCCAAACAAAAAGGGCAAAGGCATGAGATCTCAGTCCAGCCAGGGCAGCAGTAGCTTGTCAATGGCATATCCCTGCTCTAAGGTGCCTTCTTCTCTCCCACCATGACATAACAGGGGATGGAACCAAATATATGCTATGGAGATAGAATAATAATTACACCACCTAGCATCTACACTGCATTTTAAGGTTTGCTGAGTACTTTATATATGTTATCTTCTTCAATCTCAAAACAACCAGGAAGTAGGAGCTATTTTTACCCCCATTTTATCAGTGAGGAGGAAACAAGATGAAAAATGTTAAATAATGGGGCATGGAGTCCCACAGCCAGTAAGTGTTCAAGGCAGTATTTGAACTTCGATATTCCTTTTTCCAAGTCCTATAAGCTCTACGCTGGTCCACTTAGAAGATAACTCAAGAGTTATCTTTGAAACCTCAGAAATAGTATATTTTGGAAACACTTTTTTTTCATTCTCTGATGGAAGAATGCTAGAGAGGGGCTAGAAACAGTGAGGATAATATAGGCAACTAGGGACCACAGTGGATAGAGCATTGGACTTGGAGTCAGAAAGATCTATGTTCAAATCTGGCCTCAGACATTTACTAGCTGTGTGATCCTGGGCAAGTCATTTAACCCTCTTTGTCTCAATTTCCTGATCTATAAAATGAGTTGGAGACAGAAATGGCATACCACTCCAGTATCTTTGTCAAGAAAACCCCAAATGGTGTCATGAAGAGTCAGATGCAACTGAAACAACTGAACAATGAACATAGAAGAGGTAGATGGATGGTTGCCATCAAAATAAGAATGCACAGTTACTCATCCTATTGTGTAGGACAGTGTCTCCCATTAGGTAACTTTATCCTAAAGGCTGGATAGTTTGTGATAGAAGAGAACATTTTAATTTTGTACTTTTCATGTTTTATGATATTAAATTCATGAATAATAATAATAAAACATGGTGTAATTAATTTTAATGTGAAAAGAGTACTATAAGTTTGTGTCACTATTGAAATATAAGTTCCATTTGATTTAATCATATGCAGCTACAATTTTGTTATATTTATATATTAATCTTGAGAAAGATTTCTTATATCTGAAGTTATGAAAAATAAGCCCTGTGAAATGTACAGACAGCATCAACATTCTATTCTCTAGTTTATTTGTTCTGTTCATACAACAAATAGCATCTAATAGTAACAATTTAAACTTTAGTGTTAAGAAACATCAAAAAATGATCCTTAAAATTATCTGATTCATGAAAATAAATAACATCATCGTGGCTTTCTATAAAGGGCCTTTTTGCAAGGCATGACAAAATAGTACCAATCTAGGATAAAATTTTATGCACTGTTTCATTTTTGACACTACTACAAAAAGGGCAATGTTTTCAGTTTTTATTGGTGACTGATAGCAGATTTTTCAATGTATTCTAACTTATGGATATCAACTATTGAATGGTGTTGAAAAGCATTTCGGAAAATGGAGCTTTATATATTTGTGACACGTGGAAGACAATAAAACAGTTAGGAGGACTAGTCTGGTATAAATTGTTTTGCTAGAACATCTGATAATAGTGTTGTGAACAGCCAGGAGGATGAAAGGATGGGGGGGAAAGAGAGCAGTAAAGATTTTTTAAACCTTATTGACTTTCTTAATAGCAACCCTAAGTCAGAAGGAGAGCTAGGCAAACTGGGTTTAGTGGCTTGCCCAGGGTCACACAGCTAGGAAGTATCTGAGGCCAGATGTGAATTTAGATCATCCCAACTCCACACCAGGAGTTCTATCCCCTGTGCCACCTACCTGACCAAAAAACTACTATGTGTTGTTTTAGTTGTTTTTCAGTCATGCCCTACTCTTTGTGATCTCATTTGGGGTTCTCTTGGCAAAGATACTAGAGTGGTTTGTTATTTCCTTCTCCAGCTAATTTTATAAATGAGAAAAATGAGGCAAATGGGCTTTAGTGACTCGCCCAGGGTCACACAGCTCGAAAGTATCTGAGTCCAGATTTGAACTCAGAAAGGGGTCTCCCAGGCTTGGCACTGTATTCATTGAACCACCTACCTGCCAATAGCCATGGATTTACTCTTTAAATGTCAGTTTTCTCAAAATCTACATAAAATTGTAATACAAATGGATGGTTGAGTGAATTCTAACAGCAATCCAAATTTAGACAAGTCATTTAAAGCTCTGTAAAGTTCAGTGTTTTAAATCACAATATTTCTTATTAAAGAATAAATTCTATAAGATAATTATTCTAAAGCTTCATCTATAAATCAGGAAACCTCCCATGGGACTATGAATTTTGGATTACATTTTCAATAAAAAATCGTATATAGGCCAAGTTTCTACCAAAAAAAAACATTCATTCCAGAGCTGCATGTACCATAGGGTTAGGCACTGGTAGACACTATTCTATTTTTTTGTCTTAGTGACTCCAGTGCTTAGCACATACTTAGGGTTTAACAAATGCTTGTTAACTCTGGCCTCAGATACTTCCTAGCCATGTGACCCTGAGCAAGTCACTTAACCCCTATTGCTGAGCCCTTGCCATTCTTCTGCCATAGAACCAATACCAAATATTGATTCTATGATGAAAAGTAAAGGTTGTTGTTTTTAAATGCTTATGAGTTGTGGTGATATTGTTAATGGTGGAAACTAATCATAATATAGGCAGCTAGGTAGTATAACATGATGGAATACTGAAACTAGAATCAGGAAGATGTGAGTTCAAATCCAAAATCGGACATTTACTAGCTGTGTGACTCTAGGATAGTCACTTAACCTCTGTCTGCTTCCATTTCCTTATCAGTAAAAGAAGGATAAATATTAGCACCTACCCCTGCACAGAGTTATTGTAAGGATAAGATGAGATCACTATAAAGATCTTTTGAGTCCCTAAAGAGCTATATAAATGCCTCTTATCATCATCATTATTATTATGTTTAAGTTCATTTAGGGTTTGTTGTAGGATACTTATATCTAGCTGTCTGGGAAAATTGCTCTTTTTCCTTCTCACGGGACTTCTTCAAATGGATCCTTTTATTCGCTTCAAGTTCTATAATTTAAAAAGAGAAGAATAGCAGTGAAAAAACCTGAAGCAAGAAGGAATGCCAGAAGAGATCTTAGTCAATGGGAGTATTGGACTAATCCATTTCCCCAATTCCACTAAGATGCTAGTTAAACATTTTCCTGGGTAGCCTTGAATTGTTGTCTATTTCATACATGTTTCTTAATTCTCAATGAGATTTAAAGCTCTTGAGGAATCCCAGGTTCAAAGCTCAGAGGGAACTTAGAATCAATTTTTTCCAGTCCCTTCATTTTTGAGATAAAAACAAAAAAAAAAAACTGAGGCCACATTTCTTCTACTATAACATAGACCTCCACTGGAAAGTCATATCATCTATGCCAGCATTGACAAAGACATGGCATGTGTGCAGAGCTGGCACTCAGGGAGCTGCTCCTCAGTGCCCAAGATATTTTTTACATGTCCCACCCCTCTATCCAACCGCTCCACGCAAGCACTTCCTCCCTCAGCTCTCTAGCTTGAATTTTCCCTCTAAGCACTCAAACTCCAGAAAAGGTTTGCCAGTGCTGATATATGTCATCATAGGATATGGAAATACACAATTTATCGTGGTATGATCCACATACATATTTATGTATCAGCACCTAATTTCTATTCCCATGTCCAAGCAGTAGAAAGATAGTTTGGTCCAGAAGTGGCAGATTAGAAAAAGTCACATTCTCTAAAAAGAACTATAAAATAAATGGGAAAATCATGGTTTAATAGAAGGAGGTCTAGACTTGGAGGTACAAGACTAGAGGTATACTGTAGTCTCTATTAGCCATTAGACACATACACCCAAACCACTTTTTCACAAATGTTGCCCATATTTTTTTACCAACTCCACAACAAATAGAGGAATTTCATGAGAACTTGTTTTATTTTCTTTACCAATTCTGTTAGAGGCACTCTTCTTTAAAACTTATGTTCCCCAGCTGTGTGACCCTGGGCAAGTCACTTGACCCCCATTGCCTACCCTTACCACTCTTCTGCCTTGGAGCCAATACATGGTATTGACTCCAAGATGGAAGGTAAGGGTTTAAAAAAAAAACTTATGTTCAACTGGAGGGATTCCATGTGAACTGGAATGACCTTCAGGAATTGATGCAGAGTGAAAGGAGCAGAACCAGGAGAGCATTGTACACAGAGATGGATTCACTGTGGTACAATTGAATATAATGGACTTCTCTACTAGCAGCAATGCAAAGATCCAGGACAATTCTGAGTGACTTGTAAGAAAGAATATTGTACACATCCAGAGAAAGAACTGTGGGAACAGAAATGCATTAGAAAAATATGGGATCGATCACTCAATGTGATGAGGATATGATTGGGTTTCATGTTAAACGATTGCATTATTGTAGATATGAATAACATGGAAATAGGTTTTGAACAATGATACATGTATAACCCAATGGAACCACTTGTCAGATTCAGGAGGGGGAAGGAAAGAGTGGGAGGGTGGAAATCATAAATCATATAACCATGGAAAAATATTCTAAATTTAAAAAGGAAACAAATGTTCAAATTCCTTATCCAAGTCTCTTAAAGACCAGTGCTCTTTACCTATTTGGAAGTAAATTTCTATAAGAGGAAACACACCCTTTGACAGAGTAAAACATATTGAATAAACAACTTATTTTGCTTAAGAGAGAAAAATTTAATGACAAAATTGAGTGGCATATTGGATGGCTTGAGGTAGAATCAGGAAGACTGAAGAACAATTCCTTACACTGACACTGGCTGCATGTGGGCAAGTCATTTAATTTCTCAGATTTAGTTCCCTCATATACAAAAATTGGAGGCAATAATGGCACATACCTTACAGGGTTAATGTGAGGATCAAGAGATGAAATTTTTTGTTAAACTTAATTATCATCATCATCATCAATGAAGTCACGGTGGTGGTGGTGGCAGCAACAGTGAAAACCAATTTGAATCTAGGCATTTAGGTGATATAGTAGCAAACATGTAAAACTGGGAAAGAATTTCTAGCTCAGCAACAAACATACAAATTCATCAAAATGTAATTTTTATAAACTCAGACTATACAATCAAAAGATTTAGATATAAAGAGTGATGTCCTAACTAAATTAGGGAAACATAGAATAATTTACCTGGCAGTTCTTTAGAGAAAGGAAGCATTTATGACCAAACAAGAGATAAAGAGTATTATAAGATATAAAATCAATTATTTGGATCATGTTAAATTATAAACCTTTTGCACAAATGAAACTAATGTAACTAAGATTAGAAGGGAAACAAAAATCTAGGGGGAAAATTTTATAACAAATATCTTTGATAAAAGTCTAATTTCTCAAATTTATAGAGAACTAAGTCAAATTTATAAGAATAAAAGCCATTCACCAATTGACAAATGGTCAAAGGATACGAACAAGCAATTTTCAGATGAAGAAATCAAATCCATCAATAATCATATGAAAAAATATTCTGAATCACTCAATTAGAGAAATGCAAATTAAAATAATGCTCAACTACCACCTCACTCCTATCAGAATGGCCAATATGGCAGTAAAATAAAGTGATAAATGTTGGCAAAATTGGGACACATGCATTGTTGGTGGAGTTGTGAACTAATCCAACCATTCTGGAGGGCAATCTGGAACATTGGAACATTGCAAACGGTGGATAAGTTACATTTACAATAAAATGGACTAGGTTATATATATTTAGTCAAACATTATGATTCTTAGACTCTAGTCAAGTTATCCCTGAAAGAATACAAAATAGATGATGCTCATCTTTCTTCTGATCATACTTTCTCCTGAATATTTCAGGTCTATCAGTTACTTCTATGTATTTTCCCTCTATTTCCTACTAGTTCATTTCTGGGATTCACTAACTTGTTTACTTAGTTGAGTCTTCTCAATCATTACTTAGTTGGTGAAAAGGAAGCACTAGACTTTCAGGTAGTATGAATGAGTTTCTAATGTGAATGAAAAATTTAGATTCTGAACAGTGGCTTTGTTTCTTGTCCTTCTGAGTATACCAGGCTAGATGTCATCCAACTTTATGGGTGCTTAATCAGTTTTATTAGCCATCGAATTTGATTGATCTTGTTAGACTTGACAAGAAATCAATTGTTAAAAAAAATACGTACTTTCCCGGAATGGACTTGCCACCTTGGAGAAAAAGAACAATCTAACAAACATGGGAGAAGTGCCAAAGAACAGCCTATTTACAATAATACAAACTCACATAACCATGGGGAAAGGTAGAAATCTGGCTATAAAATGAACTGATGAGAGATGAAGTAGTGGTAGTGAGAGAGAGATCAATGGTTAGAAACAAAAAAGAATAGTCTATAGGACTCTAGAATCACCTCCAAGCTTTGATAACCCATCAGAGGAAAACACCAATGTAAAATTAATGTGGATGTTCAATATGTAAAAGCAGCCCAAATGGCATCTTTTAGGTCATGAAAAGAGTCAAATAATAATGTGGAAATCAATATTTTGATATTTATATACATTTTTACATGTGATCTCAAAGGATTCAATAACTCCCTAAAATATATATTATAATTATTATTTCTATTTTATAGATGAGGATAGTATGGTTTACTTCCTCTTTCTCTCCTCACACTCTTTTTTCAAGGCATTTTCAACCCTTTGAAATCTGGCTTCTGGTCAAATTGTTCAAAAAATGATCTTTTCTCAATCCTAATTCGTTCTTTTCTTCTCTGTAGCATTTGACCCTATGAGCTATACTTTCTTCTTAGTCTTTCCCCAATAGGTTTTCATGACACTGTTCTCTCATGGTTCTTTTTCTACCTTCCTGATGTCTCCTTCCCAGCCTCCTTTGAAGTATCCATGTCATGCCACTAACCAGAGGTTTCCTGCAACATATTTTCTTGGATCCTACTCTTTTCTCTCTTCATGATCCCATTAGCTCACAGTAGTTTATTTATCATTTCTATGCTGATGACTCTCAGATCTATATAGTCTATCCTATTCTCACTCAAGCTCTCCCTATTCATAAAGCAGATATAGATATGGAGGACATAGATTTATGCATAGGTTCTATATGTTGTCTATACATAATGAACAATAGTCATTCTTCTTTCACTTGTATTTTTTCTTAATGTATAGTTAGGATAAACTCCCTGGAGTGGTTACAGATCACTTCTGGGGGTTCCAAAATGGTTCACAAACAGGAATATCTAAAGATCTAAAAATACCATCATAGGGAATCCTCCTTCAGCTTAGACTCTGAACTGGATCTTCTCCCTCTCGAGGCCAATGTCTTTGATAAGCATATCTTGATATAAATATGTTGTTGTGGTTGTTCAGTCATTCAGTCGTGTCTGACTCCTCAGAACCCCATGGACTATATTGAAGTTAAGTGACTCACCTACAGCCACAGCACTTCAAGAAGTATCTGAGACCAAATCTGAACTCAGGTCTTCCTGACTTCAGACCCAGTTATCTATCTACTATAGCTACCCTGATACAGATATTGATTCAGATATATCTAGGATAGACAGTACAAATGGACAATGAGTCAAACTCAAAATTAAAAAGAAAGAAGAGAGTGGACTGAACTGCTTTTAGGAAACTCAGTTCCTTAAATGACCCTTATTTCTCCTAGAGACAAAGGCTAAACTATTAATACTACTATTCAACCAATATTATAGAGGTCTGTGATCCTTAGAACACTATGATCTCTGGAAATATTTAAATGAGAATCACATGGAGGATATTGGAGAGGCACAAGATAGGTGTGAGCAAAAAGCAAAATATGACAAATATGCAACTTTGAAAAAGATCTGGAAGTAAAGAATATCATCTGGAAAATGTATGTATAAAATAGATTTTTTGGTCACATATTGAGAGAGAGAGAGAGAGAGAGAGAGAGAGAACCAATAGATGAGCAGATTTAGTACTTCATTCATATCCTTGAAATGCTGGAAGAAACAAAAGAATCTTCCCCCCACCCCACCCCAAAAAAACAATATGGGCTCCCTCTGGAAAACTTATAGGAGGACAGGACAAAAGCCACATAGGATGAATAGGCATAGGTAGGATGGGATCTTAATGTCTAGAAGGAAGATCCAAATCATTGAAGAGCTTTTTTTAAATAACTGACCTATATTTGTACCACCTAAATAAGTGATTTCTTGTGGGGAAAGCATTATGTCAACTTTAAGGTATTCTATAAACATATTGACCAACTGGTGGTGTTATTGTTATTTTTTCATTTAAGGGTTAAACTCCTTCACTGAGATGAACACTCTACCTAAAGTGGATGTAACTGCACAGGTAGATGGGATGCTCTTTATGATGGTAATATCCTGGGGGACAAATAGACTGATAGGAGCAGAAAGATGATGTAGCATGTGTCCAACAGAGCAGAAAGATTGAGGCAAGTATAGCATCATAGCAAATAGGATGGCTCCCTCATATGACACATATATGAAAGCCAACTCAGAACTAGAGATTAAGATCATGATAAATGAAAAAGCTTTTGGGCCAAGCACACTCAAAGCTGTCAAGAAGATACATTCTATTTAATTAGCAAAGTGTGACAAAATGCCTGTTCATATTTCTGGAGCTGACGGGAAGATGGGGGAGGGACTCTGTGACAGCACAATAAAACGGATGTGGTAATGATTGAGATGCCTGCTGATGGAAGAGTCCATAGATTATAATGCCAACTCAGCTTCATTCAAACCAAAATGAAAACAAACACAAACACAATCCCAACTAATAAAATGAAGGACTTCCTCATTGAACCTGACACATTGGCTTCAAACGATGTAGTGGACAGAGGAACAAGATGCATTTTCTAGGGATAGGAGTAATATATATCCTGCACCATTTCTATCTCAAAAACTGAAGAGCATTTTATTTCTTATTTAATAAAATCTTTTAATAATTTTATTCAAAGATATTTCATTTTCCCAATTACATGTAATAACTTTCAACATACATTTTCTGAAATTGTAAGATCCAACTTGTCTTCTTTCCTCCCTCCATGCTCTCCCCCAATCTGAGATGGTAAGTAATTTGATCTGGGTTATGCCTATATTATCATGCAAAACATACCTCTATATTGATCATTGCCATAAGAGAATACTCATATAAAACCAAATCCCCAAAATAAAACCATAAATAAAATAATCTTAAAAAAGGAATGCTTTGATCTGCATCTGACTCCAACAGTTCTTTCTCTGAAGGTGGACAATATTCTTTGTCATAAGTTCTTCAGAATTGTCCTGGATCATTGTATTGCTTTCGCAGATGATCATCACATAATATTGCTACTTCTGTGTGCAATATTCTCCCAGTTCTAGAGCATTTTATTTAAAAGCAGAGGATCTGGGTCCATCCTATCCTGATACTTCTCCATAAGTCCTTGGGCAAGTCACTCTTCTCTGGATCTGATTTCTCATCTACAAGATGAGAGCAATAGATCAGATATCTTTTGAGGCCCTTTCCAACTATAAATCAACGACAGTGATGTTATTGATTCTTAAAACATTGTCCTTGAAATTTGGCATATAACAGTAGAGGGACCTCATTATCAGGGGATCTGATTTGAACTATAAGGAAAATCTACACCATGACATTTCTCCTATCTGTCAGACCATTCCCTTCTAGTCTCTTACCAATTCATCAAACATAACATGTCCCCTAAATAAGGGAGAACGCAATTTTTAACTTCAATTATGCCTCAAGGCCTATATCCTCATCTATACCCCACTCTCCTGAGTACTCTTTTTCTTCTCTCGTTCAATGGTTCTATCAGTTACCATGGGTTCAATTATCCTCTGTCAATTACTCTTAGATTTGTATATGTAGCACCAGTCTTTCTGCTGGGCTTTGTCAATCCATCAACAACTACTTACAGAGTATTTGGAACTGGATATCATCTTAAACTCAATGTGTACAAAACAAAACTCATCATCTTACCCCCCCCCCAATCCTTACCTCTTCTAACCTGCTCTTTCTACTAATAGCACCTCTATTCTTCCATTCACATAAGAAAGAGAAAATATGAGCCCTTTCATGTTCCCCTACATAATGTAAGAGTTGAACGTTTACATACTAGCTTCACCTCATTTTAGCACAATGGGGATGGAGTCATCTCCTCTTCTGCATCCATCCCTGCCAACAAGCAGCCCCTAGAGTCATTCCCAATTCCCTTAGTCTAGGGACAGCTTTGCACAGAACACCAGATGATATGTATGTTTGGTCAGAATTATTGATTGCAACAGTGGCAAGTGTTTTCACCCACAGTGTTGGCCCCCCAAAAAACTACAGGAATATATCTGAATCCCTCTATCCCCAAAGCCCTAAATCAGCTGGGATGGCCAACATGACAAACTTGAGTTTCTCTCTGCCTGTTTCAGCAATACTGATTTGCCTTTAACATACTGCACAGTATATTTCATTTTTCAGGTGATATATTCTGCCCCAACAATATTTTTCACAGAATGGCAATGTATTTCAGTCAGGGGGTGGTAACTGATTTAGTATATTAGTGCTCGGATCTAAATCAGTTGCAATGTGTCTCTGTGAGGAGGTGATATGTCAGATTCAATAGGTCCTATATCTGGTTCAGTGAGTGATGTATTTGAGCCAAGTTGATGAATCTAGTTTAACAGGTGATCTATTTCTATTTCCAGTGAGTAATTATGTTTTAATGGGTGATATATCCTTTTCTGGATGAGCTGTATTAAATCCCTGATAACTGTGTATTTATTTCCCTGCGTTATGTATGCGCTTGATCATTAATATACATTTCGACATTTAATGCACCCACTTTAACATGCCATATATATCTTCAGCTCTTTCTGAAGTTTGGGACTGAATGACACCTCATAAAATGCCACTTCATTAGGAATCAACAGGAAGAACCCAACCAGAACAATTTTTATTGATAAAGGTTGAACAGAGAAATATCAAGTTCACTTATCACTTCTTACAAGGGAGAAAGACAATGAAATCTTCATTGGAAAACCCTGTATGTCAGGAGGGCACTTAATCTTGTCAGTGATAACAGCAGTGGGGAAATATACGGTCTGATGTGAATCATCACCACAGGAGGTCATCCTCACCAAATATGCTGTGCCTGCAGTTTCTACAGCAGCTTCATTGACTTTATGTCAAAATAGATTGGAAGATTTCATTCCACAAGGGGCTCCTTTTGGCCAGTCAAGTTGTACTTCCCTGTCCCCTTTCTGGACCCTCTGCTAGGGAAATGAGCCTCACAGTGGTCTGCCCCACTTCCAAAATGTAGACTAGGGACTGTCGATCACAAAATTTCCAGTGTTAGGGAGGACTGCTTTACCAGTAAGTACCCAGAGCAAGCCATGAACTGTTTCACCCCTAATTAAGTGTCATTTGAATATAAATCTAAAGGAAGGAAAAAGGTTTGGCACCTGCCAGACCCTATCGCTTTGCTAAGATGTTGTCATCCACATGAGAGGCTAAGGGAGATGATTCCAGGAGAATCATGAGTACTGGAGCATTCATGCACATTCTCTAACCAGTTGCAGTTTGACTACCATGTAGTAGAAGAGCCTTTTTCCATTGACTATGGAGCTAGAATTCTGTCTCTTTAAAAGGAATTGAGTCAGCACTGGCAGTGGCTATGTTGCATTCATGTCTGAGAAAGTATAGGACTTCCTCTGCCATCAGCTTTTGGAGAGAGCCATGCTGTAATGGAAATGGTTGATTATTCTCCCCCTATGAAGCCAATTAGTTTCCAAGAAAGTGTCCTAAGTCTTTGACCTACAAATGGAGAAAGCTGAAAAATCTGAGAGCCAGGAGTAGAGATGTGGGCTTGAAGCTTGTAAACCTCAAAATTCCTTAGACTTATAAATGTTGGAAATTTCACCATTGGGATATTTCATACTTGGAAAATTTCTTACTGATAGTCTATTGGAATGGGAACTCCATTGGCATGGGAGGTTCCTTCTCTTCCCTTCTTAAGATTACTTTAGGACAGAAACCCTTTGCTGAACAATGGAAAGGACTTTGACCTATGCTTGAGCATAGAACAGGAATTTCTTTGAGTCTTGATTGATTTTAGAATTGATACAATGGAGATACTCCACCCTATTCAGTCCTAATAAGATTGAGTAAGGGCTGCAGCCTAGATCAAAATTTAATTATTCCAATCTCTACCATACTCAAGTTAACAGGATTTAGAAAGGGCTGTAACAAAAGAGTAAAGATTTAATCATTTGAAAAATATGACCTTCAACAGACATGTGCAAAAGCCAGAAACCTCTGGGCGGTCCTGGGTTAAGCGAGAGCCTCCATTGACAGGGAAATTGATGAAGAGTGATTGGTAGATGTGAGGACTGAGGGGAGGCAACTTGGATGGTGTCCTTAAAGATAGGAGGGTCTGGAGACTGGGGGGGATTGAGTTTTTGGTCGGTGTGGTTCCTGGGCTCTGAGGAAGCTTGCTCTGAAGGAAGCTGAAGGTGGGGGCCTCTGAGACTGTTTCTCCATTTTGGACACGTGAGTGAAAGGGACTGATCTCTTTTCTTTGCCCCAGCTATCTAAGGGCTTGGGCCTTTTGGCCCAGCCTAAACAGAAGGGGTATTTAAGCCCTATTCCCTTCTCTCCCCTTTCTCTCTCTATATATATCTCTAATTCCTTTCTTGCTCCTATTGTAATTAAACTCCAAAAAAGGCTGACGGCTGACTTGAGTTTTTCATTTAGGAATTACATAGCTGATTCCTTGGCGACCTTAAATTAATATATATCAGTCTTTTAAAGTGATTCCCTTGTAACAAGCTCCAGCCTGGGGATCCAGGAGACCAGGAACCTAAAACCAAGTGTTGCAGCTCTCCAAGCTTTGATGTACTAAGGAACCTGGATATGGGAGTCTAGACCAGCAAAAGCCAGCTTCAGTGCTGGCTCTGGACTTTAAACTGAGAAGAACCAGTGCTATGGAGGAACTGAACTAAATGTTGACTGTTATCCCCCTACAAGTCAAGGTGGATGTCTCCAAAGTGTTGAGGGGTGGGGAGAATTGTTTTTTCTTACTATATCTATGAAGCAAATACTCTGTTGTAAAAGTCAATATTAAATATTAAATGTTTAAATGGGATTAAGGTGCTAGACATTGGCCCATCACAAAAGTTACCATTCTATGAGAGTTCAAACTAATGACAGAGAAAAGAGACACCTCAGTACCCTAAGAGTGACTAAAAATCTTAAGGGGAAGACTAATGGTCTGGTCCTGAGAGGATGGGGAGGCCAGAATGAATCATTTGTATAGATACTGCATAGGATCACCGAGACACAGATTTAGATCTAGAAAGTACTTTAGTGGTCAACTCCAACCTCCTCATTTTACAAATGAAGAATTGAGCTCAAGAGAAGTTAAGGAGATGGTCCAGGATCACATAGGTGGCAAGTGTTTAAGGCACTACTATAGGGATAGCACAGTGGATAGAGCACCAGGCCTGGAGTTGGGAGGACCTCAGTTCAAGTTGTACCCCATACATGTCTTAGCTATATGATTATGGGCAAGTCACTTAACACTTACATAACTTAAGACCCTCGCTGCAATTCTGTCTTAGAATTGATACTAAGACCAAAAAAAAGAAGAAAGCAAATTGGAGTTTTTACGAGGATTCAGTTCACCATTTCTTCTGCCTCTCAGACACTCAGTGTTTTCTCTCACTATGCCCCAGGTCATTGGGTTGTGAAAAAAGCAAGTCAATAAACTCATTTATAATCAAATGCCAATGACCTCTCAAGAGTATTTGCATTTTTACAGACATAAGCTGGAAAGAAATTATTTTCTCATGTTAAAAATTTAAGAATTTAGATAAGAGGGATTGTTGTGACTAAGGGACAGTTTTGCCAAAAGATCCTCAAATCTTGCCACACAGACATTTACTCACTCCTAAAACTGGTCTATACTGGCATTAGAACCTATGGAAACTCCTTTCTTGCCATTCTCTTCAATAGCCCAAGTTAGCAATTGGGTCTACAACTTCATGCCAGTGGTTTCTAAATTCAGAGGCAGGTAGGCATTATAATTTTTAGTGTTGGACATGGAGACAGGAAAACCTAAGCTCAAATCCAGTCTCAGAAACCTTCTAGCATTGCAAACCAGGGAAGTCAATTGACCTCCATCAGTCCCAGTTTTCACAGCTGTAAAATGGGAATAATGATAGTACCTACCTCCCAGAGGGGTGTATGGGGTGGTCAGGGAGGGGTAGTATCTCTGGTATGGAGGGCTTGTCGTGCCCTCCTAGGACAGCTCTCCAGCCTCTGACCCCCACCTGACACCCAGCTCTCACTTGTGGCTCCCAGTAGCTGTTAGCATGCGACAGCGGCCACACCCCGGCAGCTTCAACAGGCCGGCTAAACCTTGTGAGGGTAGCCATCGGGTCGCTGACCCCTGGTGAACCAGGGCTTTGCTCACCCAGCATGTGAAGACTGCTTCGGCTGAACAGACGGAAGAAACCAATAAGAAGGTTCAACGGCTGAAAGGGCGACGCAGCAAAGCACTGTGGAGTGCTCAGGGCGTGTTGGAGCACAAAAGACAACATGGCCATCCAATGCAGCTAAGGAAGTCTCCAGGGGTAATGACGTTTCGTGCTACTGGACCCAGGCTTCCAACACTGAGAGACTGGGACTGTCTGTGCAATGACTTTTCCACTTAAATCTCCTTCATGCACAAGTATCTTTGTGCACACTCATCTATCCTAACCCCGTCCACCCTCTTCAAGACCTGCGGCGATGGGGGAGTGGTGACGCAACAGGTGGAGGTGACCACTGGCAGTTGTAGTCACAATCCTGCACGTAGATGGCCCACAGACCAGTGGTCGCTCGGCCCTGTAGGGCAGCAGGGATGTTCGGCAGCATCCTGGGTGACTGAGCAGCCCTCTCTAGGACAGCACTGCTCACCCTAATCAAGGGAGGGGACTAGAAAAGGTGTCCCAAACATTGCCTGCCCTACAAACACCCGGTCAGCACACCACAACTGGCGGGTCATCCCCTTTAAGCAGTCGAAATCAAAAGAAACAAAATACAAAGAAACCCCTACTAGGAGCATGGAACATCAGGACATTACTTGATAGAGAGAATACCCCAAGACCTGAGAGAAGAACAGCTCTAATCGGTAAAGAACTGGCACGATATAACATCGACATCGCAACCTTAAGCGAAACACGCTTACCAGAAGAGGGATCACTCAGCGAACCCACCACTGGATACACCTTCTTCTGGAAAGGTAGAGCCTCAAATGAAGGCAGAATCCACGGTGTTGGCCTGGCTATCAAGACCAGTTTGCTCAAACAGCTGCCAGACTTGCCTGTGGACATCAGCGAGAGGCTCATGAAGATCCGTTTACCTCTCAGCAAAGACCGATATGCCACAATCATCAGCGCATATGCCCCAACACTGACCAGCACAGAGGAGGCCATCGAGCAGTTCTACTCTGACCTGAGTGCCGTCCTACACTCAGTGCCCACAAATGACAAGCTGATACTACTGGGAGACTTTAATGCCCTCTTTGGCCAGGACCATGAAAGATGGAAAGGAGTGCTCAGCAAACATGGCATGGGCAAAATGAACAACAACAGCCTACTGCTACTCAGCAAATGCTCAGAGTTCGAACTCACCATCATGAACACTGTGTTCAGAATGGCTAACAAATATAAAACAAGGTGGATGCACCCATGATCAAAACAGTGGCATCTCATTGACTGCATCATTGTATGCCAGCGAGACATCCAGGATGTAAAGATCACCAGAGCCATGAGAGGAGCTGAACGTTGGACAGACCACCGATTGGTTAGAGAGCAACTCTACAAATGTACATTGCGCCTCGCCATCCAAAACGCACTCAGACAGTTCGCGCATTTTACAACATGAGTCGTCTTAGAGATCCATCTTATTTGCAAACATTCCAGTCCTGCCTGGATGACAAGTTCAGAGATGCAGTGAAGGAAACATCAAAGGCAGTCCTAGGCCCCAAACAATGCAACCACCAGGACTGGTTCGATGAGAACAACACTGCTATTGAAGACCTATTGAGCAAAAAGAACAAAGCCTTTATGGAGTGGCAAAATAACCCAAACTCTGCTCCTAAAAAGGACAGATTCAAGTCTCTCCAAGCCACAGCACAGTGTGAGATCAGGAAGATGCAAGACCGATGGTGGGAAAAAAGGCAGAAGAAATCCAGCGCTTTGCTGATATGAAAAACTACAAACAATTTTTCAGTGCCCTCAAGACTGTCTATGGGCCATTAAAACCCACCACCACTCCCTTGCTATCCTCTGATGGTGACACTCTCATAAAAGATAAAAAAGGCAACAGCAACAGGTGGAAAGAACACTTCAGTCAGCTTCTCAACCGACCCTCTTCAGTCGACCAAAGCACCCTTGACCAGATCCCCCAAAACTGCACCATTGAACAACTTGATGTCCCTCCTTCAATAGAGGAAGTCCAAAAAGCCATTAAACAAATGAGTGCAGGCAAGGCACCTGGTAAAGACGGGATCCCAACAGAGGTGTACAAGGCCTTAAAGGGAAAGATACTCCAGGCATTCCACATAGTGCTGACCAGTATATGGGAAGAGGAAGACATGCCCCCAGAACTCAGAGATGCCTCCATTGTAGCCCTATACAAGAACAAAGGCTCACGAGCAGCCTGTGACAACTACAGAGGCATCTCATTACTCTCCACTGCCTGAAAGATCCTCGCCCGTGTTATACTCAACAGACTCCTGTCATCTGTTTCAGAGCAGAACCTGCCTGAATCACAATGTGGCTTCCAACCAGATTGCAGCACCATCGACATGGTCTTCACGGTGAGGCAAATGCATGAAAAATGCCTTGAGCAGAACCTGAGTCTCTACATTGTCTTCATAGACCTGACAAAGGCGTTCGACACAGTGAACAGGGACGCATTGTGGGTGATCCTCAGCAAGCTCGGTTGCCCAGCAAAATTTGTCAAACTGATCCAGCTCTTTCATGTCGACATGACAGGGGAAGTCCTATCTGGTGGAGAGACTTCCAATCTCTTCAACATCTCCAATAGCGTGAAACAAGGCTGTGTCCTTGCTTTGGTACTATTCAACCTATCCTTCACCCAAGTATTACGACATGCTGTGATGGGTCTAGACCTGGGCATCTATATCAAATACTGACTGGATGGCTCACTATTTGACCTTCTCCGCCTGACTGCAAAAACAAAGACAACAGAGAGGCTCATCCTGGAAGCTCTCTTCGTAGATGACTGTGCTCTCATGGCCCACCAAGAAAATCATCTTCAAACCATTGTGAACAGGTTCTCCACCGCAACAAAACTGTTTGGCCTGACTATCAGCCTCAGCAAAACAGAGGTGCTGTTCCAACTTGCACCAGGGAGGCCAACAAACCAGCCGTGCATTACAATCGATGGCACACAGCTTTCTAACGTCAACACTTTCAAGTACCTGGGCAGCACCATCACCAACGACGGGTCCCTAGACCACGAGATTAATGCCAGGATCCAAAAGGCCAGCCAGGCACTCGGGCGGCTATGCTGCAAAGTCCTCCAACACAGCGGTGTAAGCACTGCGACGAAGCTCAAAGTGTATAACGCAGTGGTCCTCAGCTCACTCCTGTACGGTTGTGAGACATGGACACTGTACCGGAAGCACATGAAAGAGATGGAGCAATTCCACCAACACTCCCTCCGGTCAGTCATGAGGATCCGAAGGCAGGACCGAATCACCAACCAGGAAGTCCTCGACAGAGCCAACTCCACCAGCATCGAAGTAATGGTCCTCAAAACCCAGCTACGATGGTCTGGACACTTCATCCGCATGGACCCACCACAAATACCAAGACAGGTATTCTATGATGAACTGTCAGCTGGACTCAGGAAACAAGGCCGACCAAAGAGAAGATACAAGGATCAGCTAAAGTCCAACTTGAAGTGGGCTGGCATGACACCAAAGCAACTAGAACTCGCTGCCTCTGACAGAAGCAGCTGGCGAACCCACATTCACCATGCCGCCACCACCTTTGAAGATGAACGATGTCGACATCTTGCCTCTGCATGTGAACACCGACACCAGGCCACAGCCGCACCTCCCGTAACAACTGGCGTCCCCTGCCCCATGTGCCACAAACTGTGCGCCTCAGCCTTTGGACTCCAAAGCCACATGAGGGTACACCGTAGATGAAACTGCACAAAGACAATAGTCATTCTCGGTCACCGAGAGACTACCACTCACACCTCCCAGAGGTTTTAGGAGGAACAAATAAAATATTTAAAGCAATTTGAAAACCTCAAAGAGCTATATAAATTCCAGCTATTATTATTATGACAAAAATCTCACCTCCAGTGTATAACAAAATAGGAGGGTACTTTCTGAATATTGTTCCTAGGAAGACAGTAATAAAGCTAATGTGGTATCTGGCTCCTATTAGCTCCAGAGGTACATCCCTGTCCCCGACTCCTATGAGTCTCCCTCCTCAGCACTGTAAAAAATGTCCATAGAAGTTGCTGTGGCCTGTAACTACAGAGAGGAGAAAGAGAAAGACTCAGAAAAAGCAATATTTTTTTCATTTTGTTGAGCATGTAAAAATATAAGATCACAACCACTAGAACTATAAAGAATCTTAGAGGTGATTAAAAATCAAACCCTCTCATTTTACAAATGAGAAAACTAAATCCCCAAAGGTTAAGAGACTTGCCCACCCAAGGACATGAAGGTAATAGGTGGTATAAGCAGAATTCACAAGTATGTAATCTGCAGTTCAGAAATTGTACTAATATTATCTCTTGGTTAATTAATACATAAAATTTTATATATTCTAGAAATATAGTCATATATCTGTAATGCTTCATTGGAGCTCATAAACCAATGGATACACATCCTCCCTCTTCCATTTCAGTTCACAGTCCACTCATTCTCTTGTATCTTGTGTAACTTTTGTCCTAATCCTTCCATAAATCCTCCACAGCAATTCTATGTTGTGTTCTCCAGGACTTCACAAAGGTCAGGGGTTCTTATCCTGGACTACAAAGGTAGATTTCAAAGGGGTTGTAAACTTGGATAAGAAAAAACTGACATCCTTATTTTCATTAACCTCTAGTTGAAATTTAGCATTTCCTTCAATTATTTAAAAACTTCATTCTAAGGAGGTTCATAGGTTTCACTAGAAAGCCAAAGGGGATTATCATCAAAAAGGAAAATGATTAAGAAAGCCTGTTCTAAGTTCCTGTGATATTACCTTGAGCCATGACTGGCCCATTTCCAGTGTTTGGTCACTTGTGTCCAAGGTCATATATATTATTGCCAATTCTACTTTTATACATGCCATCATTGTTCCTGTGCTAGATGAATTAAACAGTATTTGTTAGACTCCTACTATATGCCAGGAACTGTCCAAGGTACCAGGAACACAAATACAAAAATAAAACTCTGCTTTCCAGAAGCTTACATCCTTTTGAGAGTGTTTGGTTCAACATGATCACAGATAAATAAAAAAAGAATGAAGTTATTTTATTAGAGGGATAAGTTTCCACAACTACGGAGAAGAGGAAAGTAGGACTCTAGGGGCTTCAAAAGATAAAAATGAGTGTAAAAAAGAAAGGGGATTCATTTTTAATAAAGGGTTGGTTGCTTGGCTTCACTGGTTAAGATGTAACACCAGTGGGAGTGAAAGGACCAAGTGATCAGGAAACAGGGCTAAGGTAAACTCTGTTGAGAGAAAGGAATGGCAAAACCTCTCTCTCCCTCCCTAGGGTGAACAGGAGCAAGGGTATGAGGTAAACTCTAAGAGAGTGGGAAAGATGAATTCCTCTCTCTCACCTTTCTCAAGAGATGTCAAGCAGTCTATATCCCTTGAGTCCCCTTGGGAACAAAGGCTGAGGGGATGAAATGTCAGTCTCCCCTATCAGCAAACTCGGAGAGAGGTTTCCAATTTACCTTCCTCAATGGAGATATGTGGCAGGCCTTGCCTGGCCTTGCCACAGAAAGGGACTGGACTCAAGCTTTGAAGCCAGACCCAAATTACCTAAACACTCTTCCTATTATTGAAAATAGGCCAAACCCAAATCTGACTTGTAAACTAAAGGATTTATCAAAGGATAGGATAAAGGGTTGAGTGGAAGTGGGTAGAGGTAGCCCTGACAAGTTGTCTAAGCAGATGCTGGCCCAAGGGGGCCAATGACTGTGCCCAAGAATGTCTTTGCCCCTTTCCCAGCTAAATGTCCTTTTTATAACCTAAATGTTAATATAACTTATAAAGCTAATCTTAAAACAGTTCAGGGAGGTAAGGAGGAATCATGAGTGCTGAGGCTCTTGTCAGAGAGAGAGTCCTAGCCAGAACTCTCACAGGGTCTGTGATGGTTGAAGCAGATTAAAGAAACAGTAGAAGGGTTTCTGGAGAATAAGCAGCTTCACCAGCAAAGGCAAGGTCTTCACTCATGGTTTCTGGGGTCTCTTCAGCCAATTCAGCAACTGGACAGTTCAGTTCTCCGTCCTGAGACAAAAGACCCCAGGAGCTGTTCATAATGCCCCCAGATAACTGTTCTTCTCCCATAATCCCTTGCTCTTCCCACTGCCATTCTAGCCCCTGTCAGTCATCTGTAGGATTCAATAGCCTTCCTTGCCAATCCCAACATGAGGAAGAAGAATACACCAGATATAGTACCTCTTCTGGTATATGCCTCCAACTCACACTGGCAAGGTTACATCTTCCAGAGGGATGATGACTATTTATTCTCTTAGAGATCCAGGAGCTGTGTTTCTAGTTCCTGGACCCCCTTCAGTGTGCTCTCTATTAACAGTCAACTAGACTTAAATTTTTAGAAAATATCAGCCTTACATTATAAGAAAATCAGTTTGGAAGTTGTGTGTAGGATGAACCAGAAAGCAAAGTTTAGATTCAGGGAAAGGAGGAGGACATTTCATTAGTCCAGGCAAGAAGTGATGAGGGCCTAAACCAGAGTGTTGGTCATATGGGTGGATAAAATAGTACAGAGATGAGAAATGATGTAAAAGTTAAATCAAGAAGATTTGGCAACTGCTTGGTTATTGTGGGGGAGGAGGATAAAAGAGCTAAAAATCAAAGATAACCTTTAGGTTATAAATTCTAGATAACTAAAAGAGTGGTGGGTGATTCCTTTTATAGATAAAGTTAGAAAGAGGAGGATTAAAGGAAGAAGATACTGAGTTTTGTTTTGGATAGAGTTTGCAACTAAAAAAAGATATAAAGGGGGAACCCTGACCCAGAGTGAATAGAGTACTTCCCACTTAGGGATTCCCCAGAATTCCCCATGATCTCCAAGCATTCTAACCTCCAGTTAATGAGAGTGAAACGGAATCACTTTCTTTCACTGGACCAGTTGCTCAAAGGCCTTGGAGACAATTGATGTATAAAAAACATATCTCCTTTATCATACAAGGGGATACAAACTGAGGATCAGAACAAAGGGTTCTTAACTCTAAGGGATCTAGCTAGTCTCCCACAATCCTCTACATCCCTCCAAGAGGGAGCCTTCAGGTCTTCTGGCTAACTTACCAGCTTCCTATTTCTATCTAGGTGTTCCCCAAAAGCTGACTAAGCTACCTATCTATGACCCTCAGTAATTGGTAAAATTTATTTCAAAAGCTGTCTCCAAAACCACTATGATTGATCTCAAATGGCTAAGTTTACCCAGGGGCCTGACCTCTGAGGTAAAACCTCAAAACCAATTTGACAGGATTTTTAGATAAATATCCAGATATCTTCTGGAAAGCACAGCAGGTATGGTCAGATCCTTTTCTAGATGTTTCCCAGTCAAATAGAGTACTTCCAAAGATGATTTCATGGTTTACTCCTTCCCCACAATCAGGTTGAGATAGATGAGCTCCGACAAGCCCACCTTTCCCCCACCCTTCTGGACAGGAAGAGCTCAACCTCCTCCAGGAAGTTACTACTCTAGCAGTTGTCACCTCCAAACTGTTCCTCCTCTGCCTTCGGCCTGCTAAAATCCTTTCTCTTGAGTTCCTAGTATGTGCCTTAAAGACTGCCTTCCACTTCTCTTAAATCTTATCCTATCTCTCTCCTTTTCCCATTGCACAATGCATAGAGAATATCCAGGTGAAATTTTTCAACAAGCAGTTAGAGATTGAGACTGGAGCTCAAGAGAGAGACAAGAGTATGATATGGAGATCTAGGTATTATCTTCATAGAAATACATAAATAAAAATTATGACACTGGCCATAAATTAATAATTTTATTAATCAAAGGTAGTAAGGGAAAAAGAAATTTGGAAAAATGAGAGAGAGAGAAACATAATGGTATTTTTTTGTTTCCTTATTATTTTGTTTAGCTGAATATTCTTATAGCTGTCATCTTGGGGCCCCCAGGCATGTTCATAGGAAGGTCAAGTCAACAACAAACACAAAAGAAAAGAGAGAGAAATCCACTCTTGCCTCAGTTTATCAAACCTCTCCACCCACTAACTTTCATGCATCACATCTCTGGAGCCAACTATAGCTTTCTATTTTGCCAGTGCTGTCCAGGGGGTGCAGTACAGAGGTAATTATAAGAAAGATGACCGTGTCCCCTGTCTAGTGATCTCTTGATTCTATTGCTACATTTTTCTGACTCTCATTCTATCCTCATGACTCAATTTACTCAATGATTTCCTTCAGACAGTCCTGGCCTCCAGGTTAAATCATCACCAGGAGAAGAGCTCAAGTAAGTGACCCCAAAAGAGTAAATTTTCTTCACACAGATGATGGAACAAAAAGAAGGCAGGAAAGAAGAGGAGGAGAGATAGGAAAATGACCAATATACTGAGCTGGCAGGGAGAATAAGCAGTTATAAATGACATATTTAAAGAATGAAAAGTTGAAAAAACTCAACTAACAGGTAGAAATAGGGAATTAGAAGGAAGAAGGCCAGAAACCGTTCTGTAATGATTGATTGAAAGTACTATAGTTGAGGTCTGGATAAAAATTAGAGCAGAGTTTCTTAACCTTTTCTGTGTCATGGAACCTTTGGCAGTCTAGTAAACCTTTGGACCCTTCTCAGAATAGTATTTTTAAATGAATAAAATAAGACTACATCAGATTACAAATGAAGCCAATTACATTAAAAATAGAGTTGACAAAATCTTTTTTTAAGTTCATAGACCCCAAATTAAGAACTCTTGACTTAAGGGATGTAGAATAGATATCTTTGAGGGACTGTCAGGTAGAAAACGTATTAGATTTGTTTTGTTTAGTCCCAAAGAGAGCCAAGAGGTTGCCAGTAACAAGAATTTTCTAACAATCACAGGACTTCTCAGAATTGGGATGGACTGCATCAGATCACAGTCAGACAACTGCTTGTTAGTCCTTTATAGGAAGATGTCTTGCTTTGTACAGATTGACTGTCTGAGGACTCATCCAAAGATGAATTTCTTTCTTTTTAATCCCTTAACTTCTGTCTTAGAATCAATACTGTGTATTGATTACAAGACAGAAGAGAGGTAAGAGCTAGGTAGTGAGATTAAATAACTTGCCCAGGGTCACATAGTTAGTAAGTATCTGAGGTCAGATTTGAACCCAGGTCCTCCCACATATAGGCCTGGCTCTCAATCCACTGAGCAACCCAGCTGCCCCAAGTGGAGAAGATCATGCTAGCAAATGCTCCACACAATGGTGAATTTTGGTTTGTGTTTGCAAGGCTACACCAGAATCTCTTAAACAAAAACTTCCTAGAATTCTCCAAAGAACCTATGAAGTTGTCTCCATCAGAGCAATCCAGATAGCCTCCCAGCTGCCAGGAATTCACAGGCACCACAAGCTCCTCTGATGATGTAATTGCTCCCCAGAGACCCAAATGGCAGTGGTATGATGTATGGAAGAAGCAGCCAAGAAAACAGAGATGATTTAGTTTGTGCACAGAGCTAGCCTTGGCACCAGATGCTCTGTGGTTGTTTCTGTATAGTTTCAATTCAAAAATAAATCATTCTCTCCAAACAGCTTGAAACCAAAAACACACCTTCTGCAGCTCTAAACTATCAAATTTAAGCAGGTAATTTGATTTTTTAAAAACTGTCTGGATCATACTGCCAGATGGTTTCTAAACTGCAAAAAAAAAAATTAATTTGCAAGCACATTTCAGAAACATGGCTGACTTAATTTTTTTTTTGCCTTTGTTTCAAGAGTCCAGTTCTACTGTACAGGAAACTCTCTAGACTCTTGACTCTTTCCTTCAATGAGTCATAAAGAGAGCAAATCGTTTTTGAGTGCCTACTATGTGTTTGGCACTGAACTAGACATTTATAAGAGGGCAAGGAAGATGACAAAACAGATTGTACATTTTTTAATGTGTTAACTCTCATTTACATGATGCAAAGGCTTAACAAGACAAAAAAAAAAAAAGCCTAGGTTAAGTAAGCAGTCCAGAGGTTCTCTCTTAAAGGCCAGAGGATGGACAAAGCATGGTCGTATACTTCTGCACTCTGAGAGAAACAAATGGCCAAGACAAAACATTTTCTGCAAGGGGAGATGTCTGGGAGCAACCAAAGCAGGTGAGTTATAAGGAGAGCCAACGAGAAGGCTAGGCAGAGCAGATCAAAGCAGGCTACAGAAATACAAAAACGAGCTAAGATGAGATATCATATATATGTGATCTGACTGCAAAATAAAGAAACCAGATTCCCCAACCCATTTCAAAAAGCACTTACTAAGTAACGAGCAGGTATAGACTCAATATGCACTTGGCACTGGGAGGTACACACATAGAGCCTAAATAAGACAATAAGCTTCCAGCATAGAAGGAGGCATCAAAGGAGCACAGATTTAAAAAGAAGCTGTCTAGCCCAATCTCTGTTCTTCACAGATGAGGAATCTGAGGTCCAGGGAAATCGTTTCTAGCCTAGGGTCACACAGGGATAAACAACAGAGCCAAGATCTGAAGCCACAGCCATCCAGTAAGTTCCAAATTCAATACTCTTTCCAGTAAACCACACTTCTGTGATATAGACATAAGGAGAATCATTTGTGTAAGGAATTTCCCTGGTCAAGCAATTCCCTCCACCAAATTTTCCTGCAATTTCTAATTTTACAGACTTGCCTAGCAGGCAACTTGGTGGCCCAGTGGAGAAAGCGTTGGATATGGAGTCAAGAACATTCATCTTCCTGAGTTCAAAACTGGCCTCAGACACTTGCTGTGTGACTCTAAGCAAGTCACTTACTTAATCCTATTTGCCTCCGTTTCCTTATCTGTAAAAATGGGCTGGAGAAGGAAATGGCAAGCCACTCTGATATCTTTGTAAATAAATCCCCAGAGTCACAAAGTGGGACACAGCTGAAATGACTGAACAAGAGTTGCCTACAGCATTGAGAGATTAAGTGACTTACCCTGCTGGCATAGTCAGTATATGTCAATGGCAGGACTTGAATCCTCCAAAGTTCAGTTACATCCTATTGCCTCTCACAGGATCACATACTGCCATATAGAGTAGGAATGGGGAGCCAAGCAAAGTGAAATCCTAGAGAAGGATCGCTTCTAAGTAAAGGGTGACTTGAGGAGGCTGCCAGTATTTGATGTGACCATGTCACCTCCTTCCCTCCTCTACCAACTTGTATTTTAAGATCCTTCAAAGAAAGGTCTGTTTCCTTCTGTCTTTGTATCCCTGGTATTTAATACAATGAGGAGCCAGCTGTCAAAGAGCACAGAGTGTCAGGCTTGGAGTCAGGAAGACTCATCTTCATGAGTTCAAATATGACCTCAGGCACTTACTTGCTATGTGACCCTGGGCAAGTCACTTAACCATGTTGGCCTCAGTTTCCTCATCTATAAAATGGGCTGGAGAGAGAAATGGCAAACACTCTAGTGTCTTTGCCAAGAAAACCCCAAATGGGGTAACAAAGATTCAGACACAACTGAATGACTGAACATGTTTAGCACAATGTTGGGACCACAGTAAGTTCCTAATACTGCTCATTGATTGATTAATGTTTAAATTGTACTTTGAGATAGAATTCAAGAGGCTGGCTCAGTCATTGAGACAGTGTGTATGCAAAGGCATGGAAGTAGCCAATGTATTATTGTATGGTCGTAGCTTGTATATTTGCTTCCTTTTCTCTTCTACATGTCACTTCTTATGTAGAAGTGTTTCGCTTACTTTTTTGGAACCTAATCCAATTTATCAGCTTTTCTGAACCTAACTCAAATGAAAAGGTTTTTGTTTTTTTTTTTTTCAACTTTCCATGAATACCTGGTGTGACCTACATCTGAGGCAGCTAAAAAATAATAATAATAATTACATAAAATAGTAAAACACTGAGGAAGAAAGAAGGCCTACCTAATTCATTCACAGCCCCAACCAAAGGTTGTACCCAGAGTTGTGCTAAAGCCAATTCCAATGGGAAATTCAGTTGTTAAATTTTTAGTATAATCATTTACACTGAAGAAATTGGCAGTCTATAAATGAGGGCTTTTTTCACTGTTCTGTTGATTTTCTAGACTTAAGAAAGTGATGGGAAAAGCTTTAATAATGCAGAGGAAACATAAGTGTGTTGTGCTCATATATAGATATGGATATTTTCTACTTTTATTTGTATATACATACACACACACAAACACACATATACATAATTTTGAAATGCTAGTTGTTAAACATTTAACAACACATCCTTGGATTCACCTAAGGGCGAATGGCCAAAATACTGGAATGAAAACACAAAAACAATATAGGCCATCTTATAATAAAATAATGAATTCTGTATTACGGAACATTGGTCTGGGTTAAAGTTGTAAAGCAAGGTTTCCTAAAGGAGGTAGGAATTAAGTGCTATTATATGTCCAAGCAGTATGAAAGAGAAAGAAGGGAAGGAGAAGGAAAAGGAAAAGAAGGAAGAAAAGAAGAAAAGGAATGAAGAAGGAGAAGAAAGAAGAGAAACAACTAACATAATGTATTTTTAGGCTTAAGAAGCATTTTACATACATTATTTCATGTGAATCGTATAACATTCCTGAAAAGTAAAAAATACAGGCACTATACTTCACACACAAGGCAACTGAGAGGTTCTGTGTCATACCCATGCTCACACAGTATCAGGGAGAGGATTTAAACTCATCTCTTCATAGTCCAAGCTCAGCACTCTTTCCACAACCCCCATAAGATGTTCCCAATTACTGGATCACTGAGCGCCAATACACAACAGTCCTAGTTCCAAGAACTTGGCAAATAGTTGTGATTAGAGCAGACAGAGGAAGATGGCAGGGAAGGAAGAGGAGAACCAATCCCCAGGGCTGACACCAAGTGAAGCACAATAGCAATGGTAATTGACAGTGCCCAATCAGGGACTCATTATGAGGATCCCAGGAGAACTATAATGCAAGGGTAACTGAGCAGGGGGCTTTTCAGGTCTGAGGACTACTGAAGCAGCTGGGCTCCCTACTGAAAATCCCAGAAACTTGGCTGGGCTACCCATCCCTCAGATTGATTTCCTGGCAAATGTCTTGAATTTCCTCACCTTCAGGCAGTTTTCTGCTGAGAACCTCTTTTTGGAATCCTCTTCCTGCTGTTCAGTTCATCTGGAATAGATGAAAAGTTCCCAATCAATGAGTCTTACAATGTTTTACTACAATGTTACATTCAGCATACAGCACCATCAGCTCAATCCTCTTTACAGTCTCCATACCAATCCCAGGAGAGAGTTATCATTTAGTCTTTTTTAAAACGCTCTTACCTTCTATTATGGTATCAACTCTAAGACAGATGGCCAAAGGCTAGGCAAACCAGGGTTAAGTGACTTGCCCAGGGTTACCTAGATTTGAAAGCAGGTCCTCCAAACTCCAACCCTCATGCACTGTGCTACCTAGCTTAGTTGCCACCTTATCTTGGCTCTCTTGAAGTAAATTGGAAAGCTGATGGACAGAGAAATAATACTCTCTGTCAGTGTTCTGTGGGATTCATAATGAATATCATTCCAGACACCAGACCCCCCCCCCAGTAGAAATTCCTTTGGACTTCATAACCCTGAGGAAGCAGCTTCCACACTATCCTTACAGCATCAATCAGCTGGCCCTAGATTTAGAGCTGGAGTGGACTTTTAGAGCTTTTCTAACCCAACCCATTCATTTTACAGATAAGGAAAATGAGGCCCATTAAGTGAAGTGACTTTCCTAAAGTCAAACAACTAGTAAATGGCAAAGGCAGGATTTGAACTCAAGTCCTTTGATTCTAAATCCAAATTTTATTCCACTATATTGTACTACTTTACTTTGTATGATCCCAAGTCCCTGTTGGTAATGTTAGTAAGCCCAAAAGAAGTTAGTACATGGTTTTACTTAAGCATATGCTGATATACAAAATATGCATCATACCATTTTCAGGCTACAACACCAGTAATGTGTTATATACAGTATATAATATGCATATGCAAAAAAATACTCAGCTTCAAATTCCAAGGCCTCACAGAAACTCCAAATCATTCTTGAGTTAAAATGACTTTGTTATTCCTTTAGCTACTATTCTTTCATTTGCTCCCTCCTCTTTTACCCTCCTATTCCCTTGCTTTCTTTTCCTTTTATTCCTCCTCTTTCATTTTCCCTTTTCTCTAATTCATTTGTTCAAAAAGCATTAAGTCCTACTAGGTACTCTATTTCCTGCGGGGACACAAATATGGCTTTGAACCCTAATAATCAGCCTTCCTCCTAAATTATGAGAATTAGCAAGGGACTCTAAGAATATGCATATTTAGAAACCTCTAAGGAATAGAGCTGCCACTGCCGCCACCACCACCTCCCACCTGATATCCATTATCTCACCCTCTGAATAAGAAAAGGAAACCAGAGAACCACTGAGGTGCTATTGCTAACCTCTAGACTAATGAGGGAAACTCTTCTGTCATGAAAGGATGTACAGCTCTAATGCGGAGCAATCCAAAGCCTATAAGGATTGAGATGAGAGTGTAGTCCCTCATGCAAACAGAAATTCCTTATAATTAAGAAAGGCAAGAGTTCAGCTCCAGAGGAAGGAAAGTTTTAAGTGTGTGGGGAGGATAAACTTGAGCCTTGAGCTCCATGGGAAGAGAAAGCTATAGGCAAGGCAAAGCAATGACTGGACCACTGAAACTGGTCTTCAAAGTAGAAAATTGAGAAGAAACTGACAGTACTGTCCTGAAATACGCTTCTTCCCCTTCCAAGCCCAGACCATGATGGTAGCAGGTACCAGTTTATGTATGCTTTGTCCCCTTTTCAACAGCATAAAACATTCCAGGGTCCTGAAATACTCTTCCTTCACATAGTTTCACCAAAGTGTGCCTTTCCTACCACAGTCCCATTCTAGTCAAACTAGAAAGGAAATTCTTATACTTCCTCTCCACATATTCTTGATATTCTACTGAAAAAAGAGACAAATGTATCCAGAAAGAGCCCCAATTATCCCTAATGGCCAAGGAAGAGATAGAGATGCCAACAGAGTAATGGCGAACTGGAAAATGATCCAATCCAAAGCAGGAGTCACCTGAGGAAATACTCCCTGGGAGAGATTTGTTCAGAACCCAGGCAAAAGAACCACTCAATCTGGAATGTAAGCAATGCTTTGAAAGGCTTAGTGTGGTACTCTGAGTTGCTATAATTCCTTTCTTGTAAAGTAAAAGGTGCTCATGGATTCTTTCTTTTTAGAAAATCTTCATGTGAAAAAGGGAAAGTGAAATCATGAAACTTGGGTTTGAATCCTGGCTTTGCAACTCACTAATTATATGAACTTGGATAAGTTACTTAGCTTGGTGAATCTCAGTATTCTCATCTCAAAATAAGGGTTTAGCAAAGAGCTGATTTCTGAGCTCCTTTTCATTTCTGAATTGATATAGACTTTGTTTCTAAACTTAAAAGTGTCTTGTTAGCCTAATATTATTTAATTTAATTTAATTCTATAATTTTTTTATGAGCAAGAAGTTCTAGGAGCCTCATCCTTATTATGGCCCTGCCTACAACTCTCTCATCCTTGGGTCAATCCATAAGTGATCAGCTCGGAAATTTCTCCTTGTTGAGCTGAATAAAGACACTGAATGACCCTTCACTGGAGAGATAATTAATAAAATAAGGATAATACAGTGGAGGCTTTTGCTTAGAAATAAATGACAACCCCATGAATCGATAATATATATCTTATGGTCAGCGTGCTTACAAATATCTGTCAATGTCAAAGGCTGTCCTAGAGAGAGATTTTCCCAGATACTTGGATGGGAATTTAATCCAAGTATGATGGGTGCAAAGTAAACCCAGCTCCTCACACCAAGGGTAGCTCTGACCCCAAATTTGTGCCAAGAGCTATGACAAGGTCCCTGATCTTAATGACCTTACAAAGCAGTGTTACAAATAATATCCAATGAAATCATCACAAGCAAAAATGGCAAACATTCAGCTTCAAATTATATAACCAAAATTCCCTAAAATATTCTGTTTAGCTTCACTGTTTAGAAAGGGCATCTTTTCTTTCTCTCTCTGCTGCCACTCTCTTCTTTGATCTTAAATTCCCTTTCCTCCCCCTTCGCTCATCTTCCCTATTATGTATGTATGCCACAGAGAACCATGGTGACCTGCAAGTGGTTTTATTCCCATCGAGATATTATAGTGTTTTATTCCTTTTGAGTTCCTGCAGTTGTATGCTACAAGGGTCTTTGTAATGGGTTTTTGCCCAGGGTATTTTTTGCTGAAATAAAAAGCCAGCCATGTGAAAGTCTGCTGATCCCTTGCCTGTTTATGGATCCCAATGCAATACTAACCTTTCACAAGCTCCCAACCCTGATGCTTCCTTCCACTCGACTTTCTATCCTTTCCTTTCCTTCTCTCCTGTCTAGGTTTGAGACATGCTGCTTAGCTAACTAGAATCAATGGAAGTTGCTGTCCCACTTCTAGAACTAGGCAATCGGTTATGGCCCCAGCAGAGAGATCACTGTATTGGCCAGTTGTGGCTCTGCCACTAATTACCTGTGTAGCATTGGATGAGTCGGGGTCCCTCGGGACCCCAGTTATCTCACCTGCCAAATAAAAGCACTGAACTAGGTGGTCTCTTCCAACTGTCAAATGATGTGACATTTGTTCCGTTTCTAACCAATCACGTTACAAGCCTCCTCTCAATCTAACTGCTGCCTGAAGATGATTGATTGGCTTCTGAAGAAGCCTCTGTCCCTTTAACCGGTCAATAGTTCAAGGAAGAAGAATGAAAAGACCTTGCTAAGCTAAGTCTTTTTTTTTTCCTGCCCAGCAACACAGGTTTGTGATTTAAAAGAGAAGCACTAAATCCAAGTGCTTCTAAATCCTAGCTGTTTCCCTTGAAACTAGATGAAAAACATCCCCAACCCAGACTCTCCTGTGCTCAAAACCAAGGGCAGAGCGCCCTCTAGCTTCCTCTCTTATTACCTGTACCAGCCTCGATAAGCGAAAAGCTGGAACTTTGGGGCTGGCCCTCTGGAGAACTCTGGTCCTCCGGAAATCACAAAAGGACAGCAAGAAGACCACCAACTCTCTGCCCCGAACACGTTGGGGGAGTTATAGAATCGCCAACTGTTAAGACTTGGAAGGAATCTTGGAGACCATCTAGTTTAATGAATGATTTGAATTCATTAGTTACAGGTGAGGAAACTGAAGCCAAAAGCAGGTCGTAGGGCTTGCGTGGCGTGTTTTCCCGCAGCAAACCCCATTGCAGGATCCTCCTTCTTGCATACCACGTCCCTGAATCCTTAGACGCTACCCTGGCGACATGAACATTTACCAAGGCGAACTGGGCACCACATACCAAGAGATCTGGGTCATGTGTTTGCCAGACATCGCCCCTAGGTCATTCCATACAACATATTCTTCAGGACCAGTCGGAATTCTTCGCAGGGCAGGCTGTAGATTTGAAGTAGAATGACAAAGTCATAAGATTTAGAGGAGGGGGCAGAAACCAAAAGTCAGCAAGTATACGGGAGAGGCACAGTGTCCAATGAAGAAAGAAATACATTTTTGTAGGGAAAGGAGGGAAAAGATGTTCCCCAGTTTTCACAGGGGCTCCATATAGTTCAGCTCTCTAATTTCAAGATGAGGAAACTAAGGCAGACAGATGAAATGACTTGCCTGAAATCCTACAGCTAAGATGTAACCCTGAGTTCTCAGACTTCAGATCCAGTATTTTTCCACTTCTGCAGTTCTAATAATGTGTATATTTCATTTCTGTTCTTGAGCACTACAAAAGATTAGTGATGCTACATTTTCTTTCTGTGCACATTCCCTGGGATGTTTCAGAAATGTCAGCTTGGGTTCAATAAGTGCGGGAGCCAATTCCCTTAATGCCTCAGATGTATGAATCTGGTCCTGCTGATATACAGTGCTTCAGACCTAGGAAGAATTCCCTTATCTGCCTTTGGCAATAAGCTCTTCTTGCTAGGTCTTCATTACTTCCTAATTGTCCAAATTTATTTGCTTCATTTTTCTTGTTAGAAGACACTTAAAGAATGAATTCCCCATCTTGGGCATTTTAGGGCTGCCATTAATTTTAAAGACCCTCCTCATTTATTAATCACCCTAATTGTTCATCTTAATATGGCTCCTCCACACAGTATGTCACCCCTGGCTCTCCCCATCCTCTGCTGATACTTTCCAAGTCCTTCATGTGTTTTCTCCCTGAGGAATTATTAGAACATTCACCACTAAGATATATGGGATGACTAAAAGGATAAGCTCTCCAAACAAAGAATTGTGGGGACATAAAAAGCATAGGAAGGCCTTTAAAAACATCACAGTAGTTGGGGTGGAGATGACATGTAGTGAGGGAGTCCTTGTGAAATGAAGGAGTTATATCATTACCAAAGGATCCAGAAAATTGCTCCACTCTGCAGCTCCAGCCCACCTTCTTCTCCACTAACCTCTTGGATATTTTCAAAGTCATTGCTAATTTTTTCCTCTTTTGTTTGGGGAGCTTGATCTCTTAACTATCCACTGTCACTGTAATAGCTAGTTGCCTTGAATAACTTATTCTTTTAGTATACGCATCGCAAAGATGGATGAAGAGCCTCACCTTTACCATGAGACTTGGGCTGCTCTGAAACCAGTCTAAAGAAACTTATAATTATCCCTAATGGAACTTATAACCTTATAATAAGCAATTTCTTCATTTACTAAGTGTCTCCTATATGCAAGGCTGGGATTCAAAGACAAACAAAATAATCTCTGCCATCAAGGAACTCATTTTCCACCAAGGGGTTATGGCACTTGTACAAGTATATTCAAAATAGGATAAAGTTATTTCAAGAGGGGGGAGAGAGCAAGTGCCAACATTTGGGAGGATAAATAACAGACTTGGGAAGAAAGTGCTACCTCAGTTCTATTTTGAAGAGAACTGGGGATTTTATGAGGCAAAACTGAATAGGGAGAACACTCCAAATAGAAGGGGACACCTATACAAAGTCATAGAAGTGAGAGACAGCTAGTCATGTGTAAGTAAATGACTTTATGGCCAATTGACTAGAACAGAGATTACAGAAAGGAAAATAATATGAAATAATTCCGGAAAGGTAGGTGAGAGCCAGAGGAGAGGATGTTTTACATAGGAGATTGATAAATTTGCATTCTACCCCAAAGGCAACAGGAAACATTGATGATGTAGTCATATATCTGTTTTAGAAATATCAGTTTGTCAGCTGAGTGGAGGATTGCTCAGAGAAGCAAAACAATGAAGGCAATGAGGCTAATTAGGAGAGGATTTTTTTTAAAAGACCAAGAAATAGGTGGTGAGAGATGTGAATGGAGGAGAAACCACGAGGGACAAGAGAAAAGGGGATGAATGTGAGAGATGAAATCACATCAATAAGATTTAGCAATTGATAGATGACATGAGGAGAAGAAAAGGGAAGAGTCGATAATGACTACAAAGTTGAGAAATTAGGTAAGTGGAAGAATAGTGGTACCATAAAAAAGGAAAGCATGAAAAATGAATAGTTTGGGGGGAAATCGGATGTCTATTCTGAACATATAGAGTCTGAGATACTTATAGGACATCAAAGTGAAGATGGCCATCAGTACTGTTAAGTCAGGCAGCCAGGTGGCTCAGTGGATAGAATGCCAGGCCTGGAGTCAGGAAGACTCAACTTCCCCAGGTCAAATACAGCCTCAGACAACAAATAGCTGTGTGACTCCAAGCAAGTCACTTAATCCTGTTTGCCTCCGTTTTCTCATCTATAAAATGAGCTGGAGAAGGAAATGGCAAACCACTATAGCGTCTTTGCCAACAGAACTCCAAATGGTGTCGTGAAGAGTTGGCTGCAACTAAACAATGACTAAATAATAACAATAATTGTTAAGTAGTGTCAAATGTTCCCTTGGATTATGTCAATATGTCATATTGAGCTACGAATGCAGTGGTCAGCACAGCTACAGCTACAGAAAATTCCTAGGAAGTACTTTATCCTGAAGTACCTCAGTTTATCCTGGAGAGCAATACAAAATAAACAATGCAATCTATACAAGGTAGGCTACAATGCCATAACTTAGGAAACCTGAATTTAATTGTTTTTTATATTGACTTGGCCATGGAACTGAAGTAGAAGATACTCAAGAGGCCTAAAGGAGCTTTGGTGCAAATCTAGTCTGTTCATCTGTCTATTGACAGCCTTCATTTTAGCATTTCTAGTCAGGAGAGTCTTTCCTTCCCTTGTTGCTGATGGGAGAGAAAGGAGGGCAGGGAAAAAAGAGAGAATGAAGGTTGGTATCCTATATGCACTAATAGTTTAATAAGCTGAAACTAATTGATTTTCCATTAAAGGCCAAAAGGCAACAGTTAGAATGGAAATGGCTTCTCTCACTTATAGCCTGTATGCACAATAATGTATAGATGCAATAAGGAAGTTAATTGGTTTTGTGTGGCTGTTGTTGGGACTGCACAGGGGGAAAAAATTACAGAATCCAATTGCTGCCACTAATTAGAATTTCTCCGGAACACCATTGTTAAAATGGATTGCTCATTTCCCCAGTCATTTTCCAGTATTCCTGGTCAAATTTATACACCTCACCTCTCTCCCGTTAGTCTCCTAATATACCCTTCCATCAAGTCGACATAACACATTCAGCCTTAGTGGTATCCACAGATAGCCAGCACAGGCTGACTAATGGTGGGATGCCGGGATGTATTTCTTCATGCACTGGCGCTTCTTGGGAGCCCTAAGCTTTTTTCAAATCTCAAGTCAAGTCTCTCTTTATCAGAGAATGTTTGCAGACCATTCAGTAGCCTCTCTCTGTCCCCTGGACTCTGAAAGTACAGGGTCCCTTGCTTGAGGAAAAACCATTTGGCTACTGACTGAAATGATCATTTAACTTTTTAAGTGTCTGCTCTGTCTCCATGTCTAGACTATTGTCAGTCTATTCATCAGTAAGTATCTAGCAGGTAGATGGTATATTAGATAGAGAGCTGAGTCTAAAAGCAGACTCATCTTCCTGAGTTCAAATCTGGCCTCAGATACTTACTAGCTGTGTGACTCTGGGGAAGTCACCTAACCCTATTTGCCTCAGTTTTCTCATCTGTAAAATGGGCCAAGAAGGAAATGGAAAACCAATCCAGGATCTTTGCCAAAGCAACCCCAAATGGGGTCACAGAGAATCTGACATGACTCTAAAATAACTAAGCAACAAAATCAATTAAGTATCAGATATTTGCTTGGCCCTTCTAGGTACTAAGGATACAAATGAAATAATCCCTTCTATCAAGGGATTGCATTCTTAATATAAAAGCATGTGCAAAATTAGTAAATAAAAATGTACAAAATAAATGCAAGATAATGGGGGAAAGGCATTAGCACTTGGAGGAATCAGGAAAGACCTCATACTGGGAGTGTTGACTTAGCTGAGTTATGAACGAAACTAGGGATCTCAAGATGTGGAGTTGAGGAAGCAGTACATTCAAGGTATGGAAGACCACTTGGGCAAAGGCATGGAGACTAGAGATGGATATTCATATAGTGGACCCAGTAAAAAAGGACAGTTTGCTAGACTGAAGAATATACAAAATATATAATAATATATAATAAAATATATAAATATATATTATTATATATATAACATTATATATATTATAATATATATTAAAAATATATAATAAAATATATAAAAAGGCCAGAAAGGTAGATTGGAACCAAGTTTTGGAGATAAAGACTGTCTAATACAGTGACAGATGGCTTATTGTTTGAGAAGAGAGAAATTAAGCACCCAATACAAGCTAAGAAAAATGTGCTAAGCATTTTGCAAATATGATTTCATTTTCCCCTAACAGCAATTTTGGAAGGTAGGTGCTGTTATTGTCTCCTTTCTACAGATGAGGAAACTGTGATAAAAAGAGGTTCAGTGCCCAGAGTCACCCAACTAGTAATTGTCCAAGTCTGGATTTGAACTCAGGTCTTCCTGACTTTGACCCTAGGGTTTCATCCATTATACCACCAGATGTTTCCAGTAAAGCTTCCTTATGACAGCGTCCATTGTGTGTGTGTGTGTGTGTGTTTAATCTCTCTTTTTTTTCTCCTCAGCAACAAGAAAAAGAGTCTCCCAAATTTAGAAATGCTAAAAGAAAAAAGAAAGGGGAAAAAGGAATGCTAAAATGAAGGCTGTCAATAGGTAGATGAATGGACTAGACTGGACTTTTAATTTATATACACATACAAAGGGCATACAATCCCCCAATTTTATATATGCAAAGGAGATAACTTCATCTATACAAAGAAGATACAGCTTTGTCGATACAATAAATCCATAGGATCATCCTCCTCCTTCAGAGACACTTCTGAAAATCCAGATCTTGACATCAACATAGCTACTGCACTCTCCAATAGGCATTTTCTCCTCTCTATTAGATTACAAGTTACTTGAGGTAAAGAAATATTTCTTTTTGCTCTGTAGTCCCAGTCCTTAGGCACAGTATGTCATGGAATAAGTCCTTATTAAATGTGTTTTATTCATTCATTTATTAGAGCATGTAAATTAACTTGGGTTGGGGAATTATAGTCCCTCTCCTTATGGCTCCTATCAGATTGTTAACATGCAGAGTTATGCGGGATTAAAATGCATTTATAAATATCTTCAATTTTCCCACATGCTGTTGAAGGTAACCAGAACTGGCCCTCTACAAAAGGGTAGGATGGGCAGAACTAGTTTCCTCAGCTTCTTCTTTATACACATTCCTAACTCCCATTTTGTAATTAATATTCCTCTTCTTTCAAACAATATGTCCTCTTGGTCTCTATCCTACTTCTTCAATCACAACTAATAATAATAAAAATAATAATAGCATTCATATAGTACCTTAATGGTTTGTTAAGTGCTTTATCTTTTTGTTATCTCATTTGATCTTTACAACAATCCTGGAAATTAAATACTATTATTATCTCCATATTACAGATGAGGAAATTGAGAGAGCCATTTATACTTGTCAATCAATATATTCCATATTATGATAAACATATATTCTTATCATAATGTTTGCCTTACCTAAGCTTTCTTCCTTTAAACATTTTCTTCTCAAACTTTGAATGAAATGTTTTGTCCCTTTCTTAAAAAATTCTGTGTATCATCAAGAAACTAAAAAGAATGAGATATGAGGAGGAGTTCTAAAATCATATCACCTTACAAGCTGCCTCTACAAATAAATTTTACTTAGCTTCCTCAACTAAAAAATAAGATTGAATTAGATTGTTGCTGAGAATCCTTTCCATTCTATATGTGTAGATGTAAGCTCTTTATCCTAAAGGTTAAACACAAAAAAGGATGGTGAAAGCAAAGCTAACAACATTTGCAAGATCCAAAAGAAAATATATTAATTGGACACAGATTCTGGAAGAGCTCAAAGAGGATTTCAAAAAGCAGTTAAGAGAGACAGAGGAAAAATGGGGAAGAGAAATTAAAGCGATGTAAGAAGAAATGGGTCAAATGAAAAAGGAGGCTCAAAAGCTGATGGAGGAAAATCATTTCTTAAAAATCAGAAGTGGGCAACTAGAAGCTAATAATTTCATGAGATGTCAAGAAGCAATAAAACTAAAGGTTAAACAGAGTTCAGATTTTGCTAAAATTTGCCCTTCAATCTGTCATTGACCCAAATTCAAGTCCTTATTCTGGACCTATTAACCCTACTTCTGGAAAATGAAGTTATTTCTCCTTTGCCTCTTTCTCCTTTCCTTCTCCTTCTCTTCCTCCATTTCTTTCTCTGAGCTATCACACTACACACTTATACTTTAAACAAGGGGTTAGATAAAGAAATAAAAGGAGATGAAGCTCAGATTAGTCCTTCCACTCATTACTGATAGTTCTGGTGAACAAGTTATGGGAGAGGTGGTTCAAACTAAAAATAAGGGGATTTTCCCCATCATCCATGCTTTCTCTGTTTGCATCCCTTAGTGGTTGAACCAGGGGAAATTTGAATATTGGTGACATGGAAAAACATTCTAATTCTGCTTACTGAGATCAGAGGAAAAGAACAATGAGTACCCATCAGAAAAGCTAGAGGTCATACTTTTAAGCAAAGAGGGCTGGTATATGTGAAATGAAGTTTTATGTAGATACATGTAACAGGGGTAAGTCATAAAAAGAAATAGGGAGTGCACATTAAACCAAACCTGCAAGGTACCATCCAAGAAAGGGAGCAAGACTTTTATTACACACAAGTCCTTGAAGTTATTGACACAGAGAAAAGCTTCAGTAAGAAAGGGAAGGAAGGGAGATGAGAAAAGAGAGAGAAAATGAGATTCTGTTATACTCCACATTCAGCCTTATAGAATAAAGTGAAAAATCCCAAGTAATTCATCTAACACATCCAGGGAAAATTTATATAAAAGACTTGTGCAAAGGGAGCATGGGAGAAAATGGCAAAAAAAAGTAATTTGGAAGGTTTATAGAATATACAAAATAAACTTCTAAGTTTTCAGAGTAGGGATAAGCTAAGGTAAGGCTATTATAGCCCTTTTAACTTAATTCAAATATCACCTCCTCTGGGAAGTCTACCCTGAAGTACAACAAGATTCTCTCAAGATAACTCTTCTTCTATGATACATCTATTGCTCCCCTTCGTATCTCATCATTCCACTATGGTCCTTTTCTGCCCTATCTCTTAACCCAAAGTAGAATAAGTCTCCTTGTCTCTATATACTGTCTCTTCTCCCACAGTGTGGTCCTCTTTCCCCAGTTCAACTCTTTAGCAAATGGTGCTTGGTACTTCTTGAAGGATCCAGTTCTTGAGCAGCTGACCCATGGAGCTATTTCTTCCCTGGATCCCAGAATGCCTCCAGCCTTCTGAGTGATTTTTTAGTAACTTTTCCCCAGAGTTCCACACAAATTCTCTCTTCAGGTAGCTCTGGAAGCCTGCTCAAATGAATCCATTTTCTACATCAGATTAGCTCTGGGTGAGTCAGCCCCATTTTCCTCCTCATTCTCCTAGTTCTAGGTGAGCATGTCAGCACCTCCCACAGAGTTTAGAGGCTCAGAAGGGTACTCCCACTCTTTCTCTTTTTGCCTTTGCATCTCCATTTTCTCCTGAGTCTGCTGGGGTAGATTACACAAATCACTCCAGGCTGGTTCTTGGAGGGGGAGAGGGGACAAAGCCAGGGGTTACTGGCAGTAGTTTCTAAAGTAGGCTGCCTGTAACTCACAAGGGAGAAAGATTACTTCTGGCCAAAAGCAAGATGTTTTTGTCTGGACAGTTATCAATAAGAGGCGAGTTTCTATCTGCTGAAAATGCCACGAGGGAACTTTAAAGCACCTTTAAATTTACAGTATAGAGAAAGGAAATTAAAGTAAAAACACAACAACATGTTACAACTTCAAACACACCCTAATTTATCATCTCTCAAGTAACATTGTGTCAGGACACTGAGTGAAGTTTTGAAATGGATTATAATTCATCAAACATTTACCAATGTGACAAGGAAATCACTTTAAAAGACTGATATATATTAATTTTAAGGTCGCCAAGGAATTCAGCTATGTAATTCCTAAATGAAAACTCATGTCAGCAGTCAACCTTTTATGGAGTTTTTTAATTAAAACAGGAGGAAGAAAAGTATTAGAGAGAAAGAGAGAGAGAGAGAGAGAGAGAGAGAGAGAGAGAGAGAGAGAGAGAGAGAGAGAGAAAGGGGAGAGAAGGGAATAGGGCTTAAATACCCCCTCTGTTTAGGCTGGGCCAAAAGGCCCAAGCCCTTAGATAGCTGAGGCAAAGAAAAGAGATCAGTCCCTATCACTCACATGACCAAAATGGAGAAACAGTCTCAGGGGCCTCCACCTCCAGCCTCCTTCAGAGCAAGTTTCTCAGAGCACAACCTCTCAGAGCAAAACCTCTCGAACCACCACTCAGTCCTCAGACCCTGCTATCTTTAAGGAAACCATCTCAGTTCCCTCCCCTCAGTTCTCACATCTACCAATCACTGTCCATGTCTTCCCTGTGCCAATGGTGGCTCTAGCTTAACCCAGGACCGCCCAGAGGTCTGTGGCTTTGCACATGGCTGTTGAAGGTCATATTCTCAAATAATTAAATTTTGATCTATGCTGCAGCCCTTCCTAAATCCTGTTAGGACTGAGTAGGGTGGAGATTGTAAGTTCCAAGACCTGGTTCTGTCATTCCACGTATCTCTATTGTATCAATTCTAAAATCAATCATGACTCAAAGAACTTCCTGTTCTATGCTTAAGCATAGGTCAAAGCCCTTTCCATTGTTCAGCAAAAGGTTTCTGTCCTAAAGTAATCTTAAGTAGGGAGGAGAAGGACCCTCCCATGCCAAGGGGGTTCACATTCCAATAGACTATCAGTAGGAAATTTTTCAAGTATGAAATTTCCCAATGGTGAAATTTCCAACATTTATAAGTCTAAGAAATTTTAAGGTTTACACTAAATAACTATTTCTTGCATAGCACTGTTTTGGTGGCTGGCAATACCGACACAGAAAGGAAACCACGTCTGCCTACAAGAAGCTACTGTCTATGGGAAATCATCATTCTAAGTCATAGCTATACATAGACAAAAGGCAGGAAAGAAGACTTTCAAAATAACAAAATGACTAAAGATTACCTTTAAAAATAAAAATTCACTGGACAGATTAAGGGAAACGGAACACAAGCCTCCCATTTTTATCATTTTAACCAGCCCATCCAGTCCTTAGAAAGTGGTTACAAATTAGGGTTGGAATTAAAATTACTCATTAAAATGTATAAAATTGATAATCAACACCCTTTTATTTATTTATTTTTCTTACACCCTCACCACACAGAAATCCTTATTTCCTCTGAAAGAAACCTTAAGAGCTACTGCTCAAAGTGGTTTAAATCAAAAGTGTCCAACCACAGCCTCTTGGACCACTGGAATCAAATTCAATTGTATTCAGGAAGTATGTACCAAAATAAATAAAAATGCAATAAAGCATAGATAATATCATATTTGAAAATGAAGTCAATATTCTGATTATGAGAAGCCTTTTATATAGCTTAATGGGCTTCAGTTCTATTCAAATGACAACATTGGTTTAAATCATTTCACTGGACTTTTCACTACTCTAATTCCATTATATTCTCTACATTGTCCCTTAAATGATGGGAAGACACTGCTGAATTCTATTGACCTTCGTGGTTTCAGCTCCTGATTGTCTGTCACTGGGACCCATAGTTATGTCTACAAATGATGGAGGGAATGATAACATTTTGATTGTCTAAAAATACCACCAGAATTTAGAGTTCTATTTTTTAGAACTCCACTTTAACTAAATTTGGGACCAGAGTGTATCACCATGTTCCTTTATAAAGAAGACAGGTGGGCTCAGCTCCTTCTTTCCCACACAATTTATTTTTTCCCTCAGCTCTTTTGTCTTTCTATAAAATATTCAGACTATTCTTGACTTTATGACTAATTCCTTCAAATTCTCACCCCAGTGCTGTGACAACCTCACTCAGTGCACATGAAGAAGTCAAGCAAGGACTTTGCTTGCTTTAGTTACAGTCATGCGCCAAATTATGGATCCTCAACTAAGGGACTCTACTATAAACTCTTCAAATACTATTTCAATAGTATTATGTTTCTCTGCCTCTCATCCAAACTGTTCCTATAATACCAACTCCTCCTATCTATGATGGGGGGTGGCAGCTAGACAGAGAAGTGACTAGATGGTGGGACTTGATGTCAAGAACATTTTTGTTCAAATCCTGCCCTCCATACTTAGTAGCTCTGTGACTCTGAGAAAGTCATTTAACCTTGCCTCAACCATACCTCCTCTGTAAAATGGAGATAATATTAAAGGAGACAGAAGATATAAGGTGCTTTGGAAATCTTACATTGATAGAGACTTTAGCTATTATTGGTAAGTAACTTGTAGGGGGTCATATAGCTAGTAAATGTCTGAGGCTAAATTTGAACTCCAGACCCAGCATTCTATCCACTAACTACTAATGTACCTCCTTCTAATATAGGGATTATGAGGTGTTCAGAGAAGTACCTTTGATATGAGGGCTTGCCTAACCCTCTTTTAGGTTGTTTTCCTCATCTGGTGTCCTCCTGCCCCCAGCTCTCACCTGTGGCTCCAAGAAGCGGTAGCATGCACCTGGTCACACTCCTGTGTGACCTTCTTGACAGACAGACAGACAGACTAAATCGGGTTGAGGATAACTGACAGACCTCAACCTGTCAGTGAATTGTGGAGTGTCCTCCCATCCCATGTGAAAATTTCACCTGGTGGAAGGGACAGATGAAACCAATTTATTCCCACAACTTATTGAAAAAGCTGCTGAAGCAGGCACTGTGGAGTGCTTATGGCTTGGTTAGATGTTGTAGAAGCCAAAGTCATCCACTGAATACTGAGTCATTACCTTGGCCTTGGCTTTTGCCTTGCCACTGGACTTTGATTTCTCAGGAAGAGAGTGAGGACAATACTTTCATCCAACTTTGTCTCACTTACATCCAATTTATGCTCAAGGAAAAGACATCACCCATGATGTCATTTTGGTCCTCTTCGAGTATGAAGGACAACCAGCTACATAACTAGGGATTATTATTATTTTTATATTGCTTTGCCTGATGTTTTCCTAGAATCAATGAGTGATGTTAAGCTATATATATGTTTGTTTATATTATTTATTTATTTTATGTTTATTATATATAATTATACATTTTATATTAAATACATATTAATATACATTATAAATATGTATTTAAATGACAAAGTTCTAAAGAGATAATAAATCTGGAAACTTCAACACAAACATGAAGGTTTGGGGTATTCATTTAATGAGGCACGTTTGGAGAAAGAGGGAGAGAGAGAGGGAGAGAGGAAGAGAGGAAGAGAGAAAGAGAGGAAGGAAGGAAGGAAGGAAGGAAGGAAGGAAGGAAGGAAGGAAGGAAGGAAGGAAGGAAGGAAGGAAGGAAGGAAGGAAGGAAGGAAGGAAGGAAGGAAGGAAGGAAGGAAGGAAGGAAGGAAGGAAGGAAGGAAGGAAAGGAGGGAGCCTGGCTTGCTATCCATTGAGCAACCTAGCTGCCCCAAAAGGAAGGATTTTTAATGCATCTACCAATAATAGTTCTTTTTTTAACCCTTACCTTCCTTTTAGAATCTATATTGTGTATTAGTTCTGAGGCAGAAGAACAATAAAGGGTAGGCAAGGGGGGTTAAGTTTCTTGGCCGAGGTCACACAGCTAGGAAATGTCTGAGACCACATCTGAATCCAGTACCTCTAGGCCAGGCTCTTAATTCACTAAATCAACTAGCTGCCCTTCAATAATATTCTTTTGAAAAGTATAACCATCTAGGCTTAAAAAGTAGGCAAACAGTGCTTAGACCCATTATAAGATCCACAGGTACAGGTGACACAAAAATAAAAAATGAAACAGGCTCTCCCCTCAAAAAGTTTATATTCAATTGGAAATTACTCCTTTATAAGTCACAGCTGTGAGGGTAGGAATATGTGTAAAGGAGGACTTTAAAAATAATAGTGGTAAAAGATTACAGATTGTCTTTCAAAAAATCATGGCCCAGGTCCTTAAAGTTTGGGTTTAATAGCACTACTAGGTCTGTATCCCAAAGAAATTTTTAAAAATGGGAAAGGATCTGCTTGTTCAAAAATATTTATAACTGCTCTTTTTGTGGTGGCAAAGAGTTGGATATTAAAGGGGATGTCCCTCAATTGGGGAATGGCTGAACAAATTGTGGCATATGATGGTGGTGGAATACTGTTGTGCTATAAGAAATGATGAACAGGATGGTTTCAGAAAAGCAGGAAAGACCTACATGAACTGATACAGAGTGAAATAAGCAGAATCTGAAGATCATTATACACAGTGACTGCAATATTGTGGAATGATCAAATGTGATAGACTTTGTTACTATCAGCAATACAGTGATCCAGGACAATTCTGAGGGACTATGACAAAGAAGGTTATCCATTGCCAGAGAAAGAGCTGTTGGAGTAGGAATGAAGATGAAAGCATATGATTTTTCACCTGTTAATTTGAATTTATGATTTGGGGTTTGGGTTTTATAAAATTATTCACTTATGAATGAACAATATGGAAATATGTTTTGTGTGATAATACGTGTATAACCCAGACTGAATTGCTTGCCAGCTCTAGAAGCATGGAGGGAAGGAAGAAGGGAGACAATTTGGATCATATAACTTCAAAAACTTATGTGGAAATTTGTTATTACATGTAGTTGGTAAATAAATAATTTTGTGGATTAGAAATTCTCCATTTAGAAAAATAAAATAAAAGTTTGGATTCAAATGGACCGTGTCTGGTCCTGGTGACCTGATACAAAAAGTCAATCTCTCTTTGGCTTACTGACACCACTCAGAGTACTCCAAACTCTAAATATATCCATGTTATTTGAATGTCTAGGCTTCCCACAAATGTGATAGCGAGGTCTCTCACTCCCACACAAGCCCTTAAAGTACTCTAAATAAAAGCTAGACATGAAGCAGCCTTGATTCCACAGGCACAGAGACAGAGAGACAAGAGAGAGGCAGAGACAGACAGACGGAAACAATAAAAAGCAACAACTCACGGAAACCCATGAATAAATAGTGTAACACATTAAATACTTAATAAATTAGATCCCCAAAGAAGGTAAAAATACTTGGGGACACTGCTTATAGTCTTGCAATCTGAGAGTAATTTATAGCAATAGCAGGTTTTCAAAGTCCAGATCTCTTGTCCCTTTCACCCCTCATGGCCATCACTTTATTCCTTAGGCTGCAGAATAATTTTTCAGTGGTGATATTCTTCCCTCTTCCAGAAGCATCTTCTTGGAGGCCAGTATAATGATTAAACTATTCAAACCCAAGAACTCTGTCTTGAGAATTTTCAACTTGAAATTAACCATCTACAAGCTATCCCTCCTCTGCCTATCCCTATCTACAATCCTCCCTCCTCTGCCATTCCCAGATCATCTTAAGCTAGGAAATCCATTCTCAGGATCTTTACACTTAGTAATCCCTACTTCTGTTATGTGCTTCTGTGGGAACTCTGTTGATTCCCTTACTGCCACCACATCTTAGGGAAGGAAAGTTCATTCTCAGAAAATCTAGTCCTCAGAAAAGGAAACAGAAAAGCAGAATGGAGCTGAGAACTCAAGATCCCTGATCTCCCCTCTCAGACTACTTAGGCAAATGTATACAGTTTGGCATATGACTCTCCTGAAAACTCAGCTGTTCTGGTGAGAGGAACAGAGGGAACCCACAAACAGGGAAATCTCTTCAGCCCTTTTCTGCACCACAGAAAAAGATACAGAATACAAAGAATACATCTTAAAGAGAAAGAAAGCACCCATCATATTGCTTTTAAAATACAACAAAAAGAGGAGCAGTTCCTCCAACAACTATCCCTCCCCTTGTCCCTTAGTTGGCAGCCATATTGTAGAAAGTTCCATTCTCATTAAGCCAAGCAGAGATGTTTTCTCTCAGTAAGGCATCAATGCATACATATATCTATCTTCCATTGAGGAAGATACCTAAAGGTCAAACTGAGGAATGAGACTGAAGGCATGGACCTTTCTTTCTTACCTCTCTCTCCACACCCTTCAAATAGAGGTGAAATTTAGCTCAATGGTAACAAGTTCATTCTTCCAAGGGAAAAGAAAGTCAGTGTCTGAATTCAAATTTAAAGATTCCGTTTTCTTTGAGAATTGTTAGAATCATTCATAAAACTAGCTAAAGTTTGAAAGTGGTGGCCCCTAAGTGGTTTATAAAGTCTCTAAAGTATAGATTTTAATTTAGAAGTTAGTCCTTGGAAATTTGCCCAACCTAAAGACCTGACTGTGGGATGTTACACAGGTATTAACATTTTACATCTTACATTTTTCTTAAAGATTGAAATAATTAGTTTTGACTTGAAGAAGAGAGATACTTGGCAACTTGGTCCTGCCCCACCTCTTCTCTTCTCCCAGCACTTAAAAAGAATACTTTAAAAAACCCTTTCTTAGTAGCAGTTCCAAGGCAGAAGAGTGATAAGGATTAGACGACTGGGGTTAAGTGACTTCCCCCAGAGTCATACATCTAGGAAGTAACTGAGACTACATTTGAACCCAGGATCTCCTGTCTCCCAGCCTGGCTCTATCCACTGAGCCACCAAGCTCTCCCAGAATACTTTTCTTCACTGAAATAACTCAGGGAATCGAGAGCTCTAGTTGACTTTTCTAGAGTTAAAATAGAAAATTCTTTATTTCAACCCTTGTAATTTCAGTGCCTTAGTCAACAGAGTCTAGTGAACATAATTGAACCAGTGTTTGTTGATGGCTGAAGATTTTGAAGGGCCTCAGGGTCACTGTTGTGTGAACATCATTTCATTTCACAGTATTATAGATGTAGAAGGTGTTAGAGGTTGGCCTGACTCCCAGACATGCTCAGAAAAAAAGTGATTGATTTTTTTCTTACAAGTCTATATTAGTTTGTTTTCTTGTGTTGTACTCTTTCTCTAGCCCCACCAAAAAAAAAAAAAATATAGAGTATGGAAAACTGATTAATCAGAGTTCTAGTTTATCTAACTATTTCTATGAAATAATCCAAAAATGATTATTGTGGCTTCAAGAAGCTGTAGTATGTGCAGTGCCCATTCTCTCAACAACAACAATGCTTTAATTTCTATAAAACTGTATTGGCAAATGTGCTAAACCAGGTTGAGGATAACTGACATGCCTCTCAACCCCCTCAGTGAGTTAGAGAGCTATCTACTCCAAGCTCATGAAGACTTCCCCTAGTGGAATGAAAGGATGAGAACAATTTGTTCCAAAGCTCATGAAGGTGAATGAAGCAAGCACTGTGGACCTTAGTTAGGCACCAATGATGCCCAAGTTATTCACTGCATCTTGGGCCATTGCTGTTCTGACTTTTGCCTTGCCACTGGACTTGGGTGACTACAAAAGAGAGGTTGATGTCTTTGTGCAACTCTGACTTACTTAAATCTAACTCACTTGCAAATCAAGACAAAACCCTATGATGTCACTGGTCCTCTTCAAAATGAAGGATAAACAACTTAAAATAATATGTTTATTAGTGAGCATTCTGGAGGGGTAGGAGGAGGGAATATGATTCAATGAATTCAGCCTGAATGTGAAGGAGGCATTGAGGAAATTCTGGTATACTCCACTCTGGGTCAATGGCAAATAGAACTCAGGAGAAAATCCAGGTAGATTTTAATGAGGAGCTTCACTCACTTCATGGCCCAAATCATCTGAGAATGAACAAGGTACCACTACCAGTCACTGAGTGAGAGATTACTCCATGACTTAAGGGCAACCCTCCTAAAAGACCTTGCCCTGGCCAAAAGGGTCAGGGAATCACAGCCCACCTCACACATAAGGGACAAAAGAAAGAAGGAATGTACTACCAAGCCATTCCATATCCTGGGCTATATTTTTATGACATCTCTATGATTCCCAGCTCTGACAAATTAAACGTCTGAGACAGTTGCGGTGCTACAATGACTCTTCTTCAATATTAAGGCTATAACTGTACTTTACTCCAACATCTTTTTTCTTTGGCATTTCCCTCCTTTGCTCTAAGAACTCTGATTCAAAGCTTTGCTTCAAGCTTGTCATGCAGTATTGAGGAATAATTTTTCACAAAAGCACAATGAAATAGGGCACCCCAATCACTTCTAATTGCAAAATAATCACCACCCACCGAAGGCCATCTCAAGAAATTTCATTTTGAAAAAAATGGTTTTCATTTGAAGCCATAATCTGATTAGTCCTATCTTGGTGTGAATGATAGTAAGCATGCTCTCCATGACAATTAGAATAACCACAATGTTAAGATTAAAATTTTTGGAAACTGATAGAGGTAGAAATTAGTTTCTCTCTGCAAGGAGTATTATATTTTTAGAGGTTTATTAAAGGTTAAGGATTTAAAGAAAATACAAGTAAGAAAGGCATGTGCTAGGTGGGCCATGAGGCCCACCCAAATTTCACTCACATCATGAGATGTGTCTATTTGCCAGTGGATACAGGAAGAGAAGAGAACCAAAACCCTTTCCAATCAGGTTAAATACCCCTTCTCAATCTCGGCCCAGGTGAGAATTCAGTGATATTACAAAGCATTCTGGGGAAGTGGAGCAAGGACTTCTGGGGATTGAAGTCCTGGATTCAAGTCTCCATTTTTTACATTTCACCATGTGATCATTTTTGGAAAAAAATAATTTTTCCCCAAAAGGATGATGAAAACATAATCAACTTAAAGATTACAATAATGTGAGAATAAGAGAAAAAAAGAACAAAACCAATAATTGCTGGACGCATTTGACAAAAAGCCAGTTAGGGGGCAGTCCTCTTTGGCATGAAAGTATACATACAAATAAATGTTCAATCAACCACACCCAAAGTTCATTCTTGTGCAGCTTGTGATCTGGAGGCTTCTTCATGGTGTCTTCTCCAACAGTTCAGTTTCTGGATTAAGAGAGGTATCATATTTCTTTACCTAAAATTCTTCTCAAAAGGAATTTAAACTTTGTAATTTAAATAATAATATTTTTTACAACAAATGAAGTTTTGCTAGTTTCTGAACAATTGGACTTTCATAGCGGTAACTATGACTTCTATTTCACCACTAACACATTACTTTCCTTGGAATACACAGGGCAATAGTTTTGTGAGGAAAAGCAAATTAAACTCCTCATTTTATAGAATATATTGATCATATGCTCTCCAAAAAAGAAGAAAGTTGTTTAAGTCTTAAGTAACAACATACTGAACCTCAGCTCTATTTGTTGTGGTACAGCCAAAAAAAAAAATCTTTAATTTCTATAATAATTCCCATAATGTCTGGTCCCTGAAGCTCTATACCTCTTTCCCATTATGTATATAAGGATATGGTTTCACTTTTTAGAATTTTATAACTACAAGTGCTACTTTCTTCATTTTAAGGAACATAAATGAATATCATCGTTGCATCTATGGAAAATGTGTCCTGCCTGCCACATGAGTTTATCAATAAATAAAGCTGGAATAGTGTCTTTCAGGATGAATTTATTACTCTGCCCTATCTGCCCCATGAAATCTGAATGACCATTTCACATTTTCCCAGAGGTAGGGGGAAAACACAAGCCCCTCTCTCACTTGAGAGAACAACACACAGTAATTCTCCTGGCACTTACCAGCTAATTGATGTATTTCCCTCAAGTGTTAATTGTCTCTTGCTTTTTGCCTTCACCACTACAGAAAGCTGAAGCCTCCCCTTCTTTGCCCAATAACAACTTTATTTTTTTATATAATAGATAAAGTGAACAGGTGAACACATAACATCACAAGGAAGACCTTCTTTGTCTCTTTTTTTAGCTGATATCATGTAAAACAAGGAATATTCCACTTTTATACTCTCATCCTCATCAACCAGGTACTGCACCCCAAAATCCTGAAGCTTGGATGTGGAAGTGGGAGTAGGAGATGCCACCGTACTTCCTACCCCACCCCCAATCACTATCCTGGAACCCTTGAAAAGGATGGAATATTTCTAACACATGCATGTCAGACATGGGACTTTTCACTAAATGAAAAAAGAAAGCTGGAAATCCATATTTGCCACCAAAATCTAGAGTACTGTCACATTATCTCCTCAATTGATATACATATTTGGAGGCTCAGTTCTAGTCTTATCTTTACTTAATGAATTTCATTTGGGCAAGTCTTTTTCCCCTGCTTGGTATTGTTACAATGGAAATTTAGGGGAAAAGGGAAAGGTTTGTAGGAAGGGAGAACACACAGTTAAATAAATAAGTTTATTAACAAGGAGGGAATGATGGCGAAGGAAAGGGAATAATGGACCAGCTTACTATTAGCCCCAGATACTAAAACCACTATACTTATTTTCTAAGCTTAACCTTGTCTAAACTAAACTAAAGTTAACTAAGGCTAAGTCCAAACAGGGAGCCCAGATTCTCACACAGAGTCCTTGGTGGATTAGGCAGCAGAAATCCAGTTATTAGAGTCCTTAGAAGCTCCAGGGTAGGGAGAAATTCTCTTCCAAAATCACTGTCCCCCAGAATGAAAGGGGAGCTTCTTCTCAACCCTGCCTTGATGTTATTCTAAGGCAGGCAGCTTGAAAGATGGGTTTGTCCAGGAAAAGTCCCAGAGTCATACCTTCAGTCTTGACCTCCAGCTTCAGACTCACATTTGAAAAACTGTTCTTCCAACAGCTTAGAATTCTGACCCAGCCAGCTCTCATACAGAATCCAGGCTTGTCAATCATTCCTTGCTATCCACTTTGCACCTTCCCTTGCTACAGTATGTACACTGGGCTATCTATCACATTATCATTCATTTGAAGAGGCATTCGCCATTCTCTTTCGGTTAAGGTGAGTTACCTAGTTCCCAATGGAAGAGTTCCTTCATCTGAATTGTTTAGCATATATTCTTCTATGGATGTCATCTTTGTTTTCTGTTTTGATACAATTTGAATAAATGGACTTATTTGTTATTGGTATATTTACTATGGAACTGGTATTTGTGGGAAAAGAGTAAAGTTTTAGATCTAGAGTTTGGAGTGACAAAGAGTCAGATAATAACATTATTATCCGAATATCCTTGGGTAATATCTTTAACCACCCTGAGCTTAAATATTTTCACTTGTTCATAGCACCTTCTTGGGAGTACATGATGGAGAAGCTCTTCATAAACACCTCTCCTCGTCTTCCTCAATTCCAGATTGGGCCCAGATATCCCCTCCTGCTTCCATCCTGACATTTAATTGGCTGCTGCTTGGGGCATATACTAAAGTAGCAATCCCCACCTCTCAGGTGTCCCCTTTTCTGATGGCCTCAGGTTCGAAAGCTTTAGGGATGAGTCTGAGCTTTGGAAGACTGGCTCACTCTTCCCTGTGCTGGGCAAATGGAAGCAAATGGCTTCCTAAGCAAGCCTTTGTGTGAGATGAGACAACTCTTGTTTGTCCCTTCTTTCCTTTACATCTTAGGAGATCTTGAAAAGCTACTAGCATCTTCCTCCTTCCTGGGCATTTATGCAAAAGGGTATTCGCTACCAGAGCTGCATGGAGGTAATAGCAAAAGTTAAATCAGCAGAACAAATAGACAATTGGACAGGGAGGGAGAAAGGGTCACTCACCAAGAAAGAAACCAGTGGAAAGAAAAGAGCCTACTTGGAGTTAATTGGGCTGTTCTCCAGGAAGGTAAAAATGGAAAATAGCTAATGAGCAACCTTGTTACAGACCCAGCAAGCCTCCTGAGCTAGCCTCTTATCTGAGTGTGATATTCTATGACCTTTTATTGCTGCACATTCTCTTCCTGTATGAGATTAAATTTTCTGTTCTCTACCTAATTCACATGTGTATTCTGCAAACTATTTTTTTACTCCCCATCTATCCTTCTTGGAGAAGATCCCTTATGCTAGAGCCAAACATAGATTTGTTCTTCCAAAATCTGTGGAGGAATTGAATTGAAACTCTTAGAATCTAGGTAGCCTACTGAAGAGACAGGAATGAATCTAGGATAAACCAAAAGATCAGGTAAAGGATAGGGGTTGGTGAAAGCTGCCAGCTTCTGTGACCTCAGCCTGATGATACTTAGCTAGACACAGTGCAAAGCAAGGGGGTTAGGTAAGATGGTCTCTGACCTCCCATCCATCTTTAGAGTATGAAAATGGTGGTTCCTGAGGTTAAAAAAAAATATTTTGATGGTATATCACTGGAGTTGTCAGAAAGCTTCTGGAGAAAGATCAGTATTAAGAGAGAGAGAGCTAAGGTTTGAATGGACTAGCCTCTGTCCCCCTCTCACCTCTCCTAAGAAAGGCAGTTGTCAATTACTGCACAAGGTATACTGAGGTTCCCTGAGGAAAGGAGTGGTAAAGAGTTGAAGACCGGTCATCCCCTGTCAACTAAATCCAGGGATGGCCCCAGTTCCTCTGGCACAGCCTCAGCAGGGGATGGTCCTGGTGGCTCTCTGTTGATCTTGGATCATGCACCCCTTCAGATACAATCAGGAGGCTGGGCAAATCTGACTGCTGTTTGTAAGATTTCTTGATGAAGCTATAGTTGGATTGCGTGATGGAAAGTGGGGTTTGGTTTCCCTAATATTTTTTACTAATACAGTTTCTCATCTGGGTAGCAAGGTTTCACAGGCCCACACTTCTCCATCCCGTTTCCCAACTAATAAGCCTACAATTAATATATTATTTATCTATCTATGCTATAGAATCAATAAATAATAAATGGGTGCAAGAAGGCTGGAAGGGCAAGAGAGCTGGGCTGTCTCTGGTGAGTCCACTGCCCCCCCACCTTGGGGTTTGAGGGATCTTCTCCTTGGTTGAGGGATGACTGGAGATAGCAAACAGATGACAGGTTTGTGGAAGAACTTGAATGTGGGAACAAGATATTCTCTGGTGGTCCTTGTTGAAATGTTCAGCCCAGGAACAGATCTTACCAGGTCAAAGATTCAGCTCAAAAGGCCAAGAATTCCCTGTAGAACTTTCTCAGGTCAGTTTCCTTTCCCAGAATCTTTTGTTCTCCAACTGATGCTTTCTCTCCCTCAGCCCTGATGCCAAGTTCCAAAAATCCTCTCATTTTCACCTGATCGTTACAAGAGCTATAATCTATGTAAAGACTAAGAAAAACTTAATTATGAAAATATCTAAATATTTGAATTTTGTGATAGTAATATGTTAACTATGATAGGCAGAAGATGAGTGTTTTGCAATTTTAGGGGCCCAGTCTGGAACTAAGGGCAATTCATCAGATCACTTCCAATTTGGGTACCCAGGGCAGTTAAGTGGTAAAGTTTATAAAACATTGAACCTGGAGTCAGGGAAATCTGAGTTCAAGTCTTGCCTCAAACCCTTATTAGCTTATGTCAGTATCCCTGGACAAATCATTTAACCTTGTTTGCCTCAGTTTCCTCATTTGTAAAATAAACTAAAAAATTTAATGGCAAACCACTCCAGTATCTTTGCCAAAAAAAACAACAAAAAAATAAAAAACACATAACAACATTAAATGAGATCACAGAGAATTGGACTAGAATGAAACAATTCAACAGCAAAATAATAATAATAATAATAATAATAATAATAGCACAACTCCAATGCCCAGAATTAGTTATAACCCTAGTATTGCTTTCCACACATATATTGTTTTATTATATTCAAATCACTTCCTTATAAATTATCCCATTTGATATAACAACTCAATGAGGAAGGCAGAGCCATTGTTACTAGCTCCATATAATACAGCAAATTAAGGGTTAGTGAGCTTAAATGATTAGGTAAGTAGGTGTCACAGTAGATAAGAGTGCCAGACCTGGAGTCTTAAAGACCTAAGTACAAGTCCTGTCTCATACTTATTGTGTGACTCCATGGGCAAATCATGTAACCTCTCCCAGCCTCAGTTATATCATCTGTAAAGTGGAGATAATAATAGCACCTATCTCACAAGATTCTTGTGTCAAATGTATTTGATATTACATCTAATATGTAAGAATAAAATAGTATATATAAAAAGCTTGGAAATATTAAAATGTCATATAAATATTAATATTATTTTCATCATCATCATCCAAGTCACAGAGTTAGTACATGGTGGTACAAGACTAGAACTTCTGACTTCTGGTATAACACACTTTCCATAGAACTACATTGTCCCTCAATTTATGAAAGACTAGAGTCCTGCCAATTATAATTCCAGCCCCTCCTCTGGAGTCTGCAATCAGAAGATTCGCCTTCTCATATAATGGAGAGCCTCTCTCAGCTGATCCCAGCCACTGCACAGATTTTAGCCATAGGCGAAAAGGGACAGAGCCTAGGATAGCTCCTTTTCTGAACCCAGATGATGAGCACCCAGAGATGACAAGTCATGATTGAACTTCAGTGTGGCTATTATCAATGTAGTAGGTAAAAAGAAAAATCCCTCCAGGCAGTCCCACTTCATTCTAATTTATTATTCAAGTGTTAAAGTTTAATGAGTCCATTAAAAAAATTAAAATGTGTTTTTCAGCACATAATTGTTTTCTCCCTTCTAAGAAGACTCATGAATCAATAAATACTGTGGCCTAGATGCCCTATTGTGAATTTATCCATGGGCTTCCTGTCTCACTGTTAGCCTCTGTAGAAGGAATATGGGACTTTTAATAATAGGCATAATTAAGAAAAGATCATCAAGAAATAAGGAAAGTTGTAGAAAAAATTATTTTATTCCTGGTATGAATTAAATATGGATGATGAACTTATTTCATTGTTTTTAATCTCTTAGTTGATATTAACCTAACTGGCATCTTGGTTTGTGTTTTCTTCTTGTGTAAATGTAAAATGTAAGAAAGGGAAACTCTAAGCAAGTTCAGTTTATTAACAATGACATGCACAACTGTTAACAAAGTGGATAATTCTGGAATCCTCAGTAAAGCCAGAAAACCTCACAAGAAGGGAGAAAACCCTTTTATTGTTACTCTGGAAAAGAGAGTGTCTGATAGTTGGGGAAAGAACTTTACAATTGGCTACAGCTGGGGAAAGTGGGTTGTCCTTCAGGTGTCACTGATCACACCTTTTGCTGACAATTAAGAAATATTCGTTGCTTTATGGGATTTCTCTGCCTCTTGCAATCTAGGGTAGGAGTCCTGAACCACCAGATCTGATCTCCATCAAGGCAGGAATCCAACCTCCCCTCCTTTCATAAGAGACAAGGGCAAAAGAAATGCCTGAGATGGGAAAAGGACCTTCAGCTAAAGCTGGTCAGTGTTTACAAACAACAAATAGTTGTCCCAGTTTAACAGGTTAGCAAGATTTCCCAGGTGCCAGCTGCATGTGTGATAGCATCATTCCCTTTCAACCACACTATCAAGTCCATTCAGCCTCAGAGAGAGTACAGTCTTGAGCTTAACTGAGGCAAAATTGGGAATAGGGTCACTTAGAATAGAATCAATTATTAAATGATACAGCACGGTTTTAATTTCCTCATTCTTTAGAAAGTATTTCTGCAAATTGGGTTGCAAATGACATTTGGAGCAACATTTGCCTCTGGGAGACCCTGTTTCCAGGGATAATCTACTGTCTGTTCTCATGTTGGGTATTCTCACTCTAATCTCTTCAACCCTTTAGTTAAATCCCTTTAAGTCTGAGCTCAAGTACCACCTCCTTCAAGAAGCCTTCCCTGATCTTCCCTCCATCACACACACACTCATACCTTAATCATATGGTTTTCACACCTATGTTATATATCTCTGCCCAAAATGTTGGACTAGGATGGTCTCACTTTTGTATTGCATCTCAGTACCTAGCATAGAGAATGGCAAAAAGTAGGTATTTAATATATATCTGCTATTAATGGAAGGAATTTGTGAGCTAGGAGGTATATATGGGCAAACTATAACTAATAAAACAAAGGATTATATAATTTCATTCTCTTACACACTGATAATTTTCTAACTGCGGTTATTTTGTTGTTTACTTGTTTTCAGTCATGTCTGACTCTTTGCTACCTCATTTGAGGTTTTCTTGGCAAAGATACTGGAGTTGTTTGTCATTTCCTTCTCACTTTACAGATGAGGAAACTGAGTCAAACAGGGTTGTGTGACTTGCCCATGGTTACACAGTTTATAAGTGTCTGAGACCAGAGTTGAACTCAGGAAGATGAGTTGTTCTGACTCCAAACCTAGCACTCTATCCATTGTGTCACCTAACTTCTAGCATGTTTATCCATATATGTATGTGTGTGTGTTATCAGCCTAAATCTATTGTTAATCTCCTAAAAGTCAGAGATCAGATCTCACTTGTCTTTGCCTCACTCCAGCATTTGGTAGAGTGAATGCTTAATAAATATGTGTGACATGAATGAATACGCTCTAAATGAGTGGTATAATTAATTGAATATAACACTCAGATTACCCTGGGCATTCCCTCTGAAGCAAGGATAGCAGCTCAGTATTGAAAGACTGAGAAGGGTCTCGGGGTGTGAAGCAGAAGTGAGGAGAAGTGGGAACCAGAGATACTGCTGGGAAAGCAAGCCCAGGTAGGAAAAGGAATGGAGTGTTTGTTCACTGATCCCAGGATGTAGTTGTTATCACACTTCTGCCTGTGAGCAGGAAAGTAAAAGTCAAGGGAAAGGGAACCTGATTGGAGAGACAATTGAAGCTATTTTGCCTTTGAATAAGAAAAAAAAAATTCATTTACCTCCAAATCCTTGCCAAGAATAAGATGGAAATAGCAGGTTCAAGGACAAGGGATCATGACCTTGGATCATCACAGGTCCAGATATTAGTCCATGCAATGGAAAAGATAAGGAGTTTCACCTAATGGCAGAACTATTCCTAATAACCACATTCAGGAAAACTGAGTAAAAAAAAGAAAAAGAAAAACTAGTTCAAGGGCAATAGATCTTTCAAAGGCTGGTGCCATCAAAGCTTCTAGGAGGGTGAAGGATGAAAAGTCTAATATCTAATATCAAAAAGAAGACATTTTGGAGAGATGATCCCTACCAGACTCTATCCAAAAGCCAGAACATTAGGACCTTTAGCAGAATTGTTGAACCTTTAATGAGTATGAGTACCCAGAGGGCAAATTCAAATTGTTGGTGAACCCCCAGATTATCAGAGAGATGAGGGAGAAAGTGCTTGCTTTGGGCTGCTGGACAGAGGGATGAGGCATGCAAAAAGTGCCAGCTGGGAAGAGGGGCAACAGAGCAGCTTCCTAGGTGCCAACTGAACACCTTCTGTGTCTTCTCCAGTAAGGACCTATAGTTATTGATATCTCCAAGAAGAATAAAGAGGGTATCTGTAAGATTCTTCTAACCTGGTGGCTAAGTGTCTAGGTACATAGAAAGCCATACCTAAAGATAGGATTCCTAGGTTAAATCTGGCCCTAAACACTCACTTCCTAGCTGTGTGACCCTGGGCAAATCACTTAAACCCCCATTTCCTGGCCCTTATTATCATTCTTCTGCCTATGAATGAATACTTAGTATTGATTCCAAGACAGACGGTAAGGGTTTTTTAAAAAAATCTTTCTAAGGCAATGTGATGATGTCAGTGGAAGAAATCTGTGTAGGACCAGCCAGTGAAGATGTCTTATGAAAGTTGGAAGTCCAGGAGACTGGTAAATGAATCACTAAAAAGATTAAGAATACACATGCCTTTTCTAAACCACGCTTAACTCAGTAAAAATAGACAGAAAACAGACTATCAGAAAAGAAGATTGTAGGAACAAGATAGGGGAAAAAAGGCATAATGTTAGGATAGAAAGGAGAAATCATAGAAAGATTCAAACTTAATTTTCCTTTACATCTGAAAAGATTAGTAGAACCAGCTTTTATTGCTTTATTTTCTACTTTCCCCTCTGTATTTTAAAACCTTGTCCTTTTCCAAATGGTTGTTGCGATGCAGTTTTAGACATTTTATAAGTATGATCCTTTCTCCAGCAAGAATCACATCAATCGACTTTTAAAAGAAAATATTCTCTCTACATGCTGTTTTGCTCTGTACTATTACCATTTTGTAGATTAACCCATGACTTGCTCATAGTGAGTGACTATTTGCAGATTTGTTAAGAATCACCTAATAAGAAAGCACACGCTGAATAGAAAATACCATGTAGTAATTATAAAATATTACCTGGAGAATTAAGTTTCTGAGCAATAAAGGTGAATATGACTAATTGGTATTTTTCTCCAACATGTTTCATCTTAATTAGGACAGAGGACTGTTCTTGCATTTCTGATTGTACTATCATTTTTCCTAGCCCAGTTAGAGAGTATTTAATATATTTGTTCATTAGGTCTTATGTCCACAATAAATTTAGTGTTATGGGCAATCAAAGCATCATTGCATGATATAATTACAGTGCTCTGGATAAGAGTTTCAAAATGTTTTTGCTACGATACACATAGCTTAAATTCCCTCTAATGGCAAAGATTAATAGCATTATAAACTTTTTGGTTATGAGCCACTCACATCTGGGGTGATTTATAATTTGATGACTTTAAAGATCTGACAACAGTTATGAGATTTTTATAAACAGCATTATTTCTAAGAGGGGGTGTCTTCTATTGTATGGAGATAGCCATGAAACCACTCAAAATGATATGTGCAACAAGTTTAATATGATAGTACCCAAGAAATTGTTAGATTTGTGATATACCTAACTGTAATGGTACATGATTCCCCTGGAGAGGTTAGTGAGTCAATTGCATGGAAATTGCCTCATAAGGACTATGGAATCTTCAAACTCCATTTTTCTTTTCACTTGAAAATAATGGTTATACATCCAATTCAACTCACTTCCATGCACATTTATTACCTGCCTGTTAAGCACAAGGATCTACTAAATAGTGACCATGTAAGGGGCAAAAGGTCTTGAATCTCTTTTATTCTACAGTCTTTGAAAGGGATATTCGACTCAATAGACCAGTGATGGCAAACCTTTTAGAACCTTTGAGACACTGTGTGCTATGCCCCACCCCGCCAAAGACCAAATTCACCCTCCTCCCCACTGGCTTCCTTACCCCAGACAGGGGTAGAAGAAAGGGAGATAATGGCTCAGATGCTCCACTCAGGGGAGGGAGTAAGCACTTCCATTGGGCTACTGGGCAGAGGGGTGAGGAAGCATGGTGGAGGTGGGGAAGGGAGCAGCTCTGCCCGAGTCTCTCTGCCTTTCTAGTAACTAACTCTGGCTAGTGACAGTGCACGTGCCCAAAGAGAGGTCTCTGAGTGTCATCATTGGCACTCATGCCATCAGTTCACCATCCCAGCTATAGACAATAGCTGTTTGCTTTGGGCAATTCCCAAGATGTGAACAAAAGGACTATACTTAACTCAGACCCTTAAGCAATAACACCTTAACTAGCACCAACATAATTCTAAGATTTATATGATACAATTTGAAATTATGCACATAAAGTAACTAAAATGTCCAAACCCTTTGAACCAGAAACTCTAGTTCACTAAGGGAACTATCACTTAGAAGAAAGTTCCCACAGGCTTGCTTCAAAGTATTTATAGCAGCACTTTTTGTGATAGCAAAAGAATTGGTAACAAACTTTATACCCTTCAAGTGGGGAATGGCTAAGTAAATTATAGTATATCAATATAATGGAAAGTGACTGGGCTGTAAGAAATGATGTATATAGTGAATACAGAAAAGCATGGAAAAATCTGTATGAACTGATGCAGAATGAAGTAAGTAGAGCCAAGAAAACAATAAACATAGTAACTACAATAATGCAAAGGGAAAGAAAACTGCAAGTCAAAAAAAACCCCAATAAATTTAACAAAATTATAAAGACCACCACAACTCAAAAGAAGAGATAGAATGAGGTAGGAAGCCCAAAGGTGTTACACCTTGCATATGTTTTCACACTTTTTCAATGGTCTGTTCTGATTTTTTTCTTCTCTAAAAAATGCTATTTGTTATAAGATATAACTCCCTGGGAGAGAGGGAGAGAGATACTTAGGACAATTACTATGATGTGGGAAACAAGATGTCAATCAAAATTTATTTTTTTCAAAAGAATGATGTGACAACTGACCATGAAGTTGGTACTACTGAATCACTGTTTTTGGAGCATGAGCTATGCTTTCTAATAGTAGCACCAGCCTTCTCTGAAAAACACAGATTCATAGCATTTAATAAATGAGACCTCTTTAGTTAATCTAAACCCCTATCTTCATAGGAATATCCTCTATAATATTTCCAACAAGTCATCATGCAGAACTTTGCTGAAGATCTCCGGAGAGGGAGATAATTACTGCTTCCTGAGATAGTCCCTGACACTTTGGGATAGCCCTAATTATTAGAAAGTTTATTCTTTATGTAGCAGAAATCTTTCTCTGTGTAACATGCCTGTATTTTGACCCCTTGTTCTGCTCTATGCTCTATTTCCTCTCCTATATGACAACCTCGATAGGACCTCTCTTTTAATGAATTATCCACCCAAATTTTTTTGAAGGAAAAAAACAGTAAATTAAAGAACCAAGGGGCAGTTAGGGGGTTCAGTGGATTTAGAGCCAAGCCTAGAGACAGGAGGTCCTGAGTTCAAATATGGACTCGAACACTTCCTAGCTGTGTGACCCTGGGCACATTACTTAACCCCAATTGTCTAGGACATTTCCTTATTGATTCCAAGGCAAAATGGAAGGATTTTTTAAAAATTAAAGAACCAAAATGCTCTAGTAGATGGAAATATATTCTCCTTAAAAAGAATTGACCAGCCAAAACATTGTATTGTTGAAATAACTATAGATTTCTTTTTTGTGAATTCTTAGCCTTTTTGTGTCATGGACCCCTCTGGTAGTCTGGTAAAGCTATGACTGTTAAATTCATAAAATAAAATATGTAGGATCAAAAAGGAAACCAATTATATTGATATATGGTAATAAAATAACTATTTTTAAGTTTATTGACCCTTGGTTAAGAATGCCTGGGTTTAAAAGACTTTGTTTTCAGATCCTACTTAATCACACATTATATTTTGTGACCTTCAGTAAGTCATTCAACCATTGAAAGTCATATGTCAAATTTTATAACTGATGATCCAGTTTCAAGATCCTCTTTATGATCAATGGCCCAAATTGAGAAGTGGCCAGCTGGTATAAGGAAAGTGTTGCTAATTGGAATGGCACTCCATACAAGTGAAGTAACTAGACAAGATCTCCTTTTTTAAATGTGGATTTTTTAAATTACTGCTATAGCTACTGCACCTGTATATTTAAAAGATTTCTCATTAAAGGACCCAGGTAAGGTTGATGAGAGCAGATGTTCCATAGTCTCTTAATTCAAACCATGAAGTAATGAGTAAAAAGGGAGATGCTGAAGTTTCCAAAACATAGTTCTTCTTTGACTTTTTGCTATTACTTTCTACTGTGAACAGAAATGATAATGATTTTTCTTTGGACCTCGGCAATAAATAATTAATGAAAATTTAGAGTTACAGATGGTGTTTTGGTACTTTGTAGAAAGATGATAATGAATATAATGGACAGCCATTGCAGTTGCTATGCTTTTCTTTTGGCAATTTTTCATTCCTTTCCTGGGCTCATCATCTAAGATAATGGAGAAAATCTAGTCTATTTATTCTGCTATTCATATCACATTTTAGACCATCTTTTTTCATGATAGAATTCCAATGTATTGAAATTTTATTGCATTTATAAATAAAATTCTCAAAAGACAGAGAAATTAGAAATGCTAGTGGCATATATGGTGCTAATTGGATGTATATTTGCATTGTGCTAATCACTGTGGCATCTAGTTGCTATTTTTAAAGAAAACAGACTACTTCATAGAGCTAATAAAAACAAGGATGGCATGTGATATTGTGCTAAATTGTCTTCCTTTTTTAATAGAAACCATCAATTTTCTTTATTTTGATCCCCACTCTAGTGAATTATATGCCTTTGAAATTTCTCAGTAGATACAATGGATTGCTGCCTTTTATGTTAGCAGTTTGAGTGGCTGTCATATTTGGATAATATCAGGATGAAAAGTTACTTAATGTCATTCAGTTTTAATGTATTTTTGGACCTTTCTGTGCCTTTCTATGTCAGAAGTTTGAAGAATACAGTGAATTATCAATTATTCAGGTTCTTTGGATTATTCAGAGACTATTTTCTTGCCGACTTGCCCTTTGATTATTGCATTGCCCATTAGTGTTCCTACAAAAAGATGATAAGAAAAAGCAAAAGGAGATGACCTTTTAAATGTTTTGATTTTTTTTCTCTTCTTAAGGTCTGGGGAGGGGGGAAAAAAGTTTAGTGTAAAAGACTGACTGTGGATTCATCAATCCAATCAGTCTCATGATTGCTGTTTTTTTCCCATGAGCTGGACCTTGAGTCAGGAAGTCCTAAATTCAAATCTGACCTTAGACACTAGCAATATGAACTTGAGCAAGTCAATTAACCTCCCTTGACTTCAGTCTCCTCATCTGTAAATTGGGGATTGTAAGAATAGCTACCTCATGGAATTGTTGTGAATATAAAATGAAGTAATATTTGTAAAGTGCTCTGCAGACCTAAAAGCACTACATAAAGATGGTGGTCCCCTTGACAATTCAGGAGAGAGAACTGGGGTGGGGTAATGACAGATTATGAGTTCTATCTCAGGCAAGTTAAGTTTGGAACATCCTTGGGACATTGAATTCAAAATATATAATAGTTCATGATGCAGAGCTGGAGTTCAAGATTGAATATATGGATCTGGGAAACATCTGCAAAGAGATGAGACCTGAGTCCATAAGTAATCACTAAGTAAGACAATACAGACATGGTGCTGAATATTGTGGATTAAAAAAAAAGTGCAAAAGACAGTCCCTATTCTCAAGGAGCTCACCATCTAAAAGAAGAGATAACAAGCAAACGAAAATGTACGAACGAATAAACGGGAAAATTTTTAAATGGAAGACAGTAGAATGAAGAGGGGTTGGGAAAAGTGTCCTATAAAAGGTAGACTTTTAGACCATACTCAAAAGAAGCCAGAGAAGCAAATAGGTGACAATTAGGGAAAAGAGCATTCCAAGAACAGGGACAGCCAGAGAAAATGCCTTGAGCTGAGAGATGGAGTGTCTTATTAGTAGAACAACCAGGTGGCCAATGTCACTGGATCAAACAGTATATGTCCAGAGAAAACAGGCTGGAGTAATGGAGTAAAAAGACCAGACAGGTAGGGGGCTAGCTTACAGAGGGATTCGATTATCAAACAGAGAAATTTATATTTGATTCTGGAAGCAATAGGTAGCCACTAGCATTTTTAAGGGAATCTACAGGGTCAGACCTCCATTTGAGGAAATTCATTTTAGTGGCTGAATAATGATGGATTGCTGTGAGAAGAGATGAGGCCAGCAGACCCACCAGCAGGATATGGCAATAGTCCTGGTGTGGAGTGATGCACTTGGGTGGTGGCAGTGTCAAAAGAAGAAAGGAGCTGTATATAAGATATGTCACAAAGTTGAAATCATCAAGCCTTTGCAAAAGATTGGATATGAGGATAGGAGATAGTGAGGAGCCAAGAATAATGAAGAACCTGATAATAAAATAACTAATAGAGAATGAACCTGAGGGACCAGGAAGATGATCTTTCCTTGGACAGTAATGGAGAAATTTGAAGAAGGGATGAGTTTAAAGAGAAACTGAAATTTAAATTTAATTTAAGTTTAAAGAGAAAATGAGAGGACAGCTAGGTAACACAGAGGATGCAGTGCCAGACCTGGAGTCAGGAGGACCTGAGTTCAAATGTGACCTCAAACTCTTCCTAGCTGTATAACCCTGGGCAAGTCACTTAATCCCAATTACCTAGCCCTTGATGATTTTCTGCTTTAGAACAAATACTAAGACAGAAAGTGTTTCAATTTTAAAAAATAATAAATTCAATTAAAAGTCAGTAAATACTTGTAGGATCTTTTTAGAAGGTAATTCTATGTTCAAAAAGAGCTTTTGGAAGTGAAGGGTCTCCTTATAGGAAAAAGGAAAAGACAGAGACAGAAATAGATATGATTAGCTGAGATTTGAGATTCTGATTTTGGAGAATGAAGAGAATTTAGAGATCATCCAGAGCAGGTAGGTGACATAGTGGATAGAATACTAGCTGTGGACTAAAGAAGACCTGAGTTAAAATCTGCCTTCAAACATATTAGCTTTCTCTCCATGGAGAAGTTACTTAACTTGCCTCAGTTTCCTCAAATGTAAAATGGGAATAATAGCACCTCTCCCACAAGGGTTGTTATATGGTGCAAATGAGATTACAAGTGCTTCGTATAGTGTCTGGCATACAATAGGTGCTATGTAAGTATTTAATTCTTTTCCCTTTCCTTTCCTTTCCTTCCCTACTGCTATCCATAGATATCCATAGGAGAAAACATGTACACAACTAACTGTTATAGACTTCTGGATAACATGCTACGAGAAATCAAAAGAGGAAGAAATCACTTTCACTTGGAAAATGAGGGTGGGGCAGTTAGGGAAGGAAGTGGCACCAGAGTTAAACAGATGGTTCAGAAATCCAAACCAGATATAGGAACACTGGGAATAAAAGCATTGAGATGAGAAAGAGTGAGATGTGAAGGGGAATGGAGAGTATCCAGTTTGGCTATAGATTACATGAATAGAAATAGTATGGGATAAGGGATATGGAAGTACAGTTGAGCCAAGTTGCTGAGAGACTTGAACTATAATAATATATAATATAATAAATATAATGAACTATAACACTTATGTAACACTTTAAATTTATGACACCCCTTATATACATTACCTTATTTGATCCCCACAAATATTCAATGAGCTAAAATAAACCCTACAGAGTAGTCACTGAATTGTTGAACCTCAATGAAGGAGGTCACATAACATTGACCAAGGGGTCCACTAAAATTTTATATCATCCAATCATACATGAAACAAAGAAAAATCTCAACTGAGTCACAACAACATCACAAGAATCCTTTATTGTTCCCTGATGAACTATCACAGATGTTCCAAAACATCTGTTCTCTCCTCAAGCCCCTCCATACTACAGCTTCTCTTAACCAATGGTTTCACCTTCTACCTTACTGGGGAAAAAATCTAGGGCATTTGCTCTGTATTTCCTCCATAATTCTGCATTCTGTCCTATGTTCCAGTCTCAAAGGAAATTGTGATCCTTACCTTCAGGGTTAGCCAACCCCTCTTCTTTTGTCTTTGATAGTTTCCTCTTTCATATACTCTACATGCTTTCTTTTTTGATCATCTCTATTATCTCTCTCATCCTTTATGTTTCTTTATCAATTTCTTCTTTCTTATGCCTGCAACGCAGGTAGGTCTTTGCCATCCCCTCTGGCCATTGTCTTATATCTAGAAAAAATAATTTATATTTGATGCTTCTGCTTCCTTATTTCTTACTGATATTCAAGCAATCTGGTTTCTAAGTCCACCATTCAAGTAAAATTATTCTTGGCAATGGTACTGATAATCGTGCTAAAGTTAGTCTTTCTCTCGGACCTCATCTTACTTGAACTTTAGATAGCTTTTCATACTACAAACTATAGTCAAATAGAAACCAGAGCTACTAATTAATACTGATGTATTCCTGTAATCACATATTATCATAGATTTTATTTAAATCCTTACCTTCCTTCTTAGAATCAATATCATGTTTTGGTTCTAAGGCAGAAGAGTGATAAGGGCTAGGCAGTGAGGTTTATGTAATTTGCTCAGGGTCAAACAGCTTGGGAGTGTCTGAGGCAGGATCTGAACCCAGGACCACCTTCTGGCTCTCAATCCATCAAACCCCAGAGCTGCCCCCTGGCATTACATTTCAAATATAATGTTTCTGTTGTATTTTTATTTATTTTTTAAAATATTTCCCAATTATTTTTAAAAATGGTTCCACATCAGGTATTTGACAATTCTGCTGTAAACTACTCTCTCCTCTCTGATACTCTTTAACCCTGTGGCTTCCATCCTACCACTATCTCCTGGGTATCTTTCTTACTACTCTCCCATCTTTGTTGAATTATCATCCATCCCCAGCATCTTAAAATAGAGATGTTCCACAAAACCTGACCCAGAACTTTCTCTTTACACTGTCTCATTAGATAATCTCAACTGCTCTCATGGATTCAATTTTCAACTCTGTACAGGTAACTCCTAAATTTATATATATGTCCTTAATCTCTATTAAGAATTCCAGTCCTTCACCATGAATTGCTTGTTGAACATATCTACCAGACATTCCAATACAAATCCAATGTGACCAAAATGGAATTCATCATCTAAGGCACTTAGGTGATGCAGTGGATAGATCACTGGATATACAATTAGAAAGACTTGAGTTCAAATGTAGCATCAAATACTAAGTTATGTGACCCTTGGCAAGACATTTATCCTCTGCCTCAGTTTCCTCAATTGAAAAATTGGGATAATACTAGCACCTGCCCATAGGTTGTTGTGAAGGTCAACTGAGATAATATTTGTAAAGCACTGAGCAAAGTGCTTTATAAATACAATAGGATTTTAATGTCTATTTCTCTCTCCTCTCTCCTCCCTTTTCCCCTAAACCCACCCATTCTCCATATATCCCTCTTTCTATAGAGGGCTCCACCATCTTTCCTTTGGCTCAGATTCACAGTCATGGAAGCATCCTAAAAATCTTTCTTTTCCTCATCTACCATAACCAATCAATTGCCAAGTCTCATCCAGAATACTTCTCCTATCCATTCTTTTCTCTCAACTCACAAATTTACTACTCTAGTTCGGGCATTTGCCATCTCTCACTTGAACAATTATAATAGCTATTTTACTGGTTTCTCTACTCTTCTAATCAATTCTCCACAGTTATCAAAATAATATTGGTTAGGCAGCAATATGACTGTTGCTCCCTTGCTAAAAATTTCCAGGTTCCCTATTATCTCTAGGAAAAGAAAATATATAATTTCCTCAGTATGACGGAGCTTTCAAGAACCTAACTTGAATCTGTCTTTCCAACCTTATTTCACATTGTTGTCCAACTCTTCCTGACCCAAACATACTTGGGTGATTTGTCATTTCCTTCTCTAACTCATTTTACATATGAGGAAACTGAGGCAAAAGGGTTAAGTAAGTTGCCCAGGGTCATACACCTAACATCTGAAGCCAGATTTGAACTCAGAAAGAGGGATTATCCTCACTCCAGGTCCCACACTCTATCCATTATGCCACCTACCACCTTATTTCACATTACTCCTATGTAAGTATTCTATGCTACAACCCAACAGGATAACTATCTCATGAACTTGACATGCCATCTCCCATTTCTATGACTTTCTTTACACAGGCTGGACTATATCCTATGCCTGAAATATACTCCCTTTTTCTTCAAATAACTTCTTTTAAGACTGAGCTCAGATGCTACCTTCTGCTCCAAGCCTTTTATAATATCATAGTTAGTTTTCTCCTGAAAATTATGTTGTATTGACCTATGTCTGTTACTAGGTACATCCCATCAATAGAACACAAGTTCTCAGGGGAGTGGTAAATTCTGTTTTTTGGTTTTGTATCCCTAGTGCTTATTGTTGAGCCTATCAAATAGTAGACAATAAACATTTGCTGAATTAAATTCCCCTTGCAAGGTATAGATTGTCATCCCTTAATAAAAAGGTTGGTGTACTAGAAAAAAAAAACACTGAATTTGGTGTCCAAAGATCTGTATTTCAAATAAGGATTTTGATCTACTATTTCAGTTACCACCAACAAACTATTTAATCTTTCCAGATTTTAGTTTCTCTACCTTTAAAATTTGGGGGTTTGGGGGACTGTCAAGTTCTTAATTTTATTGTCATATTCAACTGAACAAGTGAGATTAGCATCACTGTCAGCTAGGGTACCATAAAATTATTTTTCCCCTTCAATTTTCATCTTCTAAGTAAATGGCATTGAAGATAAATTTTAGTATTGTAAAATATTCCTCAATTAAGTGGAGAGTTATTTAATAGATAAATATTTTTAATGGGGCTTTCTAGAGGTTTTAAATAAGATATGCACTCAATCACTCTCACGTGCCTCTTTGGCACAACCATATTTTTTACAAATGAGATAAGATAGAGAGATCATAAAGAATGAATTAATCAGGAAGAGGCAAGATAGTGAAGTAGCATGGAAAAGTATGAATGAAATCTACACAGCACAACTCTAGCACAAAGATCCAGAAAATATACCAGACCTAGTGTCAATCAGGTAATCTAAGAAAGCAAAACAGTTATATTTCTAGTTCAGTTCTGCATAGGGAAACAGACCATAGCTCTATGGCTATGAGATATGAAATAAAATAGGTAAACTGAGGAAACTGTTTCTTGTTGCAATGACTGTGCTCTGGCTGGATGTGACTGGATAACTGCTAGAGGGGAACCTGAAACTGCTAGATTATAATGGAGGTAGGAATGAGAGATATTGAAAGATGCTAGTACAGGGCTGCCAAATAGGGGAACCGCTCTGGGGAATGCTCTGTGATTTGCCTATTGATTCCAACTGATGGCTGATAGATCAGTATATCTTTCTAACCTCTCCTCTCTTTCACTCCCTCCCTTCTCCAACCCTCTCCTCCCTGCCTCCCTCACCTCCCAGTTCTTCTTGAAGTCTTTGGCTTCTTCCCTCCCCCCTGAGTGAACTATAAAGATACTCTTTTCTTTTCCTTTTTCAAGTCAAGGGGTTTATTGGGATAACAGGATAGGAAACTGAGGTAAGAGGGATGAGGATGTCCCTAATCTAAAATGAGGGAGAATTTGAGGGTTTGAGAAAGTAGTCCAGTCACAAACTGCGACTATAAGACAGAGAGATGGAGGACAACAGCTGTTTAAGATCTTCCTTTTTTCTTCACAAAGCCAGCTAGGTCTCTCAGCTTAACCCCAGAGAGAAAACAAAGTCCAAAGTCTCTCAGTTTCTCCTGGCCAGCTCAACTCTCAGAGAGAGACAAAGTCATCAGTTTCTCAGTTTTTCCTAGCCAACTCAACTGCGAGAGCCAAAGTCAAAGCCCAGTTTTTGCTTCTTCTCCTCTGTGGCCAGAAACTCCCAACTGCCACTCCTGGGAACATTCCATTTGGAACCTTCTTCTTGATTGATAGACAGGTCCCCAGCCTTGGTTCTTGCATCTTGACTTAAAAGTCCTCTCTCTCTCTCTCTCTCTCTCTCTCTCTCTCTCTCTCTCTCTCTCTCTCTCTCTCTCTCTCCTCTCTCTCTCTCTCTCTCTCTCTCTCTCTCTCTCTCTCTCTCTCTCTCTCTCTCTCTCTCTCTCTCTCTCTCTCTCTCTCTCTCTCTCTCTCTCTCTCTCTCTCTCTCTCTCTCTCTCTCTCTCTCTCTCTCTCTCTCTCTCTCTCTCTCTCTCTCTCTCTCTCTCTCTCTCTCTCTCTCTCTCTCTCTCTCTCTCTCCATGCCTCTACCACAGATATGAGGTCTGACCAATGGTGCACAGTAATGTAGCATTAGATCCTGGATCAGCATTGGCAACGTATTGGCACACATGCCCAGCTGGCACTCAGAGACCTGCTCCATTCCCCATCTTCCCAGCAACCAAGGACATTTATACATGCCCCATCCCTCTGTCTAGCCTCCCAAAGCAAACACTTCTTCCCTCAGCTCTCTCTGGTAATGTGGGGGTTGGGGATATCACAGGCAACTTGAATTTGCCCTCTGGGCATTTGAACTCAAAAACCTTCACCAATACTGTCCTAGAGGAACTAAAAGAGGTCTTAATCTGTATATCAGAACAAGAGGAGATATAGACCCAGAAAAACATATAAGGTATCATGTAGCAAAAACAATTGATCTGGAAAAATAGATTGAGGGTAGATAATTTTAAAAGCCCCGGTCTACCAAAAAGTCACAACCAAAAATGTAGAGTCTAGAAATCATAAAATAAAACTGCCCAGATCTCTTGGAAACCTCAAAATGGAAACTCCCAAAGATATTATAGTCAAAAATCCAGATCTTTCCATTCAAAGAAAAAATACCACAAGCAGCTAGAAAGAAAGAATAAAAGTGCAAAGAGCCACTGTTAGAATCACATCTGATTTTTCAGGCACCTCTATAAAGAATCATAGGGTTTGTCATATTCTAGAAGGCAAAAGATATAAGATTTTGGCCAAGAATAGCACCCAACAAAACTGAATATAATCCTACAGGAGAAAAAAAGGGATTATTAATTAATTAGAGGACTTATAAGTATTCCTAATTAAAAGACAAGAGCTATATAGGAACTTTGAAATATATATATATATATATACAGAGTACACAAGAAATTTTTTAAAAATATAAGAAAGTAATCATAAGGGACTAAACAAACTGTTTATAATCTAATAAAAGGAGATATGTCCATAATGAAGTATCTAAGTATTCCCTCAAATTTTTCTCATTATCAAGGATGAAAGAAAGCTTATTAGATGGATGGAATTGAACAGAGGGTGTAGAATTATGTTATATTTTTATTATCTCAAAAGAAGAATGTAAAAGGTGAAGAATAATACACTACAGAGAAGAGGGATAGGGGAAATTATCTCATAATACTGGGGTCTGTAAGTAAAAGTCTATGAAAACAAGGAGGAAAGGATAGAGAAGGCAGTGGTACTTGAACCTGTGAAATGGAAATCACATTAAAAGACTGATATATATATTAATTTAAGGTCGCCAAGGAATTCAGCTATGTAATTCCTAAATGAAAACTCAAGTCATCAGTCAACCTTTTATGGAGTTTTTAATTACTAACAGGAGGAAGAAAGGTATGAGAGAGAGAGAGAGAGAGAGAGAGAGAGAGAGAGAGAGAGAGAGAGAGAGAGAGAGAGAGAGAGAGAAAGGGGAGAGAAGGGAATGGGGCTTAAATACCCCCTCTGCTTAGGTTGGGCCAAAGGCCCAAGGCCTTGGATAGCCGAGGCAAAGAAAAGAGATCAGTCCCTATCACTCATGTGACCAAAATGGAGAAACAGTCTCAGGGCCTCCACTCCAAGCACTAGGCTCCAACAACCACACTCTCCCTCCACACAGGAAGTCCCAGCCTCCTCAGCTCTCCTCTACCTCACTTCCTGTGTCTCCCCTGTGCCAATGGTGGCTCTAGATTAACCCAGGACTGCCCAGAGGTCTGTCCCCTTTGCATATGTCTGTTGAAGGTCATATTCTCAAATAATTAAATCTTGAGCTTTGCTGCAGCCCTTCCTAAATCCTGTTACCCTGAGTAGGGTGGAGATTGTAGTTTCCAAGACCTGATTCTGTCATTCCAAGTATCTCCATTGTTATTGATCAGGAAATAGCCAAATCCCATCCTCTAAAGAATGGTTTGAACAGGGTTGAGTAGTTTTGAAATTCACAAACCTTATTCTCACCTGAACTAGTCAAAAGAAGGAATACACACAAATAAACAGAGAGCTGAGTACAAAAGTATATTTCACTCAACAGGGAAACAGTAGGGAAAGTGAAGGAAAAGTAGAGAAGAGAAAGGATAGATTAAGGGATAAATTAGTATTAAGCAAAACAAATCGAACTAAAGGGAGTGGATTTAAGATGTAATGGTGGGGAGTAGGAAAGAAAACCATTGGGGTGAATGGAATGTTGAGGATAGACAGTTGCATGAGGCAAGAACGACTGTTGGGAACTGAACAAGGACTTCTGGGAATTTCTCCTGAGGGGGAGGTCTTGAGGGCTGAGACACAGAAGGGAGTGGAAGGAGGAGCTATTTCTTGGGGCTATTCAAGACACCTGTGGTGATTTCTGTCACTGACAGAAATCCTAAAATCGAGTATTCCTGTTTAAAACATCACTGGTTCCTGTCAAGAAACCTAATTTCTTCAAAAACATCCATTTCCATGAACTATTGAGATACTGGACTCTAATTGGTGAGCAATGTTCCCTCTCCTCTATCCTACCTCTCCCCTGGGTACGAGAAAACCTTGTACTTCAGTAATTAGTTTTACTTAGAAAGAGATTTAAAGCAACCAGAATGCCTCTAACCTCGACCCTTTGCCACAATCAACAATTAAATCAAACAAGCAGTCAGATAGCAAATTCAATCTTATTTATTTATTTATATCTAGAGAGTAGAGAGTTGGCAGACTCCATCTTGTTGCCAATTTTCAAGAAGACATGAGAGGGAGGCTTGTAAGCACCCCAAAGCAGTGTATATCTGGATTGAGGTCCCACATACCTCTCCTTGTAGAGAAGACTTCCCCACAGCCCTTGAGGGCCTCTATGGCCAACAAGGAGCAAGTCTTCACTGAGGGGAGATCTCCATTTTGTCTCCCTCAAGTAATTCAAGGACTCTGGGAGGGAGTAGTGAGGGAAGCCATTTTCATCAACCTTTTCCTCACTGCCTTCAACCCTCATTTCTCCATCTAAGGATTAGGGGAGGTGTCTCCCCCTTAAAATTACAAAGAGAAGCTTAAAAGAAGGAAGGATAAGAAACTGTTATTAGGCTCTGGGTAAGGAAAAGAATAGAAACAAATTACAACAATCCTAGAGAATTAGTGTTGAGTTTACTCCTCTTTCACCACTCCCTTCATTTTTCCTAAAGTACATGGATAGTATGGTGAGAAATATATATCTAATCTCTCAATTTTGGATGTGAATGGGATAAATTCACCCATAAAATGGAAGAGAATAGGAGAACAGATTAGAAAGAAGAATTCAACCCTGTACTGGCTGCAAGAAACAGATTTGAAACAGAAGGTAAACAAGGATTAAAATAAGGGGCTAGATCAAAATCTATTATGCTTCATCTGAAGTAAAAAACAAACAACTGGTAACAATCACAACCTCATACAAAGCAACAACAAAAATAAACTTGTGAGAAATAAAAAAGGAAACTATATGTTACTGAAAGTTCACAATAGACAATGAATTAATATCAATTCTAAAGATATATGCACCAAATATCATTACACTTAAGTACTTAAAGAAAAATTTTAATGAGTTACAAGAAGAGATATACAGTAAAACTATAATGCTAGGGAAATCTTAGTTCATCCCCTCTCAACACAAGATAAATTTAAATAAAAGAAGAAAAACTGAATAGAATTTTTAAAAAATTGGATATGCCGAAAGAACTCTAGAGATTAAACATATTTCTTAACCATGCATGACACCTTCAAGAAAACTGATCATGTATTATGGAATAAAAACATCACAGACAAATGCAGAAAAGCAGAAATATTAAACATATCTATATGGACCACAATGCAATAAAAATTATATTCAATGCAGGGATGCTGGAGAAAAAAATGTAAAATCAGAGAATGAATAACTTAATACTAAAAATGAAAGGGTCAAAGAACAAATTGTAATCCACAATTCCATTAAAGATGATGACGGCAATGCAACAACATAAGAAAAATTTAGGATTCAGCCAAAGCAATCCTTATGAGAAAAAATGTATCACTAAACACTTTTATCAATAAAATAGAGAAAAAAATGTATCAATTAATTGGACATGCAACTAAAAAAATTGGGAAAAAACAAATCTGACCCCCTCTCAAATAAGCACCAAAACAGAAATCCAGAAAATCAAAGCAGAGATTAATAAAACTGAAAGCAAAAAAAAACAAACCAACAAACAAAAAAAAACCCACTGAATTAATAAATTAAGCTTATCTTCTGCTCTGGAACCAAACAGTTCCAAGGCAAAGAGTAGTAAGGGCAGTAATGGTAAACCTTTTAGAAACTAAGTGCCCAAACTTCAACCTGCACACCTCATGTGACCCTCTCACCTTACCCCAGATAGGGGTGGGAGCAACTGTTCCCATTGAGCTGCTAGGCAGAAGAGGGGGGTGGTATGTGAGGAATGTCCTCAGGAATGAGAGAGGGGAAAGAGAGCAGTCTCCTCCAGCATGCATGCCATAGGTTCGCCAACACTGGGCTAGGCAATGGGGGTTAAGTGACTTGCCCAGGGTCACATAACTAAGAAGTGTCTGGGGCCAGATTTGAGCCTATGATCTCTCATTTCTAAGCCTGTTTCTCAATCCACTGAGCTACCCAGCTGTCCCCAACTTGATTTTATAAAAAGGAAACCAAATAAATGAAAAAAAAATAAATTCAAAACAATGAATAAAAGAAATTAATAAGAATGATTATTACACACTAATAAAATGGACACTCTAAGTGAAATAGGCAAATGTTTTCAAAAATATAAAATTCCTATACTATCTTAAATCTTATACCTTCACCATGTGCTCTATGGCCCAGTGACACTGGCCTCCTAGCGCCTTCTTAGACAAGATACTCAATCTCCAAACTGGGCATTTGCACTGGCTTATCCTCCAAGTCTGCAATGTTCTCCCTCATTATCTCCTCTTCCTTCTGGTTTCCTTAATTTCCATCAAGTTCTAGCTAAAAACCCAACTCTACAGGAAGTCTTTCCCAACCCACCTTAATTATAATACCTTCTCCTTTCTGGTTAATTCAAATTTATCCTGGATATTTAGCTTTTCTATACTTGTTTTTTTGCATGTTGTCACCCTCTTTAAGCTTTGAGCTATTTGAGAACAGAGACTGTCTTTTCCCTTTTTTGGTGTCCCTAGCACTTAACACAATGACTGGAACAAAGATGACACTTGTTAAAGTTTACTGAATGACTGCAAAGTACTTTGGAAAATTCATCTCATTTGATTCCCACAACAATCCTATATAATGTAAGAAACCAGTTCTATGGAAATACTTATAATTAAAGGGGGGGGGGGGATTTCACAAATCCTAGGTTCTGAATCTACAGTCTAGACTTAGGAAGATGATATTTTTCTAGCACTCTGCCTTGATCAGAACACACCTGAAGAATAACATGATTCTGAACATCACATTTTATAGGGGATGTTGATAGATGGAAAAACATCCTGAAGAGGAAGGTAAAGACTATGAAGTCATGGCAAAGGAGAATCGATTTAAGGAATTAGTGATGATCACAGTGAACTGAAGCAAACTTGGAAGAACTATGAGAGCTGTCCTGAAATATCTGAAGGAAACTAGTGAAAATGAGATTAGATTTATTCTGCTTGGTCCCCCACAGGGCATTTGGAGGAACTATGGGTGGAAGTCACACACACAAAAAAATTTAGACTTGAGATCAAGAAAAACTTTATAACATTTGGAGTAATCCAGAGCTAGAATGAGCTCAGTGGGGTCATAATGGACTCTCCCTCTTTGGAGGCTGTCAAGCAAAGGCTGAATGACCACTTGTTAGGGTTACTGTAGATGAAGAATAGTTGGAACTAGATGGACAATGAGTATCCTTTCAACTCAAATTCTGGAATTTATTATTGCAAATCAGTGAACATTTAAGCACATAGAGTTATTATATTGTGAGACAGAAATAAGTCAAGATGTCTCATTTACAGCAATAAGGAATTTGAGAAGGGGCAAGCTATTAAAAGGGAAAGATTATGAACTAATTTTTTAACCTTTCAGTATTTGATGTTGTTGGGATATCTTTGCTGTTTCCAAATAGTATATGTTCTATTTTTCACACTTAAACCACAAGACCAAATTTTTATAAGGAGGAAAATAGCTATCCTATAAGTTATTAACACATCTAATACAGCAAAAAAGAAAAATTAATATAAATTAAATGACAAAATGAAACAAAACCCAAGTCCATGAAGTTATCAAAAGTTTCACAAATTAACATATTAGCACTCTATTTTAAATTATAAGTATATGTAATATATTAATTGTTATTATAGTCAATGTGATTAATTATATATATAAATTGTTAATTACATTAAATTATATTACTAAATTATCAAATGGTTACTAAAATTGTATAATCATAAAACCTTAGCAGTAAAAGGGAACTGAAAGGTCATCTAGACCAAATTCCTACTCAGTGTAAGAACTTCCTCAACAATATCATGGATACATGGTCAAATATTCCTCAATTATGTGGAATTAGCTTTAGAAAACTTACTACTTAACAAAGCAGCCTATTTCATTTTCAGAAAGCTCCATCTACAACTTAGTAAATAAGTCATTAAGATCTCCACATAGATGAATGTGTCTAAAAAAGACGCATCAGTGAACACACACATACACACCACATTTGTAAAGATGTCAACAGCTTTTATTATAATAGTGCAAGGTAGTATTCATCCACCATGGACCAACACCAAAATGTTGTCTTCTAGAAAATAGCTTCAGAAATTTCAAACAAGAAAATGAAAATAAATATCGGTTATAATAGCTCTCATACAACACTGTTAGGTATTTCAATTTCATATTACTTCAAACAAATCAGAACATTCTCTAGCAAATGTGTGGCAAACATTTTTGTCCAATTTTGTCTTTTTGCCCACAAACACACTGGCACATGCCTTATAATGAAAAACTCTTTAGAATAGAACTCCATTACAGCAATATAGACTCGTGCTTATAACTCATCATCCAGTTGTACCAAATACCATAAAATACAAAATGATATGAAATATAAACATCAATTTGTATTGTAATTTTTATTTACAAAAATAGGATGGGGGAGAAAAGGTTTACATCCCCATTTCCTTTCCAGGGGAGACATTTCCATTATCTCATTTTTTCTTCTAACAATTATTTTAAACAATATTTATGCTTTCTTGGAAAGATGATATTTCCCTTTTAACTAGAAGCCCACATTTAGGAAAGGAGGGACTTCTAGGCTTAAAATAGGACATAAAATGGCTTTTCCTTGAAATGATTCTGGATTGTATGTAGAGCTGATGCTTCATCAATTTTGTGATTCAAGCACTCCCAAAGTTCATGGACATAAACATCTGATCATATCACTATTTACAGCAACTTGTATCTTCTCTGGTTTCAAAGGACACTTCTTGACCTATAAGAGACTACCTGAATTACTTTTTCAAAAGGCAAACACTATGACATAACTCCAAAGACAGGATTGTGACGACAAATGCTAGGGCCATATTCTTCATAGTCCTTCTTGGTATGACAAACTTGAAAGAATTCCGGCTAAGAAAAACAAAAATAAGTTAAAACTTTAGACATGTCAAGAAATAAAGTAAATTACTAAATTAATTGGAAATCCATCAAACTATTTGTTCAGTAACAAATTATTCATATTTCTCCATTTCCCCTTATTTTTAAAAAAACTTTTATTTACATACTTATAAATTTAGAGATTACATACATTTTATCACTTGAGCCTCACATTAATCCTGTATGAAACATAGTGTCAAAATTATTCCCATTTTACAGATAAGGAAACTAAAGCTCAGAGAGGGAAAACTATTTGCCTGGGGTCACACAATTTAAGTGGCAGAGCTGGAACTAGAATCCAGTTCTTATAACTCCAAGTATAATTCCACCGCACTGCCTCTTTAGAATTTTTCACTGTATTATTTTTTAACAGCTTCACTACGTGATGGCTAAAAGGAATAGGAAGGGGGGGGGGCAGCTGAGTAGCTCAGTGGATTGAGAGCCAGGCCTAGAAATGGGAGGTCCTAGGTTCAAATCTGGCCTCAGACACTTCCCAACTGTGTGACCCTGGGCAAGTCACTTAACCCCCACTGCCTACCCGGTACCACTCTTCTGCCTTGGAACCAATACAAATTGATTCCAAGATAGAAGGTAAGGGGTTTAATTTTTTAAAAATCAGTTAATTAAGAGGAATGAAGTGTTATTTCTTATTAATGTTAAACTGCACAAATAAAAAAATGAAATGAAATTTAAAAAACGATTTAGTATCTCTTATGGAAATTTTAAGGATATGTTAAATGCCTCTTATGGGCATCCTAATGGGGTTGACAAGAATTTTTTTTCCATTTTTATGGTAGAAGTAATTGAGGTAAGATGTATTTTAACTTTTCTTAAAAATTAAAAAAAGTGATATCTCTTATTTTTATATTACCCTATTTCTAGTGATTTTTCTATAACTAATAAATATTACCACTCTTCTGCCTTGCAACCAATACACAGTACTGATTCCAAGATGGAAGATAAGTGTTTAAAAAAATAAAATTAAAAAACAAAATTAAAAAAATAAAAGGAATAGAAAGGGAATCTATTCTTCTTGATGTTTACAACTTTAAGTAAAAGAGATGACTCATAAAGTGAATGAAAATAACATGAGATTTTCATCATTAATGAATTTCACCTGTGTTTCCCTTATTCCTAATTAGCAAGGATGTCAAAATCTTACTAAGCTAAGATCATTAATAGTACAATATTCACTTTTATGAATTACAAAGCCAATTGTATAAACATTCATGAACATTTTAGCTGTATACTGACAAAATATATGTAAGATCATAAAATTAACACAGAATTTTTAAAAAATATTTTTCAAATATACTTACAGTTGATGCAAGCATGGAACCTCCAAACCATACAGCATAGCGCTGCATATGGTGTGTTATAACTTGAACTTCCACAGGCTTGGGCTAGAAAATAAAATGTTTTATATTTAGTTCAAGCACTATCAATTATTTTTTATTCCAGTGCTCCATTGACACAAGCTACTTCAGTTTCAACAAAAAAAGTCTCGTCCTTTAGACTATGCTTCCTTTTCCCTATTTCAGGATATAAATTTTCCCTTATAAAATAATGTTTCTCACTCAAATCTGTTTTCAAAGTCTTCCTACTGCCTAACATTGAAAGAATCTAAAGGAACTAAGTATATCTTCCTTAGTGTTGTAAACTGAAGCTCTCTCTCCAAAACACCAACCAACTGAAAATGTAAAAAAAAATTGAATCAACTTCTAATTGAATTGAATGGCTGTGTTAAAATCACAGAGAAGGTCACTGAGGAATACTTGCCCCCAAAGTATCAGAAAAAAAATTAAATTCTAAATGTCATTATTGTCTCCTTCCCATGAATGTCAAGAGTTTTTAATTACTGGTAGCATATTATAGGAAAAACATTGATAAGATGGGTACTACCTAGAGGAGGACAACCAGAACAGTTGAAGAGCATCAAGATCATGCCACAGAAAAGTAATTAAGGAAAGGAAATGGAGATGTTTAGCTTGAGGAGACAAAGCTTAATGAGGCTATGATAATTATCTTTAAATATGGGAAGGGATGGCATTGGAAAGAGATATTAGATTGGGTCTGTTTGGCCTCTGATGAAATTAGGGGAAATGGACAGAAGTTACAAAAAAGCAGCTCAGTATTAGAAATTGGGCTTTTGTATCAAGAAAAACTATCTAATCAGAGCTATCCAAAATGGAATGGGCTGCCTTGGGACTTTGCCTGAGGTCTTCAAAGGAAGGCAGTATAAACATTGCTAGGGCTTGCTAGAAAAAGAATTCTTGTTCAGGTGGGACTGAAGTGGATGACCTCTGAGGTCCCTTCTCACTTGGGGAGGGATTCTGTGACATTATCTCCATGTATTCCTTCAGAAGAACATTCCCTCTAATCAAAATCTCAAACAAAGATACTACAATTTTAAGAAGCATAACTTTTTGAGACACATAACTCCCTGATTATTCTAATTCAATGGGAGTATTTTTAAAGGATATTAAAGAACTGTATATTAAGTGAATCTCCTTAGGATACCAGTCATTATCAATACATAACTGCCCTCCAATAAAAAAAAAAGAATTGCTTTCAAATATGGGTCAGTGACAGCATAAAATTATTGTTGCTGCATCACTTTTTATATCACTCTTAACTGCATATGTGGAATATGTTCAGACAACAAATCTCTGAATGCAATTTCAGTGTGGGTAGGAAAATAATAAAGATTTGTTTTTATTTCACACTACTAAGCCAAGATTTTTCAGCTCCGTGTTATAAGGTAAGAGCCACTTCATTTCCAGTGTAGAGGCCACATTCTACTTATTACACACACAATTCTCATTTTGGACTACCTTTATCCTTCCACCACTGAGTTCCTCACTGAGTTTCAATCTTGCATCCACCACTCTTTTCAAATCTCTCTGTAGTCGGCGTCCAAAGTCTCTGAACATTGTGGATCCTCCTGAAAGAACAACATTCTACAGGGCAAAAAGAAAAGAGCAGAAAATGTCTTTTAAAGTAAAATAAATATCTATTGAAACAAATAAAAATTGCTTTAAAATAGCATTATATGCTTTACTCAAAAAAAATTAACAAAGAACCACTTAATTTCCACAGCATACCTTAAAATTCTATAAAAGAATGTTCATTAAACCACAGTTAATGTTACCAAAATAATTCAAACTAGTTTTATGCCCCCAAAATGTATATATTGTTTATCTTCTGAAGCAACAGGGACAAAGTTTCTTGTAGCCAGGAAGAATTAAATTCAAGTCTACCTCTGACACATACTGGCTCTGTGACCATAGATAAGTCACTTAACTTCTCAGTTAACTGTACAAATGGGCAATTTTCCAAAACTATAAGTTGCAAATAATTTGCCAACCTGCACTAACAGAATTTCCTCATCTGGGAATTCTTAGGCCAGTGAAATCATAGGTATATTCTCTTTCTCCAATTTACTTATAATACTTTCTGGCATTCAAATTAGATAAAAATTCCAAGCTGCTCTTCTGAGCCATATTACACATACTTATAATATCTTTATACTATGACACCAAAACAAAACATAGAAATAGGTATGCAAATCTTTGTAGTCATTTAAAAAATGCATGGCTAAATCTTACCTGTTGGTACTTTACATGCTATTTAAAATAATCACTGAAAAATTCTTTTCCCATAGGAAGCAAGAATTATAATCCCCAAAATAACAACATTAAAGTTCAAATCAGATTCAGATAATGGTGTTCTTCCAAAATCCTATGATAGTATATCATGGAACTGATTTTCCAAGTTCTCCACCATTTCTCATTTCATTACTTTTAAGTTCACTATTCCCCTGAAACAGGAGTTAGCTAATACATTTTCCTGAATATAGATAGCTAACAAACTAACTATGCTAAGCATAAAAATGTATAATATGTACAGTGAGTTGCTCTGGTAGTGATGGAGTCTTGTGAAAAATAAAAACAAAACAAAAAGTAGCAATACTATATATGAAATAAAATGTAATGTATAAAGTTATTTGAGCTCTCTTTTGTTGAACTATGTGCTTATCTTGAATATAGTTTTCTTTAAATAGAGATGAGTGCTGGAAAGTTTTAATTTTTAACATATCTTTTTGCCACTGCCTGTTTCTATGGGTTTTTAAAAAGAATATTTATAAAAGAGAAGTACTGACATTTTTTTGGGGAAAAACCCTACAACTGTATGATAGCTCTTCAACTTAAAACTAAACCATGCATGGTCGAGGATTATTCAAAGCTTTCACAGTTTTCAAGGGTTTCCTGAGTGTCTGCAATGTTTCATATTATAATGGAAATAAAACCAGTGCCAGAAAGCATTTTTGTCAAAACACAGAAAACAAATGGAATTAATTTTTATTTGGTAATCAATTTGAGAGAAAAATATGAAATGAAATGAACACATTTGAAAACTTTTTAAAATTTTTAGATATTTCTAAAAATATCTATACTTATATTTTTCTCAAAAACAAATGACTAGAGGAAGGTCAAAAACATTTTTGAGTAAATCTATAAGATAATGAATATATCTTATCAGAGAGATTAAGAAAGATTAGCACTTTAGTTTTTTAAGTGACTTTTTTTGTTTTTACATCCTCTTTACTTTTGAAATATATCCTTCCTCTCTGCCCTTTCCAAAAAGCAATCACTTGAAATAATAAATTTTAGTTTGCAGGTGGGGGTGAAGGGTAGAGTTTAATAAAACTAGCCAAGACCTCAACTTAATCTGATAGTGCATGCAATTTTCTTCACTACTTCTGGAAAGAAGAGAGGGAAGTACATTTTGGTCACTATAATTTCAAAGTATTGTTTCCTTTTGTTATTTCCATTTATACTCTTATTAGATAAAAATAGAGATGATATATATTGTGTTTTTACTTTACTTTGCATCAGTTTGTATGTCTTCCCATGCTTTTCTGTATTATTTACATTCAAAGTATAATAATATTCCATTACACATATGTACCACAATTCGTTAAATCATTCCCTAATCAATGGTCAGTTACTTTTGTTTCTAGTGCTTTGTTATTACAAAAAACAATGCTATAAAATTTTGGGATATTCTGAACCTTTATGTTTATATTTGACATTTGCAGTTAATATGACTAGCAGTGGGATCAACACATCATAGGATATGGACATTTTAGTCTCTTTGTTATTATAATTCCAAAACCAAATTCCAAAATGCACAGGTCAATTGATTGCTCTACCAACATAAATCAATGACTTTTCACAATCCTTTCAATGATGCTATCAGTCCAACCTTCTGGTCTATATGGTCCTATGACAAGAAAATTTGGACAAAGTATAAAAATTGGAACTAAGAATTCTTCCATTAGTATTTTATTCTAGTAGGCTAGCAACAATCAACTTACCTTCCCCATTTTCCCCCACCATCTCAAAGAGAGATGGTAAGAAAATTAAAATTCTGGGAATCTTTGTTTAGAATAGCTCTAATTACCATTTCCTTTCAACTCTTGAAAAGAATATTTTCACAACATAATTGCTTTTGATAGGAAAATTAAGTTAGTATATACCTACTCTCATAATAAAAAGTACCTCAAATTTTTTGACTTTGTAGTTACAAAGTACTTTATATACATCATTTGACCCTCATAATAATTATATAAATAGAGAATAACTATATCCATTCTATATATAAGGGAAGTAAGGTTTAGAGGATTGGATGACTAGTAAAGGAAGGAGCTTATGTTTGAATCTTTCCATTACCATATCTGGTAGTGCTTACTGCATCGTAGCACAACCTATTAAATGGTACCTTACTAATGTGAAATATTAAATGCACCTAAAAAAGGTTATCCTCTTCTCATGGGAAAATTTAAGATGATATTAATCATTAAGAATATCCTGGAGAAACTAGATATTAATATAATGAGATCAACTCTAGGCATGTTTAATTTAGATATTGATAGTACATATTAGTGAATCTAAAAAATCTAAAGCATTAGCAAAATAGGTATTGGAATGTATACGACACAGCACTGAGGAGGCGGCTACATGGTTGAATAGATAGAGAAATGGACCTAATCAGGAAGACCTGAGTTTAAATCTAGCCTCACACATTTACTAGCTTGGGTAACACTCAAGTCACTTAACTTTTGTCACAGTTTCTTCATCCATAAAATGGGGATAACAATAGCACCTCCCTCCCAAGGCTGTTGCAAGAACAGAATGAGATATTTTTAAACTGCTTTCCAAACCTTAAAACACTATATGAATGCTAACGACTAGAAGTAAATATATAATGTAGATTTTGTTTGTAAGAGCTCACTAAGTAAATCCTGATGAGGTCTTGTTGCTTATTTACTATTATCCATTAATTCATAATAATGCTCTCAAAACCGGTACAATGAAACAGCTAATATGTAGCTTGCTAACATAAAAGTTTTTCCTGTTGAAGGCTTGAACAAATCAAACATTTAAATAAGGCTTAGATAAGTGTGACTATATTTACGTTGGGTCCTTAGCACATTGCCCAATCAAAACCAATTCGGTGTTCCTAAAGAGAACATACACAAGGGTCCTTGTATAAAACACCAAAAGAATCTAAAGAGAGAGAAAAGGGGAGAAGGAAAGAAAAAGGGAGGAAGAGATAGAGAGAACGCCAAACCCTATATGAAAACAATTACAAAGCACTTCACACAAATAAAAATGGTTCTTAAAAAAGTAGAGAAATGCCCATGAGTAGGCCAAGCCAATATGATAAAATGACAATTCTAGCTAAATTACTTTCCTTATTTCATATCATACCAATCAAACTACCAAAGAATTATTTTGTACAGCTAGAAAAAAACAAATTTATCTGTAAGAACAAAAAAGATCAAGAACATCAAAGAAATTAATAAAAAAATGTGAAGGAAGGCAGTCTAGTAGTATCAGATTTTAAACAATATCACAAAGTAGAAATCATCAAAACAATATGTTTCTGGCCAAGAAAAACAGTGGTGAATCAGTGGAATTAATTGGATACATAATACGTAGTAGGGAATCACCACAGTAATCTAATGTTTGATAAACCCAAAGGTCCCAGCTTTGGGGGAAAGACCTCACCATCTGACAAAAAATGCTGGAAAAACTGGAAAGTAGATTGGCAGAAACAGTACACAGACCAACATCACACACTGCATACCAAGACAGTTAAAATGGGTAAATAATTCAGATATAAAGGGCAATATCATAAGTAAATTAAGGGAGCATGGAAAAACTTACCTGTCCTATCTATGAATTAGAGAAGAGTTTCTGACCAAACAAGAAATAGAGAGGTTCACAGGAAATAAAAAAGACAAACTGGATTGTAGGAAATTAAAAATCGTTTGTAGAAATAAAAGAAAAGCAGCCAAAATTACAAGAAAGTGGGAAACTGGGATGGGGGAGGGTAAACTTTTAAAGCAATTTTCTCTGATAAAGGCTTCATTTCTCAAATATATAAGGATCTGAACCAAATTTATAAAATAAAAGCAATTGTCCAATTGATAAATGGTCAAAGGATATGAATGGACAATTTTCAGAAGAATTAAAAGTTATCGAGTCATATAAAAATTCTGTAAGTCATTATTGATTAGAGAAATGCATATTTAAACAACTCCAAGGTACCTCTCCACACCTAATAGATTGGTTCACATGACAAAAAAAAGGAAAACAAATGCTGGAGGGGATGTAGAAAAAATGGGTAAACTAAGGCATTGTTGGTGGAGTTGAGAACTGATCTAACCACTCCAGAGAACCATTTGGTACTATGCCCAAAGGATTATAAAGCCATGCATATCCTTTAACCAAGCAATAGCACTACTAGGTCTATATCACAAAGAGATCAAAGAAAAGAGAAAAGGACCTATATGTTCAAAAATACTTATAGAAGCTCTTTTTTGTGAGAGCAAAGAACTGGAAATTGAGGGGATATCTATCAATTGAAGAATAGTCAAACAAGTTTTATACAATCAAAATGGAGTGCTATTGTCCTATACTTTAAAAAATGATGCAGAAGATAGTTTCCAAAAATGCCTAGGAAGACTTATAAGAACTGATATAAAGTAAAATTAGCAGAACCAGGAAAACACTGTACACACTAACATCAATATTGTAACAATAATGAATGGTCAAATATTAAAGAATTAAGTGCTCTGATCAAGATTATCCCAAAGGTCTCATGATGAAAAATGTTATCCAGTAAAAAGAAAGAATTAATGAACTCTGAATGAAGATTGAAGAATACCTTTTTTACTTTATTTTTCTTGAAAATTTTGCAATATGGCTATTATGGAAATATATTTTTTACCTTCTCAATAGGCAGAGGAGCAAAAAGAGAAAGATAATGTGGAACTCAAAAAAATTTTAAATGAATGTTAAAATCAATTAAAATTGTTTGAAAAACATATAGTGACTTTTGAAGTCAGTAAACATTATTAATTTGATTGATAAGAACATATGAATAAAAGAACAGGAATTTCTAAAGTAGGCTCAAATATCTTCTGTTTTGGACCCTCAATAATTATCAAGAATATACCCATTCTTAATTTTTAAATGTCATTAATACAATTTAGTGAACAAAAATTAATAAATCAAAGTATTAATAATTAATATAATTTTGCCTTATGAAATGGGAAAATATTTTAACAAAAGTGATATAACTTCAATTTTAATCAAAATCTAAAAATTAGTTTTTAATAAATAATAGTCAACAAATAGCAACTATAACTAAATTTCACCAAAAAAAAAATGTGAAACTCCTGAGATAAGTAACAGTAGTGGTGATAAAAAGCTCATCAGGCCACAAGGAGATTAGAAACTTCTAAATCAAACTCAGGTTAGTATGGTTATAAACATTATGGAGTAAATAATTCCCCCTAGCCTTAGTTCTAGAGCTAAAATCTGGGAGAGAAAGAAAGGAAATGAAGTCTGAAAAAAGAGCCATAGTCCCTTACCTTGGTAAGTTCTCTAAACTGACAGACTAGAGGTGAAGGTGGTGAGTGTATCATAATATAATGTAGAGTCATACAGTATTTGTACTAATGGAATTCATCCTATATCCAATGCAGAAAATTCTAGATGTTTCCAAAGAACCAACGTATCAAAAAATAAATATATTTCTTCATTGTGGAAAAAATTTGTAATTCAGGTAATAGTAGAGAAGACAGATTAAAACGGTGAGAGACTAGAAGCTGGGATCCTATATATGTGTTATACACACAATGGGTGCGCAATTAATAACTGTTAATGGTCATGACTTTGTGGTGGTTTTTTTCTTCCTCTATTTAAATAATAAGGCATTCATCAGTATCTTCCTTTTGAATTCCTAATATATAATGTTTGCTAGAATCATAGATCTTAATTATTTGAATACGAATATAATAGTTTAAGAAAAAATTGTAATTGATTATATTGTATCATTTATTGTATAATGGATATTTTATTATTTTGTGCATTTGAAAATATAAATTATTAGGTAAATAATAAATCTATTTCTTGGTCCTCAGTTTCTTCATATGTAACAATAAGACAGCTGGATTATATATCTAAGATACATCCAGTTTTCAAATTCCATAGTTAATTCATTTGTTTTCTTTCTTTCCCTCTCTTCCTTGTTTCATCTCTATTTCTGCAGGGAAGGAAATAACCCACAGAGAGATATTGTATCCAGTTTGAAAACTATCCTAAGAAAATGTTTATTTGCTTTTCTTTATAGAAATAATTCAAGATTAAGCAGCATTAGAATAATGAATTAAGTTCTATAGATACAGATTCATCTTAAAAAGTAAAACTACTGCTTTATCTTGAAATACTATTAGTTCATCTTATACTTAGGAGAAAGACCTGGGGAAAATATATTTGCATTTAATTCCATATCTTTCTTTATGGTTATTTTATATACCAAGGGAGAATATATTTTAAAAGCCTTGAGTAAATAAGAAAAAACAGAAACAAACAAGCCTACGAGGAAAAATCTTATAATTATCAAATAACTTTTCCAACAATCACTGAGTATCATAAAATGTAATTTTAGGCACCATTCAAAATGTCTCTTCCTTAATATATGTAGGAGAAAGAATCTTCCTCAGGGACATATAAATGGGTCAGGGGGAGAAGGGGAGAATTACAAACAAACAGGCAAAGTTGATTCTCCCTTTCCTTCATTCCTTCTTATACCTGGTCACTCCTGCTGTTGTTTAACCAAGAATATAGTTAAAAAATTTTTGAGATGAAAAGCATTCTCTCAACCATGTCATTTTTTCATATGAAATTTGATTATATGATGGCAATAACACTACTTGTCATACTAAAAAATTGTTTGGAGTTAGCACATTTGGGAACCTGTTAAGACTTTGGTGTAGATGGCCACTTCATTTAACATTAACATATCAAGAATAGAATTCTGGCATAAAGGAATAAGACTGAAGCCTAAATATTGATGTCCCTTTCTTCTATGTGAACTCAATTTTGGTTTGAAATTAGAAGAAAAAGAGAAAAATCAGAGAAGTTATTTTTAAATTAAGGTGTTGGGAGTAGCAGGCAATTTGAATGCCTAATCAATCAATTAAAAAGTATTCACTAAGTATAAGTATAAGCTAAATAAAGTTCATAAAAATACAAGGTAGTTAAAGATGGAGGACACTAGCAGTTTGTGGCATCAGTTAGGGTTTTATATAATGGTATTTGAGCTGAATCTTGAGAGGAATGATTCCATGAGGTAGAGGTTAAGAGTGAATGCATTCTAGGTATGGGAGATAGCCAATGCAAAACTATAGACATACTAGATGAAGTGTTACATGTGAGAAGCAGAAATGATGCCAGTTTGGCTGGAATGGGAAGTGTGGACTTGGGCATTTTGTATTATAAGACTAGAAAGGCAGGTTGAGTTAGGGTGAATAGGGCTGTAAAATTTAGAGAAGGTTAAATTTTATACTAGAGGAAGTTTAGAGCCAATGTAGTTTACAGAGTGGGGAAGAGGTATGGACAAATCTGCATTTAAGGAAAATTACTTTGGCAGCTATGTGAAGGATGAATTGGATTTGGAAAGGCTTGAGGCAATAAGAACAATCCATCTAAATTTCTGTAAAATTATAATTTTTATTTCATGTTTTTTATTTTGAATATGATTAGAAGTAGCAAGGGTCCAACCTTATCAAGTAGCTTTTTCATTAGTAAACTATTTAATATTCATCATATACTCAAAGAGTTGTGATTGTGTATATGTGTAAAGAAGAGTAAGAAAAGGGAAGTAACAGAGGAAGAATAAGAGGGAGAGAGAAGGGGGAGGGAGGCAGAGGAAAGGAGAGAGAAAGAGAGACAGAGACAGAGGAGATATTTGTTACTGGTGTATCAGTTTACTTAGTAAATTCCCAGGGTTTGAGCCTAAAAAGTTATTGGTCAGGAATGTTGGATTTCATTTGAAGTGTCACAATTTTAAGAAGGTTACCAGGGAACTGTTTTATCCTGGGAAAGAAAATAATAATGGCAATGAGAATGCTATCTCAAAACATTTGAAGTTCTGCATTTGAGAAAGGGATTAGAATTATTCTATATAGCTCTACAAGATAGAAATAAAAACCAATAGATGATAGAAGCTCTGGTCATATTACTCAACTACTCAAAAATCATCAGTGGCTCCTGATTACCAAACCAAATTAAGCTGAATCTCTTTAGTTTCATAGAAGATTCTATAGTGTATGACTGATCACTTTTTTAGCCTTGCCCCACCACATTTATTTTCACATACTTTACACTACAGTCCATCTGGAGTATTCATTAACCTCAAAATATACTCTGTGATTTTTAACTCCACTTAACTCTAATGCTCTTTTTACCACATTTGCTGTCTCCATACCATATTTATTCTCATTGATATTTTTCTTTCCTGTAAGAAAGAGTTTTTAGTAAACAATAAGCCACAGAAGCATATGAAGCCTGTGAGCAAAATTATACAGGTTATCCAAAAAACTTTAGTGGAGTTTTAAGCTATTAAGGTTTAAAACTTTAGCTATTAAAGCTGAAAAGTGAACTAAGGCTCTTAGGACATTCTGCATCATTTTGTCAAAATAACTCTTCCACCAACTGGGTATCATAAAATAATAATTTTTGGAAACACTCAAAATGTCCCCAAACGTATATTTAGGAGACAAAACCCATTTTCCTGCAAGCTAATAAATAAGCAAAATGGTTCCTCCTCTTCTTTCCTGTTCTCTTTCTTATGTAGTTCATTTCTTCTATAATACTGCTTAGTTAGTGTTTAATCTACTTGACCCAAGATAAGACTTTCCTTTAAGGAATGTTTTCATTATTGGGTTATTTCAGGAATTCTAACCTCCATCAAAACACTTGTAAACACCTTAAAATTTCATCACCCTGTTTGAAAAGGCATAATCAAGATCAATGGCAAACAGCTCACACATTTGCTTTTTCTGTGTTTTAATGTTTCATCTATAAAGACTATTCTGGAATTTCAAGAAAAATAATAGCAGTTTTAAAGATTATTTCTATTAAACAATTTATAAACTAGTTTTCATAAAACAAAACAGATGAGGAATAGCCATTGTTCAGAAGATACAATGCATGCAGATAGCTCAGAAATAAGGAGATATTAAATAAGTAACTTGATCCAACTTCAATAGGATAAGAGCACAGAGAGCTCACAGGACCATAGATTTAGACATTAGAGAAAGAAGGGGATTTTGAAAGTCCCCCAATCCAACTTCCTCATTGTACAAATGAAGAAACCGAAGTCCACCAAAGAGAAATAGCTCACCCAGGGTCAGACAGGTTGTAACTAGTGAACCAGACCTTCTGATTCCACCTCCATCTTTCTTTCTACCATACCATACTAACCCTCCAGAATAAACCAAGAGATGCAAAGCTGCATGAATTAGTTCTAGAGACAAAAGTGATATTTCATATACTGAAATTTGTTATTATTAAATGTAAGATTATCATCTTTCCCTATAGCAGCATCAGAGAAGTATTAGCATGTGTGCTGGGCCAACACAAGGAAAGCTGCTCCATTCTCCCTCTTCCCATCACCAAGGGACATTTTTTGCATGCCCCACTCCTCTGTCCAGCTGCCCAAAGCAAGCACTTTCTCCCTCCTCTTTCTGGGGTAATGCGAGGGCACACTGGCAGCTTGAAGTTGCAGTTTGAGCACATGAACTCAAAAATATTTGTCAGCACTGCCCTATAGCATGTACAGTGGCCACATCCTGGTTATGCCATCTCAGGAGAGAGATAGGTGAAAGGAGTTGAAGGTAAATGATGAGTTAAGGGAATTCCAAGCATATGAAGACAACCCCTGCCAGAATAGGTAGATAAGAAGAATTCATCCAATAGCCTTGAAGGCAGCTAAAGCAGATGCTATGGAATGCTTAAGGGCTTGGTCAGACATCAAAGATCCCACAGTCATCCACTGCATCCTGGGTCACCACCAATTGTTGGGACTTTAGTCTTGCCTTTGGACTTCAGTGACTGGAAGAAAGAGTACAGCTCATCATTTAGTATAGTTCTGCCTCACTTAAACCCAATTCACAAACAAGTCAAGACATTACCCTGTGAGGTCATTAGTTCTCTTCAAAAAAAAAAAAGGATAAGTGGAGCCAAGATGGTGGAGTAGAAGCAGGGAATTTTGAAATCACAATGAGAATCCCCTCCAGCCAATTTTAAAATAATGCTACAAAATGACTACAGGAGTGAAAGAACCAACAAAACAGATTAAATCAACTTTCATGCAGAGAACAACTTGAAAGATAGGCAGAGAGTGTCTGGGGCACTGGGGTGAGAGGGGAGCATGGCCAGCAGTAGGCTATACAGCAAGGTAGAAGGAGCAAGCCAATAGCAAGCCCTCCCCACCGCACATCTATCGTTCCAGGTTCTGAACACGGGCCCAAGTCAACATCCAGACCTTGAGATCCTCCCTTAGCCTACAGCTATCCAACCCAAAGCACACCCCTTAAAATTTTAAGCAAACCTGCAGTGAGGTCTGGAGTCTCAGGCTGGGATACTCTATGCTGTTCAGTCTGATCTATGTGAGTCCAGAGAAAGGTCAAGAGTCCCAGCCCGAGTTTGTAGTGAGGATCTGAATCCCAATCTGGGGCAATCAGAAGACCCAGTGCTAGGCCCCTGATCCCCAACAGGGAAAGTTCCCAGGGTGCTGGTTTATGGGAACCTAGTTGGCCCTTCCCAAAGCTCAAGGCAGAGCCCCGGGGCAGGGAAGTCTATTGTGTGCAGTGTGCCTGACCTGATCCAAGTCCAAAATGAGACCAAAAGCCTAAAGCTAAAATTTGAGCCATCAGTAGTCTGAGGGGGTGATTGAATGAGCAGTGAAAGGTGGCTCTCAGAGCTCTCAGCCCACAGGCCATCATACTACCTTGGAAGAACTGAAACTTGAAGAAACCCCAAAATAAGGCTAAGGGTAGCCTCAAAGAAGTACTGAAGTTTAAGAGAGCAAATAAAATAAAAGTGAAAGTCAAGAAAAGGACTAGGAAAATGAACAAACATGGAAAAAAAAAGATAAAACCTAACCATAGAAAAATTTTATGGTGACAAAGAGCAAGACAGACACAGAAGGGAATAGTGAAAACAAAGCAAAGCTCCAGACAAAATAAAGGATGAACAACAACACATCCTACAAAGTGCTGGCACTAATAGTCCTGTCTCATTTTCATTTCTGTCAGAAGTGCTGGACAAAAGATGAGGTACTCATGATTTCATTACTAATCAGACAGAATGCAATCCTGCCTTTGGTCACTCAGTTCTAAATGCCTTTTTAGGGAAAAAAAATTTTTTTCAGTCAAATACTTCCTTTAAGACTTGGGTCAAAACCAACTTTACCATGAAGACTTCCTATCTACACTGTTCTTTTCCAGTTCTTAAGTTCTACAAAATCTACAATCTTCATTAGGACACTGAACTGTGAGTCAATAACAAAAAAAAATTCACTGAAAACTAAATTAATTCTTAAGAGTGCCAGATTTGTAATCAGAATACCTCGGTTCAAATACTAGCTCCATCATTTACTATATAGATGACCCTGAGCAAATCACTTAGCTTCTCTGTGCCTGGGTTTCTTCATCTGTAAAATGAAATTGAACTATTTGGGGGGGGAAGGGGAAGGGAAGCATAAGACTTCATGGAACAAAGCTCTGTAGGAAATAGATCCTCAATAAAAGACATAGCTCAACTGAAGTTTAGCACATCTCACCTTTTCACTCCAAAGCATATGGCCTCAAGCTCTTTCTCCTACAAAATCACTGATGCAAGCATTTTCTGGGAATCTGGGTTAGATGGTTACATATTGACATACTGATTTATCAGCCAATAGAACACTCTATCTAGATTCGATGAGATAAACCAAATCCTTTACACCAAACTTGTAAATCATTTACCTTCACTGTGTAAGTGGAAACTTGTGCAAAATTCCCAGCTTGCTCCCCCCCCCCCCCCACTGCATATAAACATAGGTGTCACCTTCAATAAAGTGCTTCTGGTTGCTATCAATGCTTTTAGCCTTCTGACACTCAATTGTGTCTGTCATTTTCCTTGACACCTTTTGGGAACCTTGAGTATGTCATAGCCTTGACAGAACTAGATGACCTTTAAAGTTTCTTCTACTTCTAAACCAAAGACTTAGATCATTTTACTAAGCAGGAAAAGGATTCCTATCCTAACCAATTTGTGCCTTGCCCCACTCAAATCAGTCAGAGTTCCAGTTTTAAACAAGAAACAAATTTGTGTCATAAGACCACTGAACTCTATTTTTAAAAATATAGTAAAACATCCTCTAAATGGAACCCCCAAAACTGATTTTTTTCACAGTGAAACTATAAGATACTGAAGAAAGGGATATAACCGTTCTACTTCTTTTCTGTCCCTCTCAACAATAAATATATCATTAACTGAATATTTTCAAATATAAAGAAGACAAAGTCTCTTTATTTCTAAGTTTGAAAACTATCAGAATATAACATGAAAAAATAGGGAGTGGGAAGATCCCAACATACTTTATTCTAAAATTAATTACAGCAGTGAGTTAAGTAATTTTCCATCACATAAAATCTGTACAATCAGTAAAATTTTCAGGTCATAGTACTAAATTTCCTCAGCAATTTTATTAAAAAAATATTTTTAGTATTCAGTGTTAATCCATTCCTCTAATAAATCTACTGAAAATTTTGATTTGAGATCAGAATTCAAAGAACTACTTAACCAGTAAAGCATTTTGCCAGAAAGCATTTATTTAACAAGTTATCAAGTTATATAATTAGAAATTCATCCAATTTATTTTTAAGACATTAAATCCACTCTCATTTGTCACATCAAGTTAAAACTACAGATGTACAGACCCTAAAAAGATTCTTCACTTCAATCAAAAGTATATCAAAAAGTAAGCAAATACTTAAACTGAAATATTATACTACTCAAAAATATGAAGTTTATATAAGCTGTAAAATGAAATTTTAAAAAACAATATATGTAAAAGTGCTTTAAAATTATAAAGAACTCAATAAATGTAAAGTAGTATTATTACTGAAATGATCATGGTAATGAATATGAATATTACTATTTCATGTATATTTCATAGTTATTTTGCTTTCAATTTTATCTTGGAACCATGAATGAAATTCTAATCATTACTCTCAGATTGTCATAATAGGAAATTCCCACACAATTTGACATTATTGACATCTTTGAGAAGTAAAGAGATGAAATAAAGACTGTTAAAATTAACTTTGAGATTTATTGCTACAAAATTTGTACAGGTCCATCTGGCAATGGATATTTCAACAGGGTATGATTATGTTGTTCAACACTTTGATGATAAATATATGCTATTTTTCATAAAATTTGATAATACTAATGATTTACCATCAACTCAGCTTACATTTTACAGCTGTTAGATTTATATTGATTTATCCACTCTCTGAAACCTATTTCAAATTCCCCTTTGACCAAAAAAACACACATATGTAAGACAGCTAGTCCATGCAAAGAAAGCAACCAATAGTTATGGAACACAGCAAAGCTTTATAATTCCCATAGGAAGTAACTGTAAGTGTATAACCTTATTTGCTCAGTTTTATAATCACCTAAGCAGATCAGCCAGAGAAATTATAAGTATGTAATGCTGCTCAAAGACCCACAGAAATTTATAGCAGATAGCAACATCTCCAAATTGCCTAATGGAGGCAGGCCAAGATTCTGAATCCAAAAGCACTGGGAAAAGCAGTGGCCTCCTGGCCCTTTGGCTCTGCTTCCAGTCTGGTACCCACATCCAGAGAGGCAACCCGTAGGAACAGTCACCTGATAGTTGCATTTGTAGGTGCCACTTCAGCAACTACAACTACTAAAGACACCTACACTGTACACACACATACACACAAACAAAAGCTTGATACCAAAGGCCTCGGCACTATCAAATGACTCAGCATCAGAAATAGATATGATTTTATCAGTGGAAATTATTTTAAAGATGATGCATTACCATCTGTTTTGCTTCTGTACCTTAAGGTTCATGGGATCTTTCCATTTGACAGGACTTCCTCTAATGTCCCTCCCATTAGAATGGAGCCCCTTGACAGCAGGGACCTTCACTATTTTTCTATTTATATCCACACTGCTTTGTTTATAGTAAATGATTAATAAATGTTCTTTCATCCACCAATTCTCTCTGTCATAGAAGTGTGAATCTTAAAATTTCTCAAACTTGTGAATGTTAAAAATTCTCAGACTCTACCTTAGAACATTTGGTTAAGACCATTCCCCATTTTAAACGATACAGGTACTTGATCAGGAATGTGAGTACTCTAGCATTACTCCACCCATCCTTAAGCATACTTTAGGGGAAGATAAAGTTGTAAACTCTACTGAACAATGAAAAGTACTTAACTCATACTTATAGTGAGGAAAAAGCCCTTAAGCTAAGTCTATTTTTAGATCTAATACAAAAAGGTGCTAAAGGTCAAATTATAAAAGGTCAAATTAATCACTAAAAGGTCAGGCAACTTGCAGACTTACAAGGGACAAGCTTAACAAAAGAGGTGTGAAGTTTTAGTCTACCCAGAGAAGTTGAGAACTAAAGAAGGTTTGAATTAAGAATGGTCACTCCTGTGAAAATGTCTACTGTGATTGGCAGATGTGAAAACTTAGGGGAGGTGACATTGGAGAAAATTCTCTTTAAAAGGAGGCCAGAAGGCCTCTGAATGAAAATGCAGCCTTGGAAGCTGAAGAGGAGCTTCCTGAGCTAAACTGGAGGCTCTATCTGAACACTTAGAGTTTTGCTTGGAAGGATCTTGTGGTGAGTGATTAAAGACTGACTGATCTCTCTTAAGGCCTAAAGCCTAGGCTGGCCTAGGCTTTTTCCTACTATTCCCTCTTACTCTGTTTCTCTCCCTTTCCTTAATTCCTGTATTTGTAATAATTAAAATCTCCATAAAACCCAGCTGACTTGGGTATTTCATATTTGGGAATTTTTCCCATGGCGACCATTTTATTTTTGATTTAACACAAGACACTGTCTTGAAATCATATTTTCGCAGTCACAGTTTAAGGCAACCACTCTTTTGTATGTAACAGAAGGCACTTATCTGTTGAGTCCTATAAAACTTTATCACTCACTTCTGTGTTTTTGAGTATGTGAGAAACCAGAAAATGAACAGAGTAATAAATTTATTAAGTCTTCTACACTATTAGTAATGCTACTACTTACAGAATTCAGATTCAGAACCCTCTACTTATTAGATTACAATAATGAGGAAGAAAAGTATAGAAAAGAACTGAAAGCTGAAGTGCAAAACTAAATACTTCTTTTATTTTTAAACCCTTACCTTCCATCTTGGAGTCAATACTGTGTATTGGCTCCAAGGCAGAAGAGTGGTAAGGGCTAGGCAATGGGGGTCAAGTGACTTGCCCAGGGTCACACAGCTAGGAAGTGTCTGAGGCCAGATTTGAACCTAGGACCTCCCATCTCTAGGCCTGGCTCTCAATCCACTGAGCTACCCAGCTGTCCCCAAAACTAAATACTTCTTAAATAGAGCTAAATCTATCAAGGAAAAAGAAATATATGTAATAAATAAGAGTTCTGTCATATGGTTGAAAATGAACTTTTTATCAGGCCAAGTACCAATGTCAATACCCAAGTTAACCAAGGATCTGAACTGAACCTTGGAAGCAATTTTTAGCAATATGACAATATAAGAACTAATATTCTTATACTAATAATTCCACTAATAAGGCTGTAACTCTAAAGATATTAACAAAAAGGGGGGGACTTGTCTGTACAAAAATATGCATATCTAAGCTAACGAAAAGAATATAATTCAAATGTCTAATGAATGATATATTAGCATTTTTAGCCATTCCTCAACCAAATGGACCATTATACTATAACAAATTTAAAATATTTAAAATATAGAGAAATAGAGAAAGAATTATAAGAAATAATGTAGACTGAAGAAGAAAAAATCAAAACATAAACCTTATGGGTATATAAAATATCAAAAATAAAGTTTTTTAAAGTACAAAAGATTTTAAATATAAAAAAGTTTTTGTTATTTATGTTCTTTAAACTAATATGTTCTTTAAAACTAATATGTTCTTTAAAACTAATATGTTCTTTAAAAATAAACTATACAGGACTTCCGAGTTAACATGGCTGCAACCTAGATGTGAATTGCTTCCTCTCCCCAGCACCAAACGAAATAGACTACCTCAAAAGAACATAAAAATCACCTTTGGAAGAACAGAGGGACTCTCCAGTACCCCACAGAAACGAAGGTACATGGGGCTTGAACATTTCCACACTATAAGGAGGGGGAAAAGCTTACACAAAAATGTGAACTGAGCCACCCCTCCTACCCACCTCCCCTCCACGAAACCAGAGTAAGGTATCAGGGCCCTCACTGGGACAGCGAGTGAATGAGGAGCGTCTCTGTCTGGTGGGGGGGGGAGGGGGCAACCAGGGTCCTTGGGATCTAAAGACTGCGAGGAAACGACCTCTCAGGGAGGTTTCACGGGAAAATCCTGCACTGAGCAAAGGGGCGGCCATGCTGAGAGGCTGCGCTGAGCAAAGGGGCGGCCGTGCTAAGCATAGGGGCCCACACTCTAAGAAACCTCGGAGGCTGGGAAGAACTAGTCTGAGGCAATCTAAATTCACAGAAAACCCACCCATATCACCCAGACCCCAGACCAAAAAGGAAAGGGGAATAAAACCACCAAAGGGATGGCTCACATGGCCCAAAATCAAGCCTCCAGGAAGAAAGGGAAAAAGGTGATTATTGAAAACTTTTATGGCGGGAGTACCCAAGGAAAAGGAGAGAAAGAGGATGAAACCCAAACAAAATCAAAACATGCCTCACAAAATGGAAATTATCCACAAGCTCTGGAAGAACTCAAATTGGAGCTTATCCAAAAGATGGAAACCTTCTGGAAAGAAAAATGTGAGAAAGAGATCAGCAGTCTGATAGACAAGACTTCACAATTGGAGAAAGAGCTGGAAGCATCTAATAGAAGGGCAGACAAAGCTGAAAAGCAAAACCAGTCCCTAACGACCAGAATTAAGCAACTCAAAGAAAGTGAGATCATAAAACAGCAAGAATCAATAAAGCAAACCCAAAAAATTAATGAATTAGAAAAAAAACACAAAATATCTCACTGAAAAGGTCACAGACCTGGAAAACAGAGGAAGAAGAGACAACATGAGAATTATTGGTCTCCCAAAAAACCAGAGATAAACAAAAACCTCAATGCTATACTACAGGAGATTATAGAAGAAAATTGCCCACATGTTCTGGAGCAAGGGGGCAAAATAGAAATAGAAAGGGTTCATAGAACAGCCTCTATACTAAATCCCCAAAAGACAACCCCCAGGAATGTAATCACCAAATTCAAGAGCTTCCCAGAAAAGGAGAAAAATCCAACAAGAAGGCAAGAAGAGGAGCTTCATATATAGGGGAGCTCCCATAAGGATCACACATGACTTAGCGGCTAACACAATAAGAGACCACAAAGCATGGAACACGATATTTAGAAAGGCAAGAGAGCTGGGTCTCCAACCAAGAATCAAATACCCAGCAAAACTGACTATATACTTCCAGAGGAAAGTATGGGCATTCAACAAAATAGAAGATTTCCAAGCATTTGCTAAGAAAAGACCAGAACTTAGTGGAAAATTTGATATCCAAGCACAGAAAGCAAGAGAAACATGAAAAGGTAATTATGAAATAAAGGGAAAAGGAGATAAATCTTATCTTTTTCTTTAAGTCAAACTCTCTTCTATAAGGGCTACATTTACATCAAATTATATATATTAATATGTGGGGAAAAAGTTTTGTGTAACTCTCAAAAATTGTATGCATCATAAGAGTAGTTAGAAGAATCATGCATAGGGAAAGATTGGGGCATTAAGAAGATTTGGGGAAAGGGGGGGGCAAAGAAAGGAAAACAGAGGGACAGAGGGGGGGAAGCGTCGACAATACTAAAATTTACTTCAAGAAATGGGGGGGGGGGACTAAATAGAATAATCTTTCCCATACAAAGATCCACATGGGAAGGAGAGGGGAAGATCTCTCATATAAGAAGGAGAGGAAGAGAGCGTGAAGTGGTATTACTTAAACCTTACTCTCAGTGAAATCAACTCTGAAAGGGAAAAACATCTAGATCCAGTGGGATCCTGAATTCTATCTTATTCGTTAGGGCAAGAAAGAAAGGGAAATTAAGGAGGGGGAGGAGGGAAGGAGTATAAAAAGGGACGGAAGGAGAGGAGGGAGGGGAAGGGAGCATAAAAAGGGAGGGGCTAGAAAGGGAAGCCTACCAAGGGAGAGGACTAGGGGGACTGACCTAAAGTAAATCACTGGTTCAAAAGGATATAGTTACGGAATGTGAATTTTAAAAGTCTCCATCTTGATCTAGCACCCAAAAATTGTGCACACCCACACTACACGGGCATGCGCTAGTCAATGACAAATCAGAAATAACTAACTGCCCACCTGGGCTGTCCTAAGCCAAGCTAGAGCCAACCATTGGATTTGTGAGACACAGGAAGTGAGGTAGGGAACAGCCTCTGAGATTCGCGGAACTTCCTGTGGGGAGAGCTAGAGAGGAGTTGGTGTGAGGAGCTTGGAGAGAGAGGACGCCCGCAGACAGCTTTCCTTCAGATCGGTCACGTGAGTTAAGGACTGATTCTTTCCACCTGGGCCTTTGGGCCTAAAACTCCCCCTGCCTTGGTCAGAAGTTGAGTAGCCTCTTTCCCTTTTCTCTTCTCTCCTTCTCTCCCTAACCTTTTCCCTACTCCCAGTGTGATTAAACCTCCATAAACCTCATTCTGACTTGAGTGTTTCATTTTAGGAATTTCATAAGTAAATTCCTTGGCGGCCATTGTTAAATATTATATAAATCTTGTAGCCACATTTGTAACCATTACTATATTATAACCTTCTCCCAGAAGCCTTAAATTTCCCCATTACAGTTTGGCTAACCACTACGGGAAAAAAGAACCTTATCAGTCTTCTGATCTCCTTACTATCACCTGGGAGAAATCCCACCCCGGCTACCCCCTCTGGCTCTTGGCCCTGCCTTAGTGCTTGGAAGGTTTCTAGAACCTCAATAAATTTCCTGAATTTTCTTGCCTTTTCAACCCACTTATTGCTCACTCCCTCAGTCCTGTTACCAAATACCTTGGCTTAAAGACACAGCTGCCAGAACAGGTGAGTATAAAACACCTTTTCTCTTTTCCCTTTACCCCTTAAGTTAAATTGGGGTCAACAGGATTTTTTTTCCTTCTCCTCTTTGTCTCTCATTTCCATCTCCTTTTACTTTAAGGAGGTGGCTCAGTAGAGAGAGGCAGGCCAGGCTTACCTAATCAACTAAGCAAGGAGGAACCTCAGGAGAAGGAGCTCTTAGGAGCTCCTAGCCCGCAAAAAACAGCTGAATACAGCTAGGGAGCTAACTTAAAACCCATTTTTTTTTCTGTTTCCTGGCCTTTCTAGTCTTAAAAATTTAAGTGGGCTTTGCTCAAGGAAGATAGCACATGGTCATAGCGGCTTTAGCCTGAGGGCCAAAGAAGATTGCTGGGACCCACCCACATACACTTTGTAAAGAAGGAGAATTTACAATACAATAGGCCCTTAGCCTGTATAGGGTTGTAGACTCAGAGCCACCTATTGTAAAAAGAAAAAGCCTGTGGAAAGTTTGCTGCTTTGCCCTGCTCCCCACTTGCTTTGTGAAATTACAAAATATACATATAAAAATGAGTACTATATCCTTTGACAATTATAAGGCAGCTGAAGAAGTAGGGGCATTGAGGAATGAAGGATACCTCCAAATTTTTATATTAATAGGTACTGTCATTTTTGTACTCCTCAATACTATATTTAGAGATGAAAAAATAAAAAAAATTGAGGATAAAATAAAACAAAATGAGGAGAAAATAAAACAAAATGAGGAGAAAATAAAACAAAATGAGGAGGAAATAAAGCAAAATGAGGATAAAATAGAAAATATTGAGGATAAAATAGAAAATGTTGAGGATAAAATAGAAAAAATTGAGGATACAATAGAAAAAATTGAGGATAAAATAGGAAATATTGAGAATAAAATAGAAAAAATTGAGGATAAAATAGGAAATATTGAGAATAAAATAGGAAATATTGAGGATAAAATGGGAAATATGGAAGATAAAATAGGAAAAATTGAGGATAAAATGCAAGCCCAATTAGAAGATCTAAAAAGTTTCTTACAGGATCAATTGACAAACAACCACTCTACCAGAAATAGACCTGTTTCTGAACCTTTGAATGAGGAAATTTCCTTCCCTGAAATAGAGATGGAAAATACCTTTCCTATAGCCAAGTTAACAGACTGCTTCTCTCGTGTAGTGCAAATCTTGTCTGAATTTAATCCCCAAAACCCTTCCCCGGCAATCCCAGATTCTCATGTTCCTTCTCCTACAGAAAACCAAATTCCAATGCAAGAGAGATCTTGTCCCCCTAGAAAAACCTGTCCTTGTCAAACTGACCCACAGGTGCAAAATCCAACTAGAGGCCTGTTTCCTCTAAGAGAAGTACCTGAAATAGGACGAAATGGGGATGTGGTGACTTTAAGACATAGGATACCGTTTACTCCCCAAGAAATAAATGAATTTACACGAAATATTCCCACATATGAACAAGATCCTTTTCTAGTAACAAAAAAGATGGGAGACATATTTTTTCAGTATAATCCGTCTTACAAGGACGTTGAGAGCTTACTCCAGGCTTTTTTAAGTGAACGTGAAAAAAATAAAATAATTGCTCATGTCAACAAAACCAGGGGGCGTAATGCAGCACATTGGCCATCTCAGGATCCCGAATGGGACTATAACAATCCTGAGGATTATCTACAACTATACCGTTGTAGAGAGGCCATCCTCACGTCCATGAAGGAATGTGCGGACAGTACAGATAAGTGGATGGAACTGGAAAAAATTAAGCAAAAGGAAAACGAAACACCCTCCAGATTTATGGACAGAATTATCGAGTTTGGGGACAGATACTTAGATTGGGACTTAACTAAAGAGAGTAGTATAAGACAAGTTAGAAGAATCTTTGTAAACAATTCTTGCAAAGCAATTAAAAATTATTTCAAAACACAATGCCCAAGATGGTCAGATATGGACCTTGAAGAATTGCGAAAAACAGCTATATATGTTTTAAAGGGAAACGAAGAAAAGGAGAAAGAAAATGATGATGACATGGAGGAAATGAAGAAAAAAATGAGATATTTAATAGATAGGATAACTAAATTAGAAAGTGGGCAGGGTAATGAACCAACGACAATTGCCCCTCTCCAGAAATCCAATTATCAATCCATTACTTGCCACTTCTGTGAGAAGAAGGGCCACAAAATGATGGAATGTAGAACCTTTCTTAAGATGTTTGGAAGGAATACACAGTTTAATAATAGTTTTAGAAATAATAACTATAATGAATATAGAAATAAGAACTTTAGAAACCAGAATTATAGAAATAGGAATTGGGAAATTAATGACAATGCTCAAATTGAAGAAAATTTTAATGATAATACTCAACAATATATGAGAAATGGAGCTCGTCCAAAAATTACTCGAGGTACTAATGACTCTCAGAGAGGTGCCCTTCAGGGGGGTGCCCAAGGAATATCCCAAACACAATGATGGTGCCCGGGGGGGGCTAGGGCACAGGAATCAGAGGATACAACCTTTGATTTCCCGGACCCTGATGTCCTACTACCCGTTGTCCCTATCCACTGCCCTCCCCATACTAATGAACCCCATGTTACCTTAAAGGTGGGTAACACCTATTATGATTGTCTATTAGACACCGGAGCTTCCTGGTCTGTATTGAAGAGAAAACCTGATTTACAATGTTATTCTATTGGCTCAGAGAATGTAATGGGAGTATCAGGAATAACCCAAAGAGTTAAAAGACTTCCTCCTAGAATGGTGTCTGTAGGACCCCTAGAGGTACAACACTCTTTCCTTTTGATGCCTGACTCCCCTTTAAATTTGCTGGGGAGGGACCTTCTATGCAAACTCAGAGCCACAATAACCTGCTCCCCAGATGGCTCATTATCATTAGAAGTACCAGAGGAATCTTTAAAATTACTCCCTGTACTTCTCTCGGAAAACCAGGACGCAAAAGAGCCTTCCATTTTTGAAATACCTAAAGATATACCTGAGTCTCTTTGGGCCACATCTTCTTCTGATGTAGGCTTGCTTAAATCTGCTGTTCCTGTGCAGATAAAAACTAAATCTAGCCCACCTCCTTCTATCCCTCAGTATCCCCTCTCAAAGGAGGCAATTGAGGGTATTACACCAGTTATTAACTCATTAATAGAACAGGGAATAATAATCCCTTGCAAATCTGAATACAACACGCCCATCCTACCAATTAAAAAACCAAAAAAAGGGCCCGATGGCAAGCACATCTATAGATTTATACAGGATCTAAGGGCAGTAAATAATCACGTTATAAAGAGACACTCCGTAGTTTCTAACATACATACTATTATTTCATCTATTCCTAGCACAGCTACATACTTTACAGTAGTAGACTTGTGTTCAGCCTTTTTTTCAATACCAATACATGAAAACTCCAGACATATTTTTGCTTTCACCTGGAAGGGCTCACAATATACCTGGTGTCGGCTGCCACAGGGTTATGTCGAAAGTCCGAGCTTATTTGAGCAAATTTTGAGCCAAGACACAGACAATATAACATTTAAAAATAGCAAATTAATCAAATATGTAGATGATCTACTCTTGGCTTCAACAGATGCAAAAACATGTCAAGAAGATAGCAAACACCTTCTTTTGGAATTGCACAAAAGAGGTCATAAGATCTCGAAGGACAAAGTTCAGTGGTGTCTCCCCAAAGTAGAATATTTGGGGTTCATTCTGACAGCTGGTGCCCGCTCTATTTCTCCCAAGCGAATTGAGAATATTCAAAAATTGAGTGCTCCTACCACAAAAAAACAGTTAAGAGCAATTCTGGGAGCAACAGGGTTTTGCAGACAATGGATTCCTTGTTATGGGGAAATTACTAAACCTCTTATAGCACTAACAAGGGATGTAGTCCCTGAACCCCTCAAATTAGAGCCTGAACACCTGTCAGCTCTATCAGAGCTAAAAAAGGCTATCTTATCTGCCCCTGCTCTAGGCATCCCAAATTACAACAAGCCATTTACTTTATATGTACATGAGAGAAGAGGAGTAGCCTCAGGCGTTTTAACTCAGACTTTGGGACCTTCTCAGCGCCCAATTGCCTATTATTCTGCCCAACTAGACCCAGTAGCAGCAGGAGCACCACCATGCCTTAGAGGAGTAGCTGCTACAGCCTTACTAGTAACAAAAACCGTTGATTTAGTATTGGGATGTCCATTAACAATAATGTGCCCACATGAGATTGAAGCATTATTGGTAAAACATAGAACACAGGCATTCTCGGATCAGAGAATTACAAGGTATGAAATAACCTTATTAAATAGTGAAAATATTACCTTGAAACGCTGTTCAACTCTTAACCCTGCCACCTTGCTTCCAGATTTACCTACTTCAGGAGAACCACTACATAACTGTGAAACATTAGTGTCCATGGCAGAAAAGCCTCGAGATAATCTCTTGGACACTCCCTTAGACAATGCAGATCTGATTTTATTTACCGATGGTTCCTCTTTTATGAGGGATGGCATACGTTACACTGGAGCTGCCGTAGTCTCAGAATTTGCCACTGAATGGTCAGCTTCACTACCTTCTAACATTAGCGCTCAAGGAGCAGAGCTCATAGCTCTGAAACATGCCTGTATAATTGCCAAGGATAAAAAGGCAACAATTTATACGGATTCTAGATATGCTTTTGGCATTTGTCACTCAGTCGGAATGCTATGGCTCCAGAGAGGATTTTTAACCTCAGCTGGAAAATCCATAGCTAATGCAGAAATTATTAATGAAGTTCTTTCTGCTCTCAAACTGCCTAAAGCCCTAGCTGTAGTTCATTGCTCTGCCCATACAGGTGGCTCAGACCCTGTCTCTAGAGGAAATGACCGAGCAGATGCCGCTGCAAAACTAGCAGCCATAGAAGGACCTGGATTAATTTTAACATTAACAACCACTGATAATTTAAATTTATCACTCTCCTATAATGAAAAGGAAGTGGAAAAATGGAAACAAAAATTTAAAGCAAAACAAATTAATGGAGTATGGGTGTCATCTGAAGGAAAACCCCTGCTCCCTAGAAGTTTCTATAACCAAATTTGCCAATCTATTCATAAAAATGGTCATTTTGGTACCCAGGGCATCGTGGACTCTGTTAAGAGAGTATGGATAGCCCCTGGTATAACTACCATAGCCTCTAAAGTGTGTTCATCCTGCCCTACCTGCCAGGCATATAACCAACATGCCTTTCGTGGTAAAGCCTTTGGTGGACGTCCTCTGGCTTACACACCTTTTGAGCACCTGCAGATAGATTTTATAACGATGCCAAAGGCTGGACAATATAAATTTTGTTTGGTCATAGTAGACCAACTGACCAGATGGCCGGAAGCATTTCCTACAGCCCGAGCCACAGCAGCTTTTGTTGCTAAGGTGCTTTTAAAAGAAATTATTCCTCGTTTTGGCCTACCAGCACGTATTGACTCCGATAGAGGGAGTCATTTTACCGATTCTGTCTTAAACCAGATATATTCTTGCTTGGGGATAACTCCCAAATTCCATGTTCCATATCATCCCCAGAGTTCAGGCCAAGTTGAGAGGATGAACAAAGAACTTAAAACTATGATTGGAAAATTATGCACTGAGACCCATTTAAAATGGCCTGAAATTCTCCCTTTGGCCCTATTTTATCTTAGAAGCAGGCCTAGAGGAGACTTACATATTTCACCATTTGAGATGCTTTTTGGACATCCGCCTATACAGGCTAAGCCTTTCTCCCCGGCTTATACATCGTTATTAGGGGGAGATACTACTATTGCTTCCTATATACAGGAATTACAGCACAAACTGCGTGAGCTACATGAATCCGGAGCTGCAGTACAAGCTGGACCACTAGACTTCTCCCTTCACGACCTGAACCCAGGAGACAACGTGTATATTAAGAATTTCAAGCGTACTGGAGCAACTGAACCTTCATGGGAAGGACCATTCCAAATATTGTTAACTACTCCAACATCTATAAAGGTTGGAGAAAAGGACTCTTGGATTCACTGTTCTCATGTAAAGAGAGCATCTTCTGTTGAGACTGATTGACTCTATCCTATACATGCATTGGAGATAACTATACATTGACAAGTGGAACTGTTTTTATTCTGCTTTTGACACATTGAATTCCTAAATTTAATTTTTTTCCTTTTTTCCTTTTTTTCTCTTTTCCTTATTTTATTATTATTATTATTTTTACATTATTTTATTTTTTTCCCTTTTTCTCATTTCTATGTACTTAAGGTACATATGATCAATATTAATTTTTATTCTACAATATTAGTTTAAATATATATATACTTGTTGTTATTATTAATACGCACCCAAACAGCTTTAGACTATGGGAACCTGCCATTTATTGATAATTGTTGTGGGACTATGATTAATGTTTATGTCTGATTCTAGATATGAGATCAAACAAGGAGCACAGATATAACCTGGATAATGCCAAAAGAGCTCACAGGTCTAAAAATCAAAAGACCAATCCAGGTAGGATTAATACATTTCTAAGCCAATACTAAGGACTTGAACCTAGTGTGAGACTCGGGGTTGCGACACTTGACAGACGTTAAGATGTAGGCCTTCCCTGTATCCACACTCTTCGTGAAAATACCTACAGACAAGTACCTAAGGTTGGCTACCATCCTGGCTCCATCCATCCCTGAGAACGAAGGTAAAAATCAGACAAGGGGATAACACTTCCCTAGATATAAAATAAAAATCTGGTCCTCTTTTTTCTCTCCTATAGTATGGCAACTTCCTGTAGCCTGGGCTGCAAATGGGGAAGTAAAATATACTGCATTCTGTCCTACAGACTTGTGGGATTAGAAATTACTTAACTGGACCCTAATACAGAGGCCTGTGGAAAAAAAAATTTTTTTTTATTCTTGCTTTCTCAAATTTTGTATACATAGATTTTTTGATTTTGATACTGATTTTGAATTCTTTAATGTAAATATGCATATATAAAGGGTTATATTTTTTTCCCTTAATTTTTTCCCTTTTTCTTCTTTTGATTTTGATTTTATTTTGATATTGTTTTGTTTTTCTTTTGAATTAACTCACACACCCCCACAACTAAAACTTGAATCCTCAGCTGGACTCAGTGTTTTTTCAACACGTTCTTCAGGGGGGATTGTATTTCATCAAATCCAAGATTTAAATTTTGTTCGAGAGAGAAATCTTCAGAGAAGCTTGCTAACTAACTGAATCCAGAGAATGAACTGTTTGCAGAAAGATATCTAAACCTTTTCACTACAGGAAGATCCAGAATGAACCTTGGGGTGTGGTTGATTGAACATTTTTTTGAATGTACAATCTTATGCCAAAGGGGACTGCCCCCTAATTGGCTTTTGTCAATGCGCCCAGCAAAACATTGCTTTGCTGTCTTTCTCTCTCCTCTATTTCCCCATATTTACAACTATTATAATTTTCCTCTTAGTGGGTAGAAAAAATTTTTGTATACACTTATAGTTAGAAATTTTTGGGGTGCAGTATGCTTATGTTTAGTGATCAATTGGGGAGACTAGTCTCCCAATCATCATCAGGGGGGATTGTGAATTTTAAAAGTCTCCATCTTGGTCTAGCACCCAAAAATTGTGCACACCCACACTACACGGGCATGCGCTAGTCAATGACAAATCAGAAATAACTAACTGCCCACCTGGGCTGTCCTAAGCCAAGCTAGAGCCAACCATTGGATTTGTGAGACACAGGAAGTGAGGTAGGGAACAGCCTCTGAGATTCGCGGAACTTCCTGTGGGGAGAGCTAGAGAGGAGTTGGTGTGAGGAGCTTGGAGAGAGAGGACGCCCGCAGACAGCTTTCCTTCAGATCGGTCACGTGAGTTAAGGACTGATTCTTTCCACCTGGGCCTTTGGGCCTAAAACTCCCCCTGCCTTGGTCAGAAGTTGAGTAGCCTCTTTCCCTTTTCTCTTCTCTCCTTCTCTCCCTAACCTTTTCCCTACTCCCAGTGTGATTAAACCTCCATAAACCTCATTCTGACTTGAGTGTTTCATTTTAGGAATTTCATAAGTAAATTCCTTGGCGGCCATTGTTAAATATTATATAAATCTTGTAGCCACATTTGTAACCATTACTATATTATAACCTTCTCCCAGAAGCCTTAAATTTCCCCATTACAGGAAGAAAGGTCAGAACTCGGGGAAGATATCAAAATGCCAGGGAATCCACAAGTGACAATCATAACTTTGAATGTGAATGTGATGAACTCACCCATAAAACGTAGACAAATAGCATATTGGATTAGAACCCCAAACCCTACTATAGGTTGTCTTCAAGAAACACATATGAGGCAGGTTGATACTCACAAGGTTAGAATTAAAGGATGGAGTAAGATCTTTTGGGCCTCAACTGATAGAAAGAAGGCAGGAGTTGCAATCATGATATCTGACAAAGCCAAGGCACAAATACACCTGATCAAAAGGGATAGGGAAGGTAAATATATTCTGTTAAAAAGGGAATATAGACAATGAGGAAATATCACTAATCAACATGTATGCACCAAATGGTATAGCATCCAAATTTCTAATGGAGAAACAAGGAGAATTAAAGGAGGAAATAGACAGTAAAACCACATTAGTGGGAGACTTGAACCAACCACTATCAAATTTAGATAAATCAAACCAAAAAATAAATAAGAAAGAGGTAAAAGAGGTGAACAAAATCTTAGAAAAATTAGAGTTAATAGACATATGGAGAAAAATAAATAGGGACAAAAAGGAATACACCTTCTTCTCAGCACCACATGGCACATTCACAAAAATAGATCATACACTAGGTCACAGAAACATGGCACTCAAATGCAGAAAAGCAGAAATAATAAATGCAACCTTTTCAGATCATAAAGCAATAAAAATATTGATCGGTAAAGGTACATGGAGAGCCAAATCAAAAATTAATTGGAAATTAAATAATATGATACTCCAAAATCAGTTAGTTAGAGAAGAAATCATAGAAATAATAATTTTGTTGAGGAAAATGACAATGGTGAGACATCCTTTCAAACCTTATGGGATGCAGCCAAGGCAGTACTTAGAGGAAAATTCATATCCCTGAGTGCATATATTAACAAATTAGGGAGGGCAATGAATTGGAAATGCAAATCAAAAAACTTGAAAATGAACAAATTAAAAACCCCCAGAAGAAAACCAAACAAGATCCTAAAAATTAAGGGAGAAATTAATAAAATTGAAAGTGATAGAACTATTGCACTAATAAAAAAGACTAGAAGCTGGTACTTTGAAAAAACAGACAAAATAGACAAAGTACTAGTCAATCTAATTTAAAAAAGGAAAGAAGAAAGGCAAATTAACAGCATCAAGAATGAAAAGGGGGACCTCACCTCCAACTAAGAGGAAATTAAGGCAATCATTAAAAATTACTTTGCCCAACTATATGGCAATAAACATGCCAATCTAGGTGATATGGATGAATATTTACAAAAATATAAATTGCCTAGACTAACAGAAGAAGAAATAGATTTCTTAAATAATCCCATATCAGAAAAAGAAATCCAACAGGCCATCAAAGAACTTCCTAAGAAAAAATCCCCAGGGCCTGATGGATTCACCAGCGAATTCTACCAAACATTCAGAGAACAGTTAATCCCAATACTATACAAACTATTTGACATAATAAGCAAAGAGGGAGTTCTACCAAACTCCTTTTATGACATAAGCATGGTACTGATTCCAAAACCAGGGAGGCCAAAAACAGAGAAAGAAAATTATAGACCAATCTCCCTAATGAATATAGATGCAAAAATCTTAAATAGGATACTAGCAAAAAGACTCCAGCAAGTGATCAGAAGGCTCATCCACCATGATCAAGTAGGATTTATACCAGGGATGCAGGGCTGGTTCAATATTAGGAAAACCATCCACATAATTGACCACATCAACAAGCAAACCAACAAAAATCACATGATTATTTCAATAGATGCAGAAAAAGCCTTTGATAAAATACAACACCCATTCCTATTAAAAACACTAGAAAGCATAGGAATAGAAGGGTCATTCCTAAAAATAATAAACAGTATATATCTAAAACCATCAGCTAATATCATCTGCAATGGGAATAAACTAGATGCATTCCCAATAAGATCAGGAGTGAAACAAGGATGCCCATTAACACCTCTACTATTTGACATTGTACTAGAAACACTAGCAGTAGCAATTAGATAAGAAAAAGAAATTGAAGGCAGTAAAATAGGCAAGGAGGAGACCAAGTTATCACTCTTTGCAGATGACATGATGGTCTACTTAAAGAATCCTAGAGATTCAACCAAAAAGCTAATTGAAATAATCAATATGAATCACATAACTTCAGAAAATTTATGTGGAAATTTGTTATTAAAATAAAAAAAAATTTAAATAAAGTATAGGTCTGACCATGCCAACCCCCAAGACATTCAAAAAACCCTTATTACCAGTCTTCTCCTCCCACCTTTCTAATCTTCCTATTCCTTACTTATTTTTACATACTTTGTGATTCAATGGCACTGACTCTTCTTGGTATTTCTCAAACAAGATATCCCACCTTCCCTCTCTATACCTTTTCACTAGCTGTCACTCAGCCAGACTTGGAGAAAGGAGATCCTGAGTTTGAACTCAGACACTTTCTAGCTGTGGGACCCTGGGCTATGGGACCTTGTCACTTAACCCCAATTGTCTAGCCCTTACTGTTTTTCTGCTTTGGAACTGATACTTAGTATTAATCCTTAGAAGGCAAGGGTTTAAAAAAAAAGAAAGGCAGAAGACAATCCCTGCTCTTTAGGAGCTCTCAGTCTAATGGGTTATATGTACAAATACATAAGATGAAATGGAAATAATCAAAAAAGGAAGATATTAAGGAAGACAGGGAAAGATTTCTTGTAGAAGGTAGAATTTTAGCTGGAACTCGAAAGAAGCCAGAGAAGCCAAAAGGCAGGCCCTATGACAAGCTTGGGAAAACAAAGAAAAGCAAAATCATCCCCAACTTCAAGGAGTTTACATGCTAATGGGAGAGATAACATGTAAGTAAATAAGTACCTATGCAATAGTTAGAGCAGATAGAAGGGAACCGTACATAGGAATGTTCAAGTAACTGGGGAAATTGGGAAGGCCACTGGCAGGTTACAATTGAAATGAATGTTGAGGAAGCCAATGATATCAAGGGGAAGGGATGAGGAAGGAAAGCATTCCAGGAACAATGGATAGGCGGTACAAAAGAAAAAGGAGGAATAAAGGTTGGGGTTTAAGGAACAGCAAGTAGGTTGGTTTCATTGGATTATAAAGTGTGGTGAGGAGAATACTAAAAAGGTAGGAATAGCTTAGTTTGTGTATCTGCTATATGAAGATAATATGTGCTAGCATAATCATACTTTTACTTTTCAAGTATAGTGTAAGGGTTAGTGATAGGAGTTTTACAAAAGTGAAGAGAGCAGTTTGATAAAACATAGTTTAATTTGAGAATAAGTACAGATAAAATAGAAAGGAGGAAAGAGATTATTATTCAAATACCCTAATGACTATACCTAAATGCCTAATACTAACTAAAATTTCTAAAACCCTACATCTAACTGTCTTCTGAGGAAAGGTTCTTCTTGCCTGGCCAGACCAGGCCTATCTAACCTACTCTATCTAAAATTGATTTACTAACTATCTATCTTACACTAATAAATCAACAGCTACCATCCACAAGCTCCTTAAATAAGGTTTTATCCTCCAACTGTCAGTTGTAACTGCCAGTAGCAGACCATTCCCTCAGAGACAGACCTTCTCCTCTCTCAAGATCCAAAGGCAAAAGACATAACTGCCAACTGATTCCTTCCTTATCTTCCTCATCTCCTAGGTAACAGAATCTTCAGCTCTGGCCCACTGGCACCTGCCAGTTCAGCTCCACATTTCTGTTCTCTTGCCTCTTAAAGAGACAGAGGGAGAGATTAAGAAAATCCCTTTAACAATAGTTAAATATAATAAGCATTTCTTGAGCTCCTAATATATGCAGAACTATGTACTAAAAGCTGTGGATATAACATAAATAAGATTTACTTTCAGTAAATTTACAATTAGAAGGGGAAAGAAAGTATTTCCTTAATAGGCATAGCCATCTTTTGGGGGAAGGATGAGAAATCTTTGAATGTAATAGTGTAGTAGTGGGGAATGAGAGATGACAAATAGAAGAAATTCAGGGAAATAGGACAATTTTTATGAACTGATAAAATGAAATGATCACAAAAAATAAAACAATATATCCCCATAACTATAACAATGTAAACAAAAAAATCACTAAGAGGAAATTGGGAAAAAATCAGTTACGATCATAGAAGAAAGTGAAAGTCAGCAAGCATTTATTAAGTGCTTACTTTATGCCAAGCAATGTGCAAAGTGCTAGGGATACAAAGAAAAGCAAAGAAAGTTCCCGCTTTAAAGAAGCTCACAGTCTGAGAGGAGAGGCAATGTGCAAACAATATTTGTAAACACACATATACACACAAGAAAGAAACTAGAAATAATCAAGATAAATAAGGAGCTAGCATTAAGAAAGATCCAGAAAGGCTTCCTGTACAAAGTACGATTTTTGGCTGAGACTCGAAGCCAGGAAAATCAAGAGACAGAGATGTTTAGGGACATCTAGATGGCACAGTAAATAGATCACTGGGCCTGGAATTCTGTCTGTCTATCTATCTGTTTATGTGTCTATCTATCTATCTATCTATCTGTCTGTCTGTCTGTCTGTCTATCCATCTTTCTATCTATATATCTCATATATATGTGCCATGCAAATGATAGCTAATTGTTGTTATCATATGAGGAGGGAGAGCATTCTACCTACATGATAAGATATATGGGTGACAGCTAGTGAAAAGGTATGGAAAGGGAAGGTGGGATATCTTGTTTGAGAAATACCAAGAAGGTCATTGAATCACAGAGTATGCAAAAATAATTAAGGTATAAGAAGACTGGAAAGGTAGGAGGAGAGGACAAGTAATGAGGGGTTTTGAATGTCCAGGGGGTGGGAGTGGAGGCATGGTCAGATTTATTCTTCATTTTTAAACTTTATTTTAATAAGTTTCCACATAAATTTTCTGGAGTTATATGATCCATATTGTCTCCCTCTCTCTTCCTCCCTACTCCTGAAGCTGACAAGCAATTCAATCTGGGTTATACATGTATTATTACACAAAGCATATTTCCATATAATTCATAAACCTCAAAATATATGCTCAAAATAAATAAGTGATAAATCATATGTTTTCATCTACATTCCTACTCTAACAGTTCTTTCTCTAGAGGTGAATAGCATTCTTTTTCACCTGAGCCTCTCTGCCCCTGGCCTTTCTTTTTAATCTCCAATGCTTATTAAGACAATTAAGCAGCAGACACTAAAATTTATTGACTGAATGAGTAACTTAAATGTTTGATAAAAATATAGAATATCAGAAATAGAAGTTCCTGTACTCTCTTCTCATATATTTGACATATATTGTCACAAATAACCTTTTAAATAGGCAAAAGTAAAAAAAGAAACAAAAATTTCAGTGTTACTGAATGTGCCTAACTAGGGCTAAAGGAATATGGTCCTATTATCATCTCTGAGAGTTTATGTATGATATTATAATAGTACCAAAATACATTTCATCAAAAGAGCATAATTCCTAAATTCTAAGAGTTATCATGTAACAGAGGAAGATGGCAATATAAACAAAGTAAAATCATCATCTTTTTGATCCCCCATGTTGCATTCTCCCTGCAAAAAAAAAAAAAGTCAAAGTGAAAACTCATGGCCAGGAATGAAAAGATATAAAAGGATAAGAAACTGGCATCTTGGTTATTACATCTACAAATATTTCTGCATAGCCTTTATAATTAGCCAGAAGCAGAATGGTATTGCAGGGAGAATGCTTATTTTGGAATCTAAAGAGTTGGTTTCAAACTCTGGTTCTTCCACTTATCACCTATATAATCAGATCATCTCTAAGGTCCTTTCAAACTCCAAAGGTTAAGAACTAGGAAAATATTCTTAAGAGAATAAAAATGGTTAAAAATGGATTAAGAAGGCTAAAACAATTTAAACTTTGTTCGGTAAAAACAAAGTTTAAATTGTTTTAGCCTTCTCAGTAAAAGACAGAAATCAGCATGAAGCAAACCCAGAACCTAATAAGAGAAAAAGACACTTCTTTGGCTGGAATGTTTTTAAGACTGAGGCAAGAAAAGAGTGGAAAACAAAAATAAAATGGAAGCTGAAGCTGACTAATAGGCAACTGAACTAAGAGAAAAATGCTTACTGATGAAGTGAGCAATGGCATATTTTTTATAAAGTAGCTCTTCCTATCTTATCCAGGCTGAAAGTGTGGTGGCAATTCATGGGCCTGATTCCATTCCTGATAGATTTTTAACCTTCCTCATTTCCAACCTATGTCAATTCATCCCTACTTAACCCAGTGCCTCTCACTCTTACAGTTCACTTATTGGTGCCAGACTTAGAGCAGACACTTAGCATACTACAGTTCAGAATTCACAGGGTCAAACAATATATCACACAGCCTTCCCAGAATCAGAGATTACCAGTGTGGGCTATCCCTGCTCTTCAAAAGGACAAAAATACTCCAATGCTTTACAAATAGAAGGCACATAATATGTATACTTATTGAAATAGACATTCCATGTGATATAATAAGTCCTTATAGGTGATATTAAGATCATTTAAACCCAAGAACAAAACAATGTGTTGTTCTAAATATAGTATTTTAAGGTTTACAAAGTGTCTTACACATATCTCTTAATTCTCACAAAAATCCTGTGGGGTAGATACTAGATGTATTATTGTTCTATTTTTTCAAAGATAAGAGATCTTAAGTTCTGAGAAGTTATAGGACTTCTTCAAAGTCACCCAGCTAATAAGTGTCAAAGATAAAATTCAAACTCAGATCTCCTCTGAAACTTGCATTCTTTCCACTACACCAATGCTTCCAGGTCATGGTGACTTAGAAGAGTGATTAATGTGTAAATATGCCCTCTGTCTGTTGTTTCTCTATTTGTAAAAGTAGAAATAGTATTCCAATAATAGCTACTTCAAATGGGAAACTGAAAGACTAAGTGAGAAAATTTTTGTATCATAACAATCCTTTGTAATAAAAAGCATTACACAAACCCTGATGGATTAATATGGGGGAAAGAAAAGTAATTCAGGGAATATAATAAAATGTAAACTATACTTCCCATTGTTGTTAAGTTTAGTTTTCTAAAGCACTTGATGATTGGTTAGTATAAAAAGAAATTAATATCTAATAAGGTATAAATGCTTAAAGATAATAGGAATTCAAATAATCACTATGATATTAAATATCAGTTTAACATTAGAGATTCCAGTCTTACTTTGATTCTAGATGCCTCAAATCAGTTTGGCAGACACACAGTGCCATCTACCTTCCATTCAGTACAATTATAACTACTCCACAATTATTTTTAAGTTAAAAGATTCATTGAAAGGTCACTCTTTTTTCCCTAACTTTCCCAATGTCCATGTTCATCAACAATTTAGAACATTCAATTAGAACTCAATCAATAACATATTCAAGAATTGGGAAATAGGACATCAAGAAGTACATTGTCAATGGATCAATCAAGTATTCATGTATGTTAAAGTGAAATAAAATGAACTTTACTAAACATGAAGGAAACAAATATAAGAAATACTCCAGAGGTAAAAATAGATAAGATGTTTTCAAGTTTGGGGGACACAAATAAAAAAGTGAAAAAACCTGATAGTACAAAAAATCAAATTATGATTTATTCCCATTGTATCAGATCTAAATTTATTCATATGACTCTCTACTAAATGGCTTTTTTATTAGTTACATGTTATTTCCTATTATGCCAAGAGCTTTCTGCTTTACACAAGGCAAATAAAATAGCATACTATCACAAGTTTACTTTGGGCCTAAAATCTTCTAATCTTTTCTACCTATTTTCAAACCTCAACTTAAAGTTTATCTTTTTTCATGAAGTTTCGTCAGATTTTGTCTACTTAGCTCTAGTTATTCCAACACCACAGAACAGTTCATTATTACATTTCTGTTGTTTAGTCATTTCAGTCATGCCCAACTCTTTGTAACCGAAATTCCTGGGTTTTCTTAGCAAAGATGCTAACATAGTTTTGTCATTTCCTTTTCCAGCTCATTTTATAGATGAGGAATTGAGACAAAAAGGGGTTAAGTGACTTGCCCAGGATCATATAGCTAGTAAGTGTTTAAGGTCACATTTAAGCTCAAGTCTTCCTGATTCTAGACCCAGTGCGCTATCCACTGCACAACCTAACTTTCTATTATTTCATTACAAACCCTCTCTCTCCTAAAAAAAAAAATAAAATCACACTCTTTAATTGTAAGGGTGGGACTCTACTGATTATCAATTCACTTAAAATTGAGCAGTTACTTTTGGTAATGGTGCTTGCCTGAATCAGTCAAACAAAAAGAGTTTAAACAGGGCCTGTACAGCTCCTTGAATCAATTAAAGCCCATGTGTAAGTCACAACCTATTAAATTTATATAAAAGGAAGAAGCTATTTCAGAATGAAATAGAGATTCTATGGATCTGGATTTAAGAGGATAGAGTAAGCATGACCTTTCAGCACACCTTTGAAAAGCTAAAGACAGACTGAACTATAACAGATAAAAGATCTATCAAGGAGAGACATTGCTCTAAAGGCATGTCAGGACAGAAGGCCTAGGCCAGTGATGATGAATCTTTTAGAAACAGAGTGTCATGCCTGCTCCCCCAGAGAACAAGTGCCACACCCTGCCCTCTCCACCTCCCCCCCACCCACCACTGCCCCTTACCCCAGAAAGGGGAGGGAAGGAGCATTCCTATTGGGCTGCTTGGCAGAAGTGCTGGGGAACTGAGACATGCCCTCAGGTACACAGAGAAGAAAAGGGGAAGAGTTCCACCCTGAGTCCCTTTGGCTTTCTAATAATGAATTCTGGCAGGCGACTCCAGGTATGCCTACAGAGAGGGCTCTGCATGCCCTTTTTGGCACCCATTCCATAAGTTTGCCATCTAAGGAAAATTCTTTGAAAAGGCTGGCATTGTTCCCAATTTTCCTAACAGTGCCTGTCTATCCACAGACATTATTATAATATGATCTGCTATTTTATTTCCCAAACATTTTCAGTAAAATCAATCTTTAAAAAGCCAAGACTTAACTAGAAATTTAAAAATATATCAAAAATAGGCAGAGTACAACCTCTATCTAAACCATTATGAATTTTCCTAACTAGGGCTTCAGAGCAATGGTGACTGAACTTATAACTTTCTATCTAAAATAAACTCCCCGAAGCTGCATTAGATGGAAATCCATATAACTCAGAAAACTAAATCACCTCCTGGGCTTAAAACAAGCTAATTATTGTAACCAGTTATTATATAAGTTTAACAATCATAATGATGTGCAGCATTTATATAGGCAAACAACCTAATAATTTTTGCTTTAAATTTTCTACTATAACCAGCACCTTACCCTAGTCAGTTTTTACCTTATAGAGTGGACGACGAACATCGATGGGGCAGTTCTGAATAACTTCATCAACTACATCTGAAATGGACTCCATGAAATCTGGATTAGCAAACTAAAAAAGGCATATAAGAAAGATTACACATTGTTTCAAAAGAAGAGAAAAGAACAAAAAAATTCTCAGGGAAAGTATTGCACAATGATTTATATTAGAAAGCTAAGATGATCAAATTAAGCCTATTACACATGTAATATTACATATGAACAGTATAAATAAGACATTGGCTTCTTCAAAGGATAAAATGTGTGATTTTAGTAAAGAATTAAGAGAGACAGACCAACAATAAATCATGAATAACTAATGTCACCCTAACAAGAGAAATGAAGACATGTAACTAACCTGAATAGCTAATATTTGTTATAATATTTGTGGAATATTAATATTATGAAACAATTAATCATTAAAACTGTATCCAATGACAGACTAGTACAAAACTAGGTTAAGAGGCTAAGGATTTTTTTTTCCTTTTTAGAGAGAAGCATTTTTAAATAGAAAAGCACTAGTATAATCAAGAGAGGCAGCATGCAGCAAAAAATAGAGTGCTGAAAATGGAGTCAAAAAGACCTGAGTTCAAAATATTATCTCAGAAATGTCCTAGTTGTTTGTCCCTAGATAAATCACAACCTCTCTCAGCCTTAGCTTCCTCGTCTGTAAAATGGAGATCAATTAATCAACAAGCCTAGGCCATTCCCCAATTGATAAATGGTCAAGGGACATGAATAGGCAGTTTTCAGAGGAAGAAATCAAAACTATCAATAGTCATATATAAAAATGTTCTAAAACACCCATAGTTAAGAGAAATGCACTTTAAAGTAACTGAGGTGCTGCCTTATGCCTATCAAATTAATTGAAATAACAGAAATGGAAAATAACAAATGCTAGAGAGGATATAGAAAAACAGATATACTAATACTCTGTTACTGGTGCGGCTGTGAATTGGCCCTATGCATAAAAAGCTAGAAAACTGGACATGAACTTTGATCTAGTAATACCACTACTAGCCCAAAGAAATCAAAGACAAATGGAAACAATTTATAGAAAATATATATTTATAGTATCTCTTTTTTTTTGGTGGCAAAGAATTAAAAATTGAGAGGATACCCATCAGTTGGGGAATGGCTGAACAAGTTGTGGTACATGAATGTGATCGAATACTATTATGCTTTATGAAATAATGAAGGGGATGGTTTCAGAAAAATATGGGAAGATTTATATGAATTGACACAAAGTGAAATGAGCATAACTAAAAATAACCTACACAGTAACAGTATTATTGTATGGATAACCAGCTATGAAAGACTTATTAAGTCTGATCAACAAAATGATCTACCACAGTTACAAAGGACTATGTAAAATGCTACGTACCTCCAAATAGAAAACTGAATAACTCATAGTGAAACATATTTTTTCCTTGTCCTCCAACTCCCCCTGACCCATTCCCAAACATGGTTAATGCAGAAATAATGTTTTGCATGACTTCATATGTGTGAAGGGAACTGTATTTCTTGTCTTTTCAATGAGGAGAGAAGGAGATGAAAGGTGGGAGAGAATTCAGAACTAAAAATAAAATAAAACTGAATTTTTTAAAAAATCAATCAACAAGCTTTATTAAATGCCTACTGTGTTCCAGGCACTATACTAAGTCTAGAGAATAGACACTGGAAACACAAAGACAAAAACAAAACACATAATACCCCAAGGTTCTGATTTGGATCTCGTCTTCTTCCCTCTTTAGCTCTTGGTGATCTTATCAGCTCTCATAGATTCAATGCTCATCTTTATGCAGATCATTCCCAAACCTATATATCCAGCATTTATCTCCTCATTCCCATTCCTGAATATCCAACTGCTTCCTAGATATCTCCAAGTAAATGCCTTATAAATATCTCAAACTCAAAATGTTCAAAACCAAACTCATCATCTTTCCCCCTAAAGAAGTAATGGTAAACCTTTTAGAGACAGAGTGCCAGGCTCCAACCCCACCCCCCAGATTGAGTGCCATGCCCACCCATCCAGAGACAGCATGCTGTTCCCCTTTCTTCACTGCTTGCTGAGTATGCCTCACCTCACTCACCCCACACAGGAGAAGAGGAAAGCACTACCATTGGGCTGCTGGACAAAGGGGTGAGGGGTGTGAAAACATCATCAGGCATGGTAGAGAGGGGGAGAGGGTCAGTTTTGCCTGAGTCCCTCTGCCTTTCTAGTAATAAACTCTGGGACTGGGGTTTTGGGGGTAGGCAGTGGGGAGGAAGGGTGACCAAGTGGCCACAGAGAGTGCTCTACATGCCACCTTTGGCACTCATGCCATAGGTTCACCATCACTGCCCTAAACCCATTTTTCCTCCAAACTTTCCTATTTCTGTTAATACCATTTTTCTAGCCATCCAGGTTCCCAATCTAAGAGTAATCTTCAACTCTTCATTTTCTGTCATGACATCCACTGTCAAATTTTATGAATTCTACCTCTCCACTATCTTTCATATTTCTCTACTAACATCATAATGACCCTAGTTTTCTCCTAACTATTTTAGCAGTCTCCTAATTGGGCCCCAGCTTCCAATATGTCCCTTAACTAATAAACTTTCCATACAGCACTCAATTAACAGTCATAAGATGACAGATTTATAATAGGAAAAGAATAGCTTAACAGCTATCAAATTTATCCCCCTCAATTTATAGATTAGGAAAATGAAACCCAGAGAGGTTAAGTGATTTGCCCAAGGTCACAGGGGCAAAGTGACAAGAACTGGAACTCAAACCCAAGTCTTCTTTGAATCCCTTATCTTTACATTGTACCACAGATCTGACCACACCATCATCCTACTCAAGAAGCTTTTGTGGCTTCCAAATATTTCTTAAATAAATACAAAATGTCATTTAAGGTCCTTATTATCTGGTTCCAGACTACTTTTTCACATACTATTCCCAGTCAAGCCTTCTACACCACCTAAACTGGCCTATATATGGTCTTCTCTATATAGCATCCTATCTCTTGCTCTCATGCCTTTACAAAGCCTGCCTCCAATTGGCTGAAATGTTCTTTCTATCACATCCTGGAGACATTTCTGCTCGAAGACTTACAGTGCTGACTGGTAACTATCTCTCCTGGACCACTATTTGAGGCAAACTTCATCCATGGTTCATTGTACCCCCTACTTACATGTTATCTCCTCCACATCCTTACTAACCTATTTTACCACTGCATTTCTTTTCCTTTGCCCTTCCCCACACACTCCACTCTTATAAAAGCATTAATCATGGGAACAGCTGGGTGGCTCAGTGGATTGAGAGCCATGCCTAAAGATGGGAGATCCTGGGTTCAAATCTGACCTCAGACACTTCCCAGCTGTGTGACCCTGGGCAAGTCACTTGGCCCCCATTGCCTAGCCCTTACCACTCTTCTGCCTTAGAATCAATATTGATTCTAAGATGAAAGGTAATGTTTTAAAAAAAAAAGCATTAACCATAATTGTCAAATCTGCCATTGTTCTTACTTAAGGTGTGTGAATATAATCTCCTATTGCCCCATTTACAATCCTTGTCCCTGATTACAATTCTCTTATGTACTGTTATGTACTGTTTCCCCTATTAGAATGTAAGCTGCTTGAGAGCAAGGACTGTCTCTGCTTTTTTGTATTTATATTTCTAATCTTAAATAAATTAGTGGTCCAAGAAGAAATTAAGTGTCAGATATATTGATAAGGGTTCATGACCAAATAAAAGATAAAAAGGATCACAAAAAATAAAACATACAATTCAGATTCTACAAAACTTAAAAGTTTTTTAACAAATAAAACCAATACTAACTTTCCTTCTAGTTAACACTAAAAGATAAACAAGTAAATGGGTAAAATCTTTGTAGTTACTATGATTTAAGTCTCATTTCTAAGACATATTGGGAACTGAGTTAAATTTATAAGAATGAATCACTGATAAATGTTCAAAGGATATGATTAGGTTCTCTGTTCTTTAATAATGCTGACCTACTTGCAGTTCCTTGAACACATCACTACATCTCCCATCTCCACTGAACTTGGCTATCTTCTATGCCTGAAATGCTCTACGTTTTGCCTTGACCTTCAAGTTTTCCTGGCTTGTCTCAAGACTCAACTCAAACCCTATTTTCTGCCAAAGGCCTTCCCTAGTCAGCCCAGATCCTGGTATCTTGCTATCTCAGACTGCTTTCTCTCTATTCTGTATCTTCTTTTATGTACCGATTTATTTACATGTTACTTCCCTCATTAGAATATAAGCTCTTAGAGGGCAGGGACTGTCTTTGCCTTCCTCTGTATCCCCATTACTTAGCACAGTACCTGGTATATGGTAAGCACTTAATAATTACTTGTTGACAGACTGACTTACTGGACAGGAAAGACCCCAAGCAGAAAGTGGTGTTTTAGCTGAGTCTTGGAGGAAACCAGTGATTCCAAGGGGCAGAAGTGAGGAAGTAAAGCATTCCAGACATGGAGGACAGCTCATGCCAAGGCATGGAAACAGGAAATGGAATATCATTTGTGAGGAACAACAAGAAAGCTAGTTTACCTGGATTGAACAGTACATAGAAGTTTGGAATAATGTATAATAAACTACAAAAGGTAGGATGGGGTCAGATTTTCATAACATGGTTTTAAATGCCATACAGAGGAGTTCATATTTGATTTTAGAATATGGAACCACTGGCATTTGAGAAGGAAGGTGGTGACATAATCACTTCACCCTAGAAAAATTACTTTATGGGTGATATCTGACCTGCTTATCTCACAAAATTACTAAGGATCACACAAAATAATATGTGTGAAAGCATTCTGTAAATTGTAAACTGATTCATGTGCAAAATATGCTTTTAAAAAATAATATCATATAGCCTTTTAAGGCTTATTCAGCTTTTACCCAGAAATCCTATAAAGTGAGTACTATTACCCTTATTTTGTAGGTGAAAAGACAGAGACATAGAAAGGTAAACTTGCCAGAGAATACCCAATTTAGTGCTAGTCAGAACCAGGGTATGAATTTCCTGATTCTTAGAGTAATATTTGCCCCAATATCGGGCATACATGTGATTTTTAAGAGATTTCTGCACATATGAGTAAAGCCAATTTACTAGATAACCAATTCTCTACCTTTAAATGCTTTGTTGAAAACTTTTTTTTCACAGTAGGTGGTGCTATTGCTCCAAATAACACAATCTACAGCTCATTCACAAATAAAATTTCTTACCTCTGGATGAAAGAAAATTTCAGGTCCAAGAAACCTTTCATAACCAACATCTATAATGAATTTCTTCTGGTTGATTGCATTGATGCCTGTGTATTGTTTGATCCATTTACGTGCGTCTACATCATACTTAGCAAATTCTTTAACTATGTCAGGGCAGATATAACAGTATTTCTCCTGCACAAAATATGAAGATCACCAGACATTAAGGCTAACTAAAGTGTATCCCCTTAATCAAAAAATACAGTAGCATTATGCAGCAGCCAAATTTCTGACATTGCAACCTATGACTTAAAAAATAAAAGGCTATATTTATTGCCAGCTATTATATAAGAATATTACACAATATCCTTATAAGGAATATGAAGATATTCCTTACAGCAATTTATCCAACAATCTGATATTCAACCAAAAAACCTTCTGATACTACAAAGTATCCTTTTATTTGTAGCTTAACCCACTGCTTTTTGTAACTTCATTATCATCTCAGTTTTAGCTTACTGCCTCTTCCCATTTTGGAATGCTGACATATAATTTTGATACTTCATTTCAAAGTGTTATTTTGGCTAGTCATCCTATTGTTGCCTCACTTTAGCTCCCCATATAGCAAATGTTCAGATAGCTTGATGTCAGTGATTTTTCATGCAGCAGCACAGCAAGTATTTCTTCCATGATGTAGACTGGCTGGAATCCTATGTTTCTTTGTTGGTGATCTTGTCTGTCCAATGTAGTTCACAGAGGGCACTAATCAAATTATGAGAGGTTGGGTATGACATCTACAGCATAGGTATCTGGGCACCGCCACCCCAAACTTTATATAGACTACAATTTCACACTGCCTTCCAAACCCTCTTGGTCTTCTTAAAAGCCATGATGTCTTCTTGATTATGTTTTCCAATTCTCTGTCAAACAGTCTTTGCAATCAGACAACAAATTACTACAGTAACAGAATTTGGTGACAAGTTTAAAGCTCTACATTCTCAGCAAAAAGAATTGGCCATATACTGTTCCTAGGAATAGGCTGATATATGAATTTGGTCATCTTTAGATTTGGAATTAGTACAATTTCATTTAATTTTACAAAGAAGCATCTATAGTGTTTACCATGCCTTCCTGAGTATGTTATGGACCATCAGAAAAACAGAGAGATCTTAAGATCTTGAGGCATCTTAGCTTACTAAATTAAAAACTTTTTTAAAGTTCCTGAATTATAAACTAGTAGAAATATAGCTTCATAGAGGACTAGTTCCATTTTTACTTTTATGTCTTCAGTGTTTGAATCAAGGTAGGCATTTATTAAATGTCTGTTGACTGAAATTAACTGAATCCTGGTGAATTTCTCATAACATTTCAACTACCAAAAGCCAAAATTAAAATGGTACTATTCAAGGATGGGGCTAAAAACTTTACAAAAATGTATCAACCACCTAAATACACATGTATTTATAAGGTATGTTGTAGTGGGGATTCTGTTTTAGTATAGCTTAGACTAGATGACCACTGAAATCCTTTGCAACTCTAAAATTGTGATTCTAATTTCTAGTTCGATGTGATGGTTACATGAAAAACTTTTGGTGATACTATTTTCCCTCTAAAATATTAAATATGAATCATATGTTTGTTTTTTAAAATCCATATCTTTTGTCTTGGAATCAATACTGTATATTGGTTCCAAGGCAGAAGAGCAGTAAGGACTAGGAAATGGGGATTAAGTGACTTGATATGGGTCACACAGCTAGGAAGTATCTGAGGCCAGAATTGAACCCAGGACATCCCATCTCTCAATCCACTGAGCCACTGAGCTGCCCCTTAATCATGTTTTTAAATATTTATTATGTGGCACTCAGAGATGGGTTAAAAGTTGGCTTAATTTACTTTATTTTGCTTCTAAATTTCCCTGATTCCCGTGTTTCAGATATGTATGTTACTTTGGGGGGGGGGTGTCCTCTTTTTTCCTCTATTACAAGATTCAGAAGGTATAAATAAAAATTTAAACTAAAAACAAAACAAAATGTATGTGCTGTCATCCCAGACACATAACCTAGCATATCCACAGTTTCCTCCTCACACCCAAAAAAACAAACCTTCCTAAATGCCAACATTTATAATCTTTCTTAGTCAATTCTTTCTAATCCGAAAATTTTCCCATGGCAAAATCATTGTTCAGTGAGGGTACAGGTGGGAAATTCAAATTAAAGCACAAGAAAGCAAAACTACAGAATGTTTCCTTTAGGCTAAAATGTTTTCTATGGCTTTCTTTTAAACTACTCCCCCTAGTCAAAATTTAAGGCAAATTAATATTTGATCCATATTTTAAAGTAATGGTGAAAATAAAATTCAAATTAAGCTTTATGTAATTACTCTTCAGTAGTAAAATATGGTGAATTTTCTGTTCAGTGTAAATCTGCTGAATCCAACTGGTTTTGTGGCTGATGGAGAACATGTTGACTTAACCACAGAGGATAAGAACTATCTCATTTTCATACTTGTAATCCATCTACTTAAGCACAATGCCTGCCACTTAATTAATAGGATCTTAAAAAGTCAAGCAACAATAATTTATTATGCAGTTTCTATATGCCAGGCATGTTGCTATGCACTATGGCTACAAAGGCAAAAGTCTTTGCTGTCAAAAAGTTAATAAACAAGAGAAACATGAAAACAACTATGTACAAACAAGATAACTATTTGGAGATAACAAAGAAAGGGATGGTAGTGCCCTTAAGAGGAATAAGGAAACGTTTCTTGAAGAAGGTAAAATTTAATTGGGACTTAGAAGGGAGAGAAGAAAAAAGAATTCTGGGCATATGGGATAACCAGGAAAAAAAAAAGTAGTCAAAAGACAGAGGGTCTAGTTTGAGAAATATAAAAGAAGCCAGAGTCACTGGACAGGAGAAAATGGGAAGAGGTGTAGAGTGTAAGAAGACTGGAAAAATAGAAGGGGACTAATTTATGAAGGACTTTGAACACTAAATAGAGAATTTTTAGTTTGTACCTGGAAGTGATACATAGTGACTTGAATATGTTGAATAGAGGGAGTCATATGGTCAGACCTATACTTCAAAAAAACAAATTTGGCAGCTGAGTGAAAGATGGAATGGAGTAGGGAGGGACTTGAGGCAGAGACCAATCAGCAGAAAACTGTAATAGTCTGGACATGATGAGAGTTAAGACCTGCACCTAAGTGATGGCAATGTCAGGAGAGAAGTGGTATATTCACAATAAATGTGAACTAGTTTTGAAAATTGACTGGATATGAAGGGTGGAAGTGAAGAGTCAAGAATAACACCTGGGATGAGAGTGTAGGTAATTGGGAAAATAGTGGGAAGTTCAGAGGGAAAAAAGGAAGATTTGGGGAGAAAGATAATTATTTCAGTTTTGTAAATTTGACTCTGGTTGTGTGCTGAGTTGTCTAAATAGGTGATAATGAAGTTTGTGGGAGCTGAGGAGATCAAAAAGGGAAATAGTATTGAAAGGAAAAATAGAGCCCAGTAGAGTCCTGGCAGATGGGGATATCAACAGTTAGGGAACATGATCTGGTTAAAGATCCAGCAAAGTAATGGGCAGATAAATGGGAAGAGAACCAAGAGTGAACAATACTGTGAAAATCTAGAGAGAAAAGACTATCAGTGAAAAAAGTAGAATTAGCAGTGACAATAGCTACAAAGAAGTCAGAGATAAAGATTTTTAAAGGTCATTAAATTTGGCAATTAAGAGATCATGAGTAACTGAAGAGAGCATTTTTGATTGAATGATGAGGTCAAAAGAATGGAGAGAGAGAAACAAGAAAAGTGGAGGCACTAATCATAGAAAACTTTCTCAAGGAGCTTAGTTATAAAAGAAACAGACATAAGATGATAGCAAGCAGAGATGGACACATCAAACAGTGCATTTTTAAATAGTGGAAACAAGGGGCATGTAGGTGATTCAGTGGATTATTCCAGAGATAAATATATACATTATATTCTCTGCTCTTTGATTTTGGTAATGGTTTTAGTATTTTAAGTTGATTAAATCAAGGAAGGTGACAGGCAATATATGAGTACCCTATTGCCTATTTCAATTAAGCTCTCTACTCCTGATTTACTAAAACCTTCTTCAAGCACTTTAATTTCAAAAAGTGATTCATTATCCTCTAATGTAGAGAATGTAGTTCATTTCTTTCCCCTTCATGTGCTATACCTTCACCTAACATTTTTATGGAAAAAGCATTTTGCTTACTATTTGGCTCTTTTAAAGTCCTGTATTTAAATCTGGCCTCAGACATTTCCTAGCTGTGTGACCCTTTATTAATCCCAATTGCCTAACCCTTTCTGTAATTCTGCCTTGAAATAAATATTTGGTATCAATTCGTTTTTCAAAAATCCATATTTTCTTTCTTAGAAGCAATACTGTATATTGGTTCCAAAGCAGAAGAGTGGGAAGGGGTAGGCAATGGAGATTAAATTATTTCCCCAGAGACATATAGCTAGGAAGTGTCGAAAGCTAGATTTGAACTGAGGACCTTCCCATCTCTAGATCTGGCTCTTAATCCACTGAGCCACCTAGCTGCCCCTCTTAGGGTCAATTCTAAGAAAGAAGATAAAGGAGAGGGAGAGGGAGGGGAAGGGGAAGGGGAAGGGGAAGGGAAGGAAAGAGAAAAAAGAAAAGAAAAAAGAAAAGGGCAAGAAAATGAGCAAATATCAAAAAAATAAACTTAACATAAAAGTAATTTTGATGACAGAGAAAACCAAAACACAAACTCAGAAGAAGAAATAAAGTCAATGCTGGGGCATCCAAAGCCTCAAATCAAAATATGAACTGCTCTCAAGCCCAAAAAAAATTAATGGAGGTGCATAAAAAAAAGGATTTTAAAAATAAAATAGGAGAGACAAAAGAATAATTAGGAAAGAAATGAAAGTATACAGAAAAATCATGAAAAAAGAGCCGATGGCTTGATAAATGAGATACAAAAAATACTGAAGAATTGAATTTCTTAAGAAAACAGAATGGCCAATTGGTAAAAGACGCCCAAAAATCCATTGAAGAGAAAATTTTCTTAAAAAAGAAGAATTGGCCAAATGGAAAAAGATATACAAAAAAAAATGCACTAAAGAGAAGAACTTCTTAAAAGGCAGAGTTAGCCATGGAAAAAGAGGTACACAAATTCACTGAGGAAAAGAACTCTTTACAAAGCAGAATTGGCCAAATGGAAAAGGAGGTACAAGAACTCACTCTAAGAAAATCATGTCTTAAAAATTGGCCTCAGACACTTCTAGCTGTGTGACCCTGGGCAAGTCACTTAATCCCCATTGTCTAGCCCTTACCACTCTTCTGCCTTAGAACCAATACCCTGTATTGATTCTAAGATGGAAGGTAATATTAGGTTTTTAAAAAAGAAAAGAAAATGTTAGAAACTTTATATGTAGTTGGGAGAATTTTTAAATTTTTTTTCTAAAACAAGAGGTGTAAAAAGATTTCCTTATTACAATGAGATCCCAGTTGTGATTATATAACACAAACCTGTAACATAACAGTAACCATAAATTCGTGATTTCTCTCCAGCTTCATTCAGCAACATGAATAAAAGTGAGGGAAGAAGATAGGAAGAGTAATACAAAGCTAAGGCTTGTCAGAGCAAGATCCACCATAGAACAAGGGACTAAGGGATTCAAGATAAGACTATAGTGTAAAAAAAGTTAACTGGTTCACCAAAAAGTAGTTAGGGTAAGAGAAGACAAGGACAATACCCCAGAAAAAAAGCTGAGAGGCCAAGAAACTGAAGTCATGGCAAGGACAAAGAGGAAGGTTTAGAAGGAAAGGTGGAATGATAAGTGTTATTAGATAAGGGAATTTCAGAGTTCATAAACATGGAAGTAGTGCATTTATGGATAATGACTAGTTCAAGGTTGTGATCATATGTGTATAGCTAAGGTGTGGGGAGAAACGTAGGTCATGGTAAAGGAGTAAATTTAGCAAAGACTGGGGGATATTAGTATGAGTAAGTATGAGTAAGTAAAAGTAAGGAGATAAAGACTGTGAGTCAGGCACTGAACTCTCTGAAAGAAAAGGAGGTTGGGGGAAGTATCCTGGAGATAAGTAGACAGCTACCAGAATTTTGATTGGGTGAGGACTATGGATTGAATGAACCTCAAATGAGAGCTTACTGAGTAATGTGCAAAAGGAAAGTCTAGAAGTGGCAGTGGAGAGCAAAGAATATTCCAACTCCATCTCAGCCAGAGAGTTTAGGGTAATAAAAGTGCAACTAGTACTGAAAAGTATCCACAAAGAACGTATGTCATTGGGATGCAGCTGGGTCTCAGAGTGAGCCAGAAGGCATAAAGATTTAAAATTAAAGCAAGTTTATTACACATTGAGTACACACATTTCAGGGAGAAAAATGAAATAGAGTAAGTACCTGGAGTAGGTTACCACTTCCAGTAAGGACAAGAGACTAGGTTGTGGTGAATGACAATAATAGAGCAGGCAAGGAGTAAGGGATGAATTTAAATTATGACAGCTGGGGATTCAAAACCTCTGTGGTAGGGACAGAATGATAAGGTAGAAGTTTGACAATCATTGAGGAATGAGTTCATAAATTATCAGCATCCCTAGATGTTTGGCCTTTGAATGTGATCCTCTCAGGACATCAGGAATTTCAGGTGAAGAGGACAAGGAGGGGAGGCTGATAGAAAGGCATTTCTCCCCATACTCTTGGCAGGAAAGAGACAGTTTTATTGAGTAATTCCCACCCAGAAAGTTAAAAAGGGTTGACTACATGAAGAAAATGCATCTTTCAGTGCTCTCCCAGAAGTCTACAAAGTGTAAAGTATGTGGTTTCTCCACTGTGTGAGCAGTTAGGAGTGGCATCTGCTCTCTGTTTCCCTAAGATCAATACTACTTACATCAATATTGTTCCTTATTATTCCTCTCTTTTCTCATTTCTTTGTTAACTTTAAAATAACCCTTAGCCAAGACCTTCTGAAAAACTATTGCATAATGCTACCAAATATTCTTCTAGAGTCATAAGACTTTAATCTATATCCCAACTCTCTCACCTCTCTATCTGCAGGTGGATAGCATGTTTCATCATGAGTTTTCTGTGGAACTACAATTGATTACCCTGTACTGAGTTACTAAGACTTGCAAGGTTGTTTTTCTTTAAAGCATTGTTTTATATACATTGTTCTCCTGGTTCTACTCACTTCACTTTATATTAGTTCATACTAGTCTCACCAGTATTTCATCATTTCTTTTGCATAATAGTATTCCATTATATATATATATATATATTATGTATATATATATTTCATAGCTTGTTCAGTCATTCATTCAGTTTCCAATTCTTAGCCCCACAAAAAAAGCAGGCATTAGTATTGTAGAAATACATCTATTTTCTTAACCAGCTATGCCAATCACCATGTTACAATGATAATAAAGAGGTTATTTGTACTAAAGCATTTAACAATAAAAAGTTATCTCAACACAACTGGTATGACTTATGAGGGAAATATAATGCAAAGCTAATTATCCAATTATAAAATTTCAAATTTTTAAATGCTAATGTTTCTTTAGTACATCTCTGCTAGGTCAGGAGAATTTCTCCAGTGGTTACCCAAATATATCTCCCACATCATAGCACTCCCTCTGGGCTACCTCCCTCAAGTATGTCTACTACTCCCGGGTTCAACAGTATGGTCCATGGTTCTATTACATAATAACTCATGATACTCCACCTGTATGCATCCATTAGCAAGCAGCCAGAAGATATAATTAGCAAGAAAATATACAAAATGGCATAGTAAGAATAGTAACTACAAAATATTTCCTCTATACAGCTCACATGTACACTGTCCATGGGAAGAATGGCAACGGAGTACCAAAGCAGTGAAGCACAAATGCAGGAATAATAATTAACTCGTGAATCCAGAACTGCAGGTTCTACAAGTACTTCCTCTCCTCAAGATATCCTCTCTGCAGATGAATTCTGGGTCTTCAAGGCTGCCATTCTCTTCAATCCATAGCCAGCCCCCTACTCTTCTGCCAGAGATTCCATTCCAGAAGGCTGCTGCTTGTCTCTCTGGACACTTGCCTGTCTAGAGTGTGTCTGTTCCCTGATGGATAGTCTCTCCTAATAGTCAAGTATTCCCCTGAAAAGCTACATGGTTGATGGAGGTGGTGTCAGAAGAAAGAAAGTCTTTTCTACCACATGTACCACTGCAGGGGTCTCCTCCACAGGTAGTTCCTTATGTTCACTTCCCCAAAACTGCTGAAAAGTCCTGGGGGGTAGGTATTTTTGTTTGTTCAATGAGGTTGTTCCTTTTAATTATTCCATCAAAGAAAGGTTGCACTTGATAAAGTAAATCTTCAGGTGTTCACATTGATACTTCATTTACTCTATTAGCTAATCTTTGCTTTCTGTGACTCCATAAACTTAGGAGGAATTGGAAAGGGTGATTTAAGTCTTTCATACAACATTCCTGACACTTCTCCAGACACTGTACCATACTTCTGTATTCATCTAATTACCTGTCCTTGCTTCCATCTTTTGTGCTTTTCTTTTAAAATCCAAGCTATGTGGTAAATTCTCTGTTCATTCACTTCAATTTCTTCAGAGGATTATTGTTCCCACACTTCTCTGAAACTTTTTTCTCTTTGTAGCATCACAATTTCATTCTTAATTTCTCATCTCTCCTGGACTGGCTAATGTCAGTAAAATTTTACTGATAATTCTATCTATTCTTCCTAACAATCCTTTCAGATCTGTTCTCCTAAAATGTAAGGGTTAGATTAGACTATGCTCAATTTTCTTCGTCTTTATCACAGATTCTAGAGAAAAGTCATCACTTTCCACTCCCATCCCCAGGTTCCCATAATTTCAACCCAAGCAACCACTTCCTCTCTATTTTCTCAGGAACTCTCCTATTTTCATAAAATTTCAGGAATGTAGTTTGAGAAATTTGGGAAATGCTAAATTACATTTACCCTTCTTCACATATAGTATTTCCAATGGCATCTCATGCTTTTTCCCCATAGATGACCCTACTTTTGCTAAAGGTGATCAACAGATAGTAATACAAATTTCTACCTGAGGATTATTTTCTGTAACATCCACCTGTACTTGTATAATTTCATTTCTAGAATTTTTTGAGGGATCAAAACAAAAGGAACAAAAATTTAAAACTAGGATATGCCAAAATGATAAGGTCCCTTTCAGCTTAAGGTTTCTTATTGGCTCCTCCACTTTTGTTATGAGTGCTAAAAATCTTTAAAGAACTTCCTGTACTTTTAAATGAATGAAATTGTTCTTTAAAACTGTTATTTTTAATTTTTTTAAACTGCCTAAAAATATTGCATCTTTAAAAAGCCAGTTAACTCCTCAAATCTGTCTTATTTAACTATATAAAAAAATCAAACACTGAAATGCCAGTTTTCCAGTTAACTGGGTATTTTGTTTAACTGAGAGTTGACCAAAAAACTCTTCAAATCTTTACTATGACTTTCTAAAATGTCTTGAGTCCATATTCCTTGAGTCTCAGTAATAAAACACTATGAACATAATACATTCTATTTTTTTAATTTTGCAATGCCAGCATTGATTCTTTTTGTAGAAGCCTGGGGATTCAACAGGCATACATCAGGGTAGAATATGTACTGACTCCAGAACTATCCTGAAAATAACAATACTATGTTTAACTAAATCCGTGACATTAGCATTTTTTTTTACATTTGCTTCTTTCCTAGGATAGGGAAAAAGGTAGAGCTTAGGATTCAAAACTCAGACATAGTTCAGAGAAGTTTAAGGCTACTAAATAATGCTATTTCTGCTTTATAGAATCTACTAGTAGTACTATTTCTGCTCCACGGTAGTTTAAGCAGCTTTTTGTGGTATAGCCTGGAACCCTAATTATCATTTAAAAATTGTTCCTATGGAAAATATATTCTGAATTTCAAGCAATGGACTGAGAAATAACTTTTGGAATATAAGCCACTCCTCAATTGGGTACTGCTTGCATTTGGTAATATATATATATGTATATATATGTACATACACACACACATATATATACATATATATATTTAAAAGAGGAGAGGTATTACTTAAAAGGAAAAATTATATTCCCCTCCCCCACCAAAAAACCCTCTCTTATCCCCAAACTGACCCATTTTACATTAATTTTACCTTAATGGCTTTTGCTGTCTCCAGTGATTGCTCAGGAGGAATTCCCACCTCCCTCTCCCTTAGGAGCTGTTGAATGAAATATGTAATATCTCTACCTGCAATAGGGATGTGTTTGATGCAGCTTCCAATTACATAACCTTCTGCCTAGGAGGAAAAGAAAAAGAGCTTGGTAAAAATATTACTTTTACAGTTCTTCTACTCACATTTACTTAATCCACAACCATTTAATCAACTCCCACTATTTGCAAAGCATTATGCTGGATGTCTTAAAACTTACCAAAGAGAAATTGCTTTAAAATTAAAACCTCTAAATGTTTCAATAACATGAGAAACTATAAACAATCTTTCACTATGGGCATTAAAGCAAAAACTACATGAAAAATTCCAATACTTACAAGACATGATATCCAGCAAAATACAAGTTTTCTTCCCACTAAAAGAAAAACTGTTCCATTTATAAAATGTTAATCAAATTGGTTTTTTCACTAAAAAATGTAGATTGATGTAGTTGAGAAGCACTGGATTTGGTAAAAATCCTGGGTTCAAGTCTTAACTAAACTCTTGCTACTTACTTAAATGCTCTGAGATTCAGTTTCTTCTGCTATAAAAATAGAATAGCAATACTTAGATTAACTTAGATTACCTAGTTAATAGGTTGTTTCACGAATCAAATGCAATAAGGTATGTATAGAACTTTGTAAATTATAAATCATATAAATATGAGCAATTATTATTAATAACAAAACTGATCATTATCATTCAGTAACAAGCAAAACCCCAAGTACTAGAGAACAATATGTTTTCTATTTAGGGCAACACAAACCAATGTTACTTTAACCAAAAGCTGTCTGGTCTCATACTTACACAGATTCCCTAGCTTTGCCACAATGTAAATTGCGGCATCCACATAAGAAAATAAAGCATGAGAAAAGGGAAGAAACCAAACATTATGCATCAACAAATGTTACTCACTTCTGCATGTAGGAATTCCAATAGTAACCAATGCTGAGCCCAGAAGAACACTAGCACTCGCAGTATTCCAAAATTAGCCTCAGAAATATCAGAAAATGCAAAGGTAGATCTCTCTAACCAGCCTTCCAGATAAACACTCTCTATTTAAAGCATCTCCACATTACTCTAAAGCAGAGGATCTTAACCTAGGATACACCAATAGCAGATATCAGTTAGAACCTATCAATTTTGATGGGTGGAAAAGGCACCTTTATTTTTGCTAACATTTGGTTTCTTTCGCAATCCTATGTATTTTATTGTATGCATTTAAAACTTTATTATGTGTGAAGAGTCAAGATGGCAGAGTGCAAGCTGGGACCCTACTTAATTTTCCCAACATTCCCCTCCTAACAACTTAAAAAAACCCTTACCTTCCATCTTGGAATCAATACTGTGTAATGGTTCCAAGGCAGAAGAGTAGTAAGGGCTAGGCAATGGGGGTCAAATGACTTGCCCAGGGTCACACAGCTGGGAAGTATCTGAGGCCAGATTTGAACCTAGGACCTCCTATCTCTAGGCCTGGCTCTCCATCCACTGAGCTTCCCAGCTGCCCCCTAACAACTTTTAAATAACACCTCAAATCAAATTTTGGAACAGCAGAGCCAACCAAAGGTCACTGGGGGTGGGGGAAATTTATCCTTCCAAAGACACCTTATGAGGTCCACAGGAGAGATCTATAATACTGGGATAGGTAAAGACCTGGTACACAGCAAAAGCAACAGTGGTAGGCCATAATAGCAGTAGCAGCAGATTCCAGGGCTCTCAGCCCAGAGATAGTAAGAATGTTGAACATATAGTCAGAAAAATATTAAAGGAGACTCTGTAATGGCACTAAGTATACCTGGCACTGATTGGCAACTCTACTGCCCACAAGCAATTCCAGGTCACAGTTATAGGGTGAAGAAGATCACGACACTTGCAGCTGCAGAGGAGCATGATAAAGATGAGAACACAGACTAGCAGTACAGTGACCACACCTCTCCCTGGATGTTACAATATTGATAGTACTGAAAGCAGCAACAGGAAAAAGTCTAAAGCTTGAGACAGTGCTTCATCACTCCCAGGTGAACAGAGTCCAACTTTAATATAAAGTTCAAATCAAGAAACAGGCTGAGAAAATAAGCAAACAACAACAAAAAGAATTTTATCATAAAAGGGCTACTAATATGGGAAGGAAGAACAAAACATAAATTTATAAGACCACAATGTTAAAGCAAAGCCTCAAATCAAAACTGCTGATTGGACCCAAGCCAACAAGAATTCCTAGACAAGTTAAAGAAAGAGATGAGTGGTAGAGGAAAAACTTGGGGAAAATGAGAGTGATACAAGAAAATTATGAAAAGAGAAATAACAGTATGGTTAAGAGACACACAAAAACTAAAGAAAATAACATCTTAAAAATAGAATTTTCCTAATAGTAAAAGAAGCACACAATTCACTGAAGAAAAGAACTTCTTAGAAACCAGAATAAGCCAAACAGGAAAGGATATTTTAAGAAGTTTACTGAAGAAATTAACTTCCTAAAAAGCAGAACTGGCCAAATGGGAAAAAAAGAGATGCAAAAGTTCTCTGAAGAAAATAATGTCTTAAAAATTAGAATTGGGCACATAGAAGCTAAATATTTCAAAACACTTTCAGAAATTTAAAAAAAAATCAAAAGAATGAAAAACAGAGGAAAATGTGAACCATCTCACTGGAAAAACAACTAACCTGAAAAATAGATCCAGGAGAGATAATTGAAGAATTACTGGATTCCCTGAAAGTCATAATGGGGAAAAAAAAGAGCCTACAGATCTTGTTTCAAGAAATTATAAAGGAAAAATACCCACTCTATTAGGTCTAAATAAAAACTGAAGGAGTCTACACATCAATTCCTGAAAGGGATCCTAAAATGAAAACTCCCAAGAGTATTATGTCCAAATTTCAGAGTTCTCAGGTCAAGGAGAAAATAGTGCAAGTAGCCACAAAGAAAAATTCAAATATCATGGAGCCACAGTCAGGATCACCCAAGATTTAGCAGAGTCCACATTAAAGGAACAATGGGATGCTAGAAGGCAAAGGAGCTGGGATTACAACCATAAATATCCTACTCAGCAAAACTGATCATAATCAATTCTTCAAGGGGAAAAATAGATATTTAATGAAATAGAGGACGTTCAAGCATTCCTGAGAAAAAGACCAGAACTATGAAAAAGGGTAAGGGAAAGGTATAATGGGAAAATTTTTCTCACACAAAGAAGGGCTTTTATAATGGAAAAGAAAATAGGGAGTTGGTGGGGGAGGCAGTGCTTGAATCTTGAGAATTGATGTACTAAAATATATAGCAATACACACACACACACACACACACACACACACACATATACGCACACACAAAGTTGGGAATAGAAATCTATCTTACCTAACAAAGAAATAGAGGGAAGGGGATAAATGGGGGATAGATATGAGCATGATAAAAAGAAAGGTGGTAGGAAGCAGTGATCAGAAACAAAGGAGACTTTTAAGGAGGACAGAATAAAAAGAGAAAGAAAAGGATAAAGAAAAGGAATAAGATAAGGGAAATACACAGTAATCATAATTGTGAATATAAATGGGATAAACTAAGCCATAAAACAGAAATGGATAGTGGAAAGGATCAGAAATCAGAATCCAACAATATATTGTGTATGAGAGACACATTTGAAAAATAAAGACATATACAGAGTTAAAATAAGGGGCTAGAATTAGGCTCTATTATGCTTCAAATAAAGTTGAAAAACTCAGGGGTAGCAATCATGATCTCAGACAAAATGAAAGCAGAAAAAGAACTAATTAACAGCTACCTCTAAAAGCTATCTCTATTAGAAATGGAACTATAATTAATCAAGGAAGCTACAAATTGCTGAAAGGTATAATAAAGTACTATAAAATCAAAAACTTTTACTTATGTTTCTCTTAAAAAGGCCTCAGTTCTCAAAGCTGAGTCAAGTTTATTTTTTAAAAGTGCCATTCCCCAATTAAGAAATGAACAAAGGACATGAACAGGAAGTTTTCAAGGAAAAAATCAAAGTTATCTATAATCATATGAAAAAATACTCTAAATTACTATCGATTAAAGAAATACAAAGTAAAACAACCCTTGGGTACTACTTCACATCTATCAATAGATGCTGAAGGGAAAAGGGAATATAAGTACATTAAAGAACTACTAATGAAATTGTGAACTAATCCAACCATTAGGGAGAACAACTTGGAGCAATACTCAACTATACCCAAAGGACTATAAAACTGCATATACCCTTTGATTCAGCAACATCATTTCTAGGTCTGTACCCCAAAGAGATTTAAAAAAGGATCTATATGTACAAAAATATTTATAGTAATTCTTTTTGTGGTGGCAAAGAATTGGAAATAGAGGGGATGCTCATCAATTAAAGAAAGGCTAAACAAGTTGTGCCATATGATTGTAATTAAGTATTACTGTGCTACAAGAAAGTAGAAAAATATGGTAAGATTCTTATGCACAGTTAACAGCAATGTTGTAATAATGATCAACCATGAAAAGACTTGGTCATTCTTTTTTTTTTTTAAATCCTTACCTTCCATCTTAGAATCAGTACTGTGTATTGGTTCCAAGGCAGAAGAGTGGTAAGGGCTAGGCAATGGGGGTCAAGTGACTTGCCCAGGGTCACACAGCTGGGAAGTGTCTGAGGCCAGATTTGAACCTAGGACCTCCCATCTCTAGGCTTGGTTCTCAATCCACTGAGCCACCCAACTGTTCCCTAGGTTTGGTAATTCTGATCAATACAGTGATCCAAGAAAATTCCAAAGGACTTCATGGTGAAAAAAAAATGCTATCAACCCCCAAAAAGAAAACTGATGAAATATAAGTATGAACTGAAGTAAAATTTTTCACATTATTTTGTTTGCCTTTTTTGATATGGGTAACATGGAAATATGTTTTGCATGATTTCACATGTACAACTAATATATTGTTTCCCCTCTCAATGTCTGGGGGAGGTGTGAGAGATAGAGAATGTGGAACTCCAAAAATGAAAAGTATATTAAAATAAACAACAAATTCTAACATTTTTTAAAACCTTGTTTTAATATGGGGTTCACAGACTTCACTAGATTGCTGGAGGGGTTCATGACACAGAAAAGGTGAAGAACCAATGCCCTAGACACTCTGAAGACTTGACACTCTCAGGTAAACACTAAATATAAATGATTCCACAGAATGTTAAAGGATACAGAATGTTAACTTTCTGATCTAAAAACTATTAGTTGTCATGTCTATAACACATTAACAAAGAAATATTTAATGGTAATCAATATTAATGGTTATTTATTTACATAAACATGTGACAACAGGACAAAATAATCATGGCTTTTATTTTATTTGAAAAAATTGTTTTACATTTAAGACCTTGGGAGAAAAAAAAGATATAACACTAAATAAAAAATTCACACCCTTTAAAAAAATGTGTATTTTTCTCTTCTCATGAGGAACCCAGAGAAGGAAATAAAGCAGTAGCACTCAATATCCCCAAGTGTTTTCTATCACCTGCCCCTCTTTTGGCTTTAATAATTCTTTGTAGGCATCATAGGTCAAGAAACCAGAAAAACAGCACAAAACTTGAATTGGCAAAATATGTTATCTTTAAATAGGATTGGGGGCTTTTTGATGGATTTTTGAAACTTCATATCCCAAGTCTACTTACTTAAAGGAATATATGACAAAAACCAAAGCAAATCTAACACTAATTTTATAATACCCACCTTGGGCTAATTAGAGTAACTAAAGTCTTGAGGTCAACTACAGGGATTTCTGTTCCAGTATTTAAGGAAAAAATATCTATCAAAACCACTTGTGATCTGATATAGTATTCTATAATTAGGAAAAATTTAATTCTCTTCCATGTTGCACCCTATATCTAAGAATATTTTATAATATTACATATTATATATACAGGGTCAAGTGGCTTTGACTTTTAATTTCATTGTTTTAAGAAACTATCAGTATTTAAACTCCTTCTAACAAAGTAAATCAGAAATTTCTATGCAATTTAGTCTTACAAGAGTGGACTGGAATCACTGGAAAGACTGTAACATGCCCACAGTACCAAAACCACTCTAGGTCATAGGCTATACTTCAACTAGGGTCTTCCTAACTCCAAGACTAGCTCTCTAACCATCATACAATATTGCCTTCCCTTTTGAATAAAAGTCTTTTTTATTTAGTATTAAAGGAGGGAAAAAATGTAAAGAACCAGGATCCAAAGGAGTTTCCATCAATTAGGAAATAGATGAACAAATTTTGTATATGAATGCAATTACTAACTTCTATGAAAGCACAAAAGATGATTTCAAAGAATCCTGGATACTATGTACTGACAGAGTAAAGTGAAAAGAACTAGAACAAAAAATATAAGGACAACAGTATTTTAAAGGGGAAAAAAAACTTGGGAAAATAACTGAAAGATTTTAAGAACTCTACTCAAAGCAAAAATCACCCAGGTTATATAGAAAATCTACAATGAAGCATATTATCCTTGTTTTGACAGAACAGTGATAAGCTAAAGGTACAGGAAGACAAATATAAATTTTTGAACATACCTACTTTACAGATTCATTCTGCTTAACTGTGCTTATGAGTTAAATATGTTTGGGTTTGTTCTTGTTTTTTATTAGAGAGAAGAAACAGAAAGAGTAGAAATAAGTACAGAAGCACACAGATAAGCAGGTCAGTTTTGAAAGTAATGTGTAATTATTATATACACTTATATTTTTTAAAAGGCAAGTGGTATGGAATGGAAATTCAAAATTTCATATACTATCTTCCTTTGTATGTGAAAAATGTTCTTTCCTTGCTGTTAAAGCTCAGAATTTTTTAAAGAGTACAACTATAAATATAAAAGTGTATTTGAAAAATAAAAAACCTTCACTTTTAAGATGTGGTGGATTTTTCCCCAAATTTCTTCTCTACCCCAATCAAAGAATCTGTCTACCAAGAAACTAAACATAAGAATAATATACCTACCACAGGGATGACATGGGTTACTCCATCCCCACTGTCAATGACTATTCCTGTCAAGGTGCGTTCACCAACCTGCCGAGATGTCCATGATGCTGCTAAAGCTAACACTGCCTAAGAAGATGAAAAGGCAGATTATTAGGAGGGAGGAAAAAGCATACTTATCCTGCTTGTTCCCAAGGTAAATCAATAAGTAGTCTCTCCTGTGAAAGTAACACTATCAAAATCTCTTTCCCTTCCTTACCCTTTATTCCTCAAAAACTCAGAAGTTCAAACTTAGTAAATCATATTCTGATCAACTGCATAAGTATTTAAAATCTAAATGGATCCAGTTTATAGTAAATTATTACAAGCTACAGAATTCTATAATTTGTAAAACTTCCTTCACCACATTCTTTACAAGATAAAATTTATACATAAAAATAGCAAACAAGCTACAAAAAAAATATTTTTTTTCCTCATGCTTTACTAGAGAATCAAAGGTAATCAGGGTCTAATGCCCTAAATTTAAATCAGTTTATCTAAAATACATTCAAAAATATATGCCAACTAGAAAAATGGACTAAAATCTGTCCCCTCCCAACATAAACATAAGTTTACCAGGTCTTAGGATCTCCAGGAAATAGCAAAAAGAAAAATTAAGAGCTATAGAGGCTAAACAAACATAGAAAAAAAATTTTGCTAGCATTTTATACCTCTTATAATTACAATGTCTCTAACAGGGGAGAAAAGGAGCACTTTTGCCTTAGTGCCCCAAACTACATATTTTGCTTTCCTGCATTCACTAAGACAGAGTTGGACAAAGAAAGACACAATGCATCAAAGAACAGATCAGCATAGAAAAATGTTCCAATAACTATAGTTTATGGGGCATAGCACATCTCACACTTTTAATGCTTTACTTGGATCCTGATGGACAGAAAGAAAACCTTCTTACAATAACCCTTTGAAATTCACCATATTTACCAGACTACTAGAGAGCTAAGAAGATTTAAGACAATTAACAACACATTTTTTTTTTACCTGAACTGCAATGTAGAGTCCTGGCACATTAAATGACTCAAACATGATTTCTGCAAGGTATTCTCTATTTTCTGGTGTATTCAGTGGAGGTTCTGTCTGTAAAAGAATCACTTTAATAAGCATTGTATCTATTTTCTCTCAAATCTCCTACAATTAATAAAATTTTAGTGCTATAAGAAACTTTAAGGTGAATTCAACATTTTCTCGATATAAATGAGGAAACTGGAATCCAGAGATATTAAAAAGCTTAATTTATTTATTATATAATCAGGGATTATTGTATAGAAACTAGCTTGAAATCCTAAAGTGCTTCCAGTAAATAAAGTTCCTCATTATTAATAGAATTAATTTATTTCCAGATCACGAGAGAGATGTCCAACCTTATTTAAGCTACATTTTAAAAATTAACAGAGGGGTCTGCTAGGTGGCTCAGTGGACTGAGAGCCAAGCACAGAGACAGAAGGTCCTGGTTTCAAATCTGGCCTCAGATACTTCCTATGTGACCCTGGGCAAGTCACTTAACCCTCAATGCATAGCCCTTACCATTCTTCTGCCTTGGAACCAATACATAGTATTGATTCTAAGGTGGAAGGTAAGGGTTTTAAAAAAAAAAAATAAAAGTTAATACAAATCAGTGACCTAAAAATTCTTAGCCAAACATTATTTAACCTTTAAGATTAATTATATACATAAAATGGCAACAAATTCTGACTATAATGCCTGTAAAATTTGCCCTGATATGCTTGGTAAACGCTTCCTATTTAAAAAATAAAGATAGAAAATTTATTTGTAACAATTTAACTATAGGGTTAAGAGTTAGTATAGAAACTTGGATAAAGCTATTTGAATTTGTTCAGATTAGAGATTTAAATGGCACTAGCAGAAAGTTTTTTCCTTAAATGAGGTTTGTTGTAAAAAGCTTCGGCTAAAATTGTGTTTAATGGAAAATGTTACTGTTTAAATGTTGTTCTGGTATATTAGTAGTTATAGATAGAAAGACTTGTGTATTAGTTTAGGATTATAGGAATTGTTGCCAATTGCATTAGAAATAGTTGTCCAACTGTTTTAGTGTTCTGTTAGTTTGCAAGTTGTAACACTGATAGGAAATATTGATGATTGCTACATTGTTTGGAAATGTGCAAAAGTTTTGTTGTGTTAAAACTGTAATCATTTTGTAAACCCTACCCTTACCTTATTTTCCTTCCTGGGGGAATGTCCAAGATTAGGAACAGTTAAGTTAAGATATAGCATAGCATAGTGGGGGGGGTGGTATTGTTTTGGGGGACTAGACTTTAGAATAATATTTAAAGATAAGTATGAGGGTTCACAAAATTGAACACAGGGAGGCTACACTACCTTCCTGGCTGTCTCAAGGTCTCCCCTCCTATTCTTTTCAAAAAAGTCAGACATATAAGAGTGTGTGTGTGTGTGTGTGTGTGTGTGTGTGTGTGTGTGTGTGTGTAAGAGAGAGAGAGAGAGAGAGAGAGAGAGAGAGAGAGAGAGAGAGAGAGAGAGAGAGAGAGAGAGAGAGAGAGAGAGAGAGAGAGAGAGAGAGAGAGAGAGAGAGAGAGAGAGAGAGAGAGAGAGAGAGAGAGAGAGAGAGAGAGAGAGAGAGATTGGTAACAGAAAAAAGTGACAACAGGAATAACTAGAATCCACAAATAACCCTCATTTTTTCTAGCCCCTGATATAGCTTCAGGTGTGATCATTTAAACTCTGATCACCTAACAAAAGGATCTTCTAGAAAAGGAAATGGCAAACCACTCCAGTATCCTTGCCAAGAAAATCCCATGATTAGCTATAGCCCACGGGGTCACAAAGAATCAGATATAACTGAACAAGTGAACAACATAAAAAAACCATTCATCTGAAAATTATTTTAATGAACTGAAAACTTTAAAATAGTCAAAAGTTTGGTATGGCATAGTATCCAGAAATAGGGAGACGAGTGTCTCATGAAGTACTCTGATATTCTAAGCCCCAATTTTATAAAAGCCAGTAATAAGGTACAGATATATATATGTAAAAGACAGTGGTCAGAATGGTGAAGAGTCTCTCTATCTCATGTCATGAGGACCAACTGGCAGAACTTGAGATGTTTAGCCTAGAAAAGAAAAGAAGAAGCTATCTAACAATTTAGTTTGATTTGGTTTTCTGAAAGTCTCAAGCAGAGGGGATCTTGGGCTTAGTTCTGCTGGGTACCAGGAGGAAAATTAATTGAAATAAGTATACTTTATAGAGACACCCTTTCGATTATTGCAAGGAAAAACTTCCTAACAGAGTATTTCTAACATCTAATGAAAGAACTAAAAGTACTTGGAAGGTAGTGAAAGAGAAAACTATATCCAAAAGGAGATAGCTTAATGGAAGGGATCTAGAGGGACTGGAAATGAAGGGGGGGGGACCCAACTAGGAACCTCCCAGGGCCAGTGAAGCACACCCTTGCAATTAAAAAAAAAAGTTTATTGAAGGTAGGGAAACAATAATTAAAGTACTAAATCTACACAACTATAACTCCCCCCACCAATCTATGCTCCCCCTTGTGGGGTTTGCAATTCTGGTCTTCTCAAGCCCTTCTTATTCACTCTCTGATCTTATCTAGACCCCAAAAGCTATCTGACTACCTATACACTACAGATTGTCTTTAAAAGGCTGAGGATGTAGAACTCACAGATGTACTGAGTCCTTACCCAAAGCCTTGTTGACTTCCTAGGTAAACCCAAAATCCCAGGTGATAAAACCCTTGGGTTTACCTTAAAGTTGTTTCTGACAGGTTGATCTCTGTACTTCAGAAAAAGGCAGGTCTCCTCTGACACAGTTCTCCAACCCAGGAATTCCTAATCTTTCCACAAGATTAGTCTTTTCCCAGGGGATGCCAGAGCGAAGATCCTCCTTACCAGCTCAGAGGAAAGTCAGATCAAGAGAGACTGTCAAACCCAGCAAACTCCCAAGATCCTCCTCTTCTTCCAGAATCTTCTCCCAGGGTTTGTGTCTAAATTCTCCTCCTTTCCTCCTAAAAACAATCTGTGCATTTTCCTCTATCCCTTATCACTTATTCTTATAGTAGAGGGTCAAACCTCATAAGAACTCTTCAACAAAGATTGAATGGGCCCTTCTCAGATATGCAATAGAGGTTCAGGTTCAAATGCTGATTGGACTAGATGGCCTGAGGTCCCTTCCAAGTCTTATTAGATTTTTTTTTTATTCTGTAACCATATAGGATGCCAAAGTACTTTGTTTAAAAAGATGTCTTAAGAAATCAGATTGCAAAGGATATAAACAAGCAATTTTCAGATAAAGAAATCAAAGCCACTAATAGGCATATGAAAAAAGTGTTATAAATCACCCTTGATTAGAGAAATGCAAATTAAAACAACACTGAGGTACCACCTCACACCTATCAGATTAGCCAATATGGCAATAAATAAAAGTGATAAATGGTGGAAGGGGTATGGCAAAATTAGGACAATACTTCATTGTTGGTGGAGTTGTGAACTGATCCAACCATTCTGGAGGACAATTTAGAACTATGCCCAAAGACCTATAAAACTGTGTATATTCTTTGATCCTATACCACTGATTACTATCACGGAATATTTATCCCAAAGAGATAATGAAAAAGGGGAAAGGATCTGTTTGTACAAAAATATTTATAGCAGCAATTTTTGTCACAGCAAAGAATTGGAAATTGAGGGGGTGTCCATCAATTGGAGAATGGCTAAAAGAATTATGATACATGTTGGTGATGGAATATTATTGTGTTATATGAAATAATAAACAAGATCATTTCATAAAAAGCTGGAAAGACCTGCAGGAACTAATGCAAAGTGAAATAATTTGAACTGAGAGAACACTGTACACAATAACAGCAATATTGTATGATGATTATATGTGAAAACATGGCAACTCTTCAGCAAGCAATGATCTGGGCCAATCCTGAAAGGCATGGCAGGGAATGCTGTTCACCATCAGAGGAAAAAAAGCTGTTGTAGTTTTCTTTCACATCAGTATATTTATAGTTTTATTTTGGGATTTTGTTTATGTATGAGTATGTTCTTACAACAATGACCAATATGGAAATACATTTTGCATGATAATAAAAATAACTTTTTTTTAAAAATCAGATTATCCATATAGAAAAATCATTGAAAGTAATATTAAGGTACTGCTACTAGTAGCAATGCAACAAGCCAGGACACTCCTGAAGGACTTATGTGAAAAAATGCTAACAACATTGAGAGAAAGAACTATGGGAGTAGAAATGCAAAAGCAAAACATATGACATCACTTATCACATGTATATATGGGTTTGTGATTTGGGGTTTAGGCTTTAAAAAATCAATCTACATCAAAAATGAATAATTTGGACATAGGTGTCAAGTGATAATATTTGTACAACCCAGTGGAATTGCCTGTTGGCTCTGGGAGGGGAGGGAAGAGGGAAGGAAAAGAAAATGAATCATGTAAACATGGAAAAATATTTTAAAATAAATAAATTTTTTTAATTTAAAAATATGTTAAAGATCAAAAACATAAAAAATTAAAATATTTAATAATTTTCAAAAAAGTAACATTAAAGATAAAGATTTATTAGTTATAGCAAAATCACTAGAAATAGGATAATATAAAATCAAGAGGTATCACTTTTTTAATTTTTAAGAAAAGTGAAAATATATCTTACCACAATTTCTTCTACCATAAAAATGGAAAAATTTCTTGTCAACTCCATTAGGATACCCATACGAGGCATTTAACATATCCTTCAAATTTCCATAAAAGATACTAAATAGTTTTTAAATTTTCATTTTTTCATTTGTGCAGTTTATCATTGATAAAAATAACACTTCATTCCCCTTAATTAATTTATTGATTTATTATTAAAACTCTTACCTTCCATCTTGGAATCAATACTGTGTATTGGTTCCAAGGCAGAAGAGTGGTAAGGGCTAGGCAATAGGGATTAAGTGACTTGCCCAGCATCAAACAGCTGGGAAGTGTCTGAGGGCACATTTTAACCTAGGACCTCCCGTCTCTAGGCCTGGCTCTCAATCCACTGAGCTACCTAGGTGCCCCTTTATTTCCCTTAATTTAAAATGCTCACCATTAAAAAATAATGATCTTCAGGTTCAGCTCGAAGGTATTTAAAAATTACTTGTTCCATGAATCTTTCCATGAGATCCCAATCTTCAATTATACCATGTCTTATTGGCCACTGATGAAAGATAAAACAAAAATGAGCTAAATTTCAGTTCATATTATTGAACAATTTGCCAAAATAATTAATAACATAAAAATATATTTTATGATAAAACCAAATGTCTATTTTTTAGGAGTTAAATTTATAAATGAGAATATGTAAAAATTACCAAAAATAACTTAGCTATACAACCCAATTTATTCTACTTATTTCTATATTCCTCCTCACCTGCCCAGTAGTAACATATTTATTTTATACATTGTCGTGATAACAGAGACTACTAACTACATATATATGTACATATGATAAAATAATGACATAACAGACCTGTCTAAAATACAAGTGCTATTTCTGCCTCCCAATATTACTTTTATTATTTTAAAAACTAAGGATGATACTATACTATATAAAGAATAGGATACATACCATTAGTTAATCAACAAGCATTTATTAAACATTTACCATGTACTAAGGAAACAAATAAATTTTAAAAAAGACAAAAACCCAAAACTTGTCCCTAACCTCAAGGAGGTTATTTACTAATAGAAGTGATAACATATATAGAAACAAGAAACATAAGATAAATGTGTAGGAAGATAAACCAATAAACTAAATCCTTGTCAGGCATCTTAGCTTTTTCTAGGACCCACAAATTGAGTGAGATACTGAAAATTTCAAGATGTAATACAAAAAAATAAATACCATTAAAGGATTATGTGATAAAGCCTATGAAAATATAAAGGAAATCAGGATTATCAATCCTAGAAAGAAATCAAATAAGAGAGTTTAAAATGCCCTCAATTAAAGAAAGTGATAATGAATAGACGGTGATAAAAAATATTTTAGTTCCCCATTATAGGACTATCATAGAACAGAAGTTTAAATAAAATGGTCCATTTTAGACCCTGATATTAAAAAAGGGCTTTAATTTATGAAGAATCAATCAAATAGAATTAGTTACAGTATCGCATGTGTAAACCTCAAATTTCCTTAGACTTATAAATGTTGGAAATTTCACCATTGGGATATTTCATACTTGGAAAATTTCTTACTGATAGTCTATTGGAATGGGAACCCCATTGGCATGGGAGGTTCCTTCTCTTCCCTTCTTAAGATTACTTTAGGACAGAAACCCTTTGCTGAACAATGGAAAGGACTTTGACCTATGCTTAAGCATAGAACAGGAATTTCTTTGAGTCTTGATTGATTTTAGAATTGATACAATGGAGATACTTGGAATAAATCTCCACCCTATTCAGTCCTAATAGGATTGAGTAAGGGCTGCAGCCTAGATCAAAATTTAATTATTCAAATCTCTACCCTACTCAGGTTAACAGGATTTAGAAAGGGCTGTAGCAAAGGAGTAAAGATTTAATCATTTGAAAATATGACCTTCAACAGACATGTGCAAAAGCCAGAAACCTCTGGGCGGTCCTGGGTTAAGCTAGAGCCTCCATTGGCACAGGGAAATTGATGAACAGTGATTGGTAGATGGGAGAACTGAGGGAAGATGGAGAGAGTTGGTCGGTGTGGTTCCTGTGGGCTCTGAGAAGGCTTGCTCTGAAGGAAGCTGAAGGTGGGGGCCTCTGAGACTGTTTCTCCATTTTGGACACGTGAGTAATAGGGACGGATCTCTTTTCTTTGCCCCAGCTATCTAAGGGCTTGGGCCTTTTGGCCCAGCCTAAACAGAAGGGGTATTTAAGCCCTATTCCCTTCTCTCCCTTTTTCTCTCTCTCTATCTCTAATTCCTTTCTTACTCCTATTGTAATTAAACTCCAAAAAAGGCTGACGGCTGACTTGAGTTTTTCATTTAGGAATTACATAGCTGATTCCTTGGCGACCTTAAATTGATATATATCAGTCTTTTAAAGTGATTCCCTTGTTACACATGTCACAGATTGCAAAAACAGCATTAGGGAGTTTCCAGGATTTACCATTTTTAAAAGGTATGGGGATGGCAGCAGAAGATGATTTAGGTATAATGTATTATGGAAATTCCAGACTTGTGAAGGGTTATTTGTCAACAAAATTCTCTTGGCAAGAGAGACTTCCTTCTTTGGAGTTACTGAAAAATGTCTAGGGAAGTAATGCCTAAAAACAGAATCAAGATCACTTGCAGCCCTTTTCAAGCCTCTAATACTGTCATCTTGCAATTATTAGCCATCAGCAAGAAAACTGATCAAACTTCAGATCAAAGAGTATGAATATATAAAACACTATCTACTTCATTTGTAGCAAAAATCCTCCAGGGAAAAATATTCCCAACAAAATTTTAACAAGGAAACAATAGTATATAGAAGAAAACTTGGAAATAAATACATTTTTCTGAGAGGTAATTTTGGTTACTTAATTAAGGCATGAACAGTAACAGTATGATATTTCTTCAAAGCATTAGAATGGTGCATCATTTACACACATATAAAAGTATGTATGTATATATATATATCAGCATATATATATACACAGATTATATATATATATATATGTAAATATATATATATGCAAAGAAGTCTTCCAGAAGATACTACTGTAGTTCAACAATAAAGTCTCGGTTTCTTCATCTGTAAAAAGAGAAGACTGAAATAGATGGTCTCTAATACCCTTTCCAGCTATGAAAAAAAAAATGTATCTGCTAGAAGTCCTGGAAGCCTACAGATAAATCCATCATACATAAAACTTCAGTTGTATCTAGTGGGTTTTTTTTTTCAAATAAAACAAATTTCTTTTATTTATTATTATTATTATTAAAATGATCAATGTTTAACTAACCACATAACTGTGATATAACATGCAGAGTATTACTTCATTATTTTATCTTTAAAGTTATTTTCCACAAGAGATATACATATTTTCCAAAACAATTATAAAAAAACATTCAAATTCCCCCATTAGTGTATCAACCATTCTATGTCTCCCTTTCATTAATGCAGTCAAGAATCAATTGCACATCAGAATTAAGCAAGCTCTTCTTATAAATTTTACCTTTGTAGCATATGTAGGTTTATCTATGGCTTCATCTCCTATGAAAAAATCAAGGTCATCTACTCCCCTCAGTACTCTCCTTTGGGCCTGGTCAACTACTTTTGCAGACTCTCTGATAGCAATACCTTAAAACAAAAGCACAAATATTTCCATCATGAACATAATTCACTTAAATGAATGTGGAAATAAAATGCAATTCTTAAATGCACAGTATATTTTCAATACATTCTACTTTAATCAACATTCCTTTGTCTTTGCCTTCCAACCACTCCATCCTTTAAAAGAAAAATCAGTCAGGAAACATGCTATATAAATGGTTCTTGAAAATCATCTGTTATTTTCAGTAGAGTTCAAAGGGACTAATCCATAAAGTTGCTATTAATATCAATAGGAGATGCACAGCTGAATCTCTCATTATTATTTTGCAAACTTAACTTTAAGACAAGTAAATTAAAAGTCCCAAGGTAATAACACCTCAAGCAAGCTGGAAAATAAAAATACAGAATGTAAAGGGTAACCAAAAAGAAAAAATGTTTGAAAATCATCATCAAATATAAATCTGAGCAAGACCAAAGCAGTATAAGTTTTTAGTGATTTCCAAAGAAAAAATTTCATTTTACTTTTTGTTTTTGTTTTATTTAAACCTTTGTAGATTTTAAAATTAATATTATATTTAATTAGATTTATTTTAAAAGCTAGAGTAAAAAGGGCTCTCTCTTCTCTCCCAACCATGGCTGAGTTAGTACCCTTTTTACTCTAGCTTATTTAATAAATCTTATTAAATGTAATACTTGGAGTATTTTAGATATTATTTTTAAAATCTATATTTGGAGACCATGAAGGGATAGAATTCTCAAAAAAAATATTTTTTTAAGCCTTAGAGAAAAGAATTCTGGGAGATGGAGTCCAAATTTTTCTAATTATACACCTTTATATTCCTTATAATCCATCGTAGAATGGATACTAAGTTATCAGTTCCAAGGCAGAAGAGCATTCAGGGCTAGACAATTATAGTAGTAGTCTCTCGGTAACCAAGAATGATGATTGTATTTGTGTGCTTTCATCTGTGATGTAGATGAGTGTGCACAAAGACACTTGTGTGTGAATTGCTAGACAATTAGGACAGGGTTAAATGCCTTGTCCATAGTCACATAGCTAGGAAGTGTCTGAGGCCAAATTTGAACCCAGGACCTCCTGACTCCAGGCCTGGCTCTCTATCAACTGGGCCACCAGCTGCCAGAACCTCAATTTAAAGAGCAGGCCCAAGCCAGCACTGTTTTCTTTTCTCTCCAGGCTGCACTCAAGACTCAGATTTTCTTTATAATGCACTACTCCATGTTCCTTGACCTCTTCTACATAACCATTTTTACCTCCCTTTTAGAATATCGGCATCCCCCCTTTAGAATATAAGCTCCTTGAGAACAGGCACTGTCATTATTTCTGCTCTTATTTTAATTCCTAGCCCTTAAAAGCAAAATGCTTGGCACATAGTATGCAGTGATTAATGAATTTGCTTGTTGATTTTACTTGAACCTATGGATATGTAGAGGTTTCCCACTAAAAGGAAACTGTAACACTGACAAATTAAGGGATACCACTGGCAAGAGGGTTTTAAGCCACCAATGATCCAAAACAAACCACCTAAAAAGTATTGTACTATATAATACATTGTTATTTATAGTTTCATAATGTTATTTGAAATAAACTATTAACCTCATATATATAACAGTATATAATAACACTAAGTTTCATATCTGGTGTAAAACATATTTACTAATCCAGAGCTTAATTTCATCAAAAAATGTTTTTAAAGGATGTATTTCCCTATTAATTCATGAGCATTATTCTTGAAGGATAATTAACTAAAGTCACAAAAGTGATTATTTTAGGCTGAAATATTCATTTCTACACCTATACTGATCTTACTTAAATGTGATCCTAAAATATATTACAGAATTATACTGCCTTTTCAGTATTCATGATAGAATGCAAAAGCATAGACCTGACTATAACATCCCCTTATTGAAAAATCTTCAGTGGTTCCTTGTTGTCTCTAGGAAAAAAAAAAAACACAAATTCTAAATCTAGCACTTAAAACATGCCAATCTACTTCACTCCTTCATTCCTCTCCAGGCTCCACTCCTGACTCTCCAGACTTCTTTTTTCACCACATACCAGCAGTCTTCTCACAAGAAAATCCCTGGTCTCCTGAAGTAACTTCCCCGTTTGGTATATTACAGGCCCTCTTCAAAAACAAAGGTTGAACAACAATATGGTTACTACTGGAACTTCTATTATAAAGGAAGTACCCAGGACAGCCATTTTCACTCCGAGCTTGACTCCTGACTCTATCAACTTTATCTCTATTCCATACCCCAGCCCATTTCAGTGTCTTATGCCTTGCCTTTCCCCATTTGAATGTAAGCTTTTTAAGTGCAGGGATTACACAATTTTTGTGTACTAATGCTTAACATAGATGCCTTGAACATAAGAAACATTTACTAAATACTGACTTGATTCTACTTTGTTTCATGGCTTTATTTCACACTATTTTCCTTCATACACAAAATATCTCAAACAGTACTACCTCTGATTTGATTTCCTCTTATATTCCTTTACCTCCATACCATTTACAGATGATTTCCCATCCCTGGAATAGCCTTCCTTTTCACCTTTGCCTGCTTAAATTCTCTCCTTTTGAGACTCAGCTCAGGTATCACATGCTCTATGATATCTCTCTCTTCATCCCCCAAATCCTAGATAAAAATAGCTCTCTACTAAAATTTTTCAAGAGCATTTGGTCTTTATCATATTTTATTATATGCCTGTTCCAAAAATTCCTTCCCCATATCCCTCCAATTTGTTTGGTAGAAGATAGTAAGGATTTTTAAAAAATATTTAACTCTCAAAAGTGGCATACTGTTGTTGTTGTTACTGAGTATTTTATCAGTCATGTCCTACTCTCCATGACCACATTTGAGGTTTGGTTGGCAAAAATATTGGAGTGATTTGCCATTTCCTTTTCTAGCTAGTTTTACAGATGAAGTATTGAGGCAAACAGAGTTAAATGACTTGCCCACTGTTGTGAAAAGTTAATAAGTATCTGAGGCCAAATTTGAACTCCCTAAAATGAGTCTTCCTGACTCTAGACTCTTCACTCCAAACACTGGACCATCTAGCTGCCTATCTATTATATAGATAATAAATGTTTTAAATTAAATTAAAATTAAAAAAAGTAAAATTAAATTTAAGTTTAAAAAATAAATTAAATTTAAATTAAATTAAATGGGAATACACTTAATTGGTATAAATAAAATGTGTCAAATTACTTTGTAAATTAAGAGCACCTAAATGAAAAAATAATAAACTAATAATTTTAATTCATCATTACTTTAACAGTCAAGTCACTTCTGGTTTCCTATATTCCAGGGTATTTGATTTGTGCTTGTGGATTTGAGGTTTGTTTGTTTGTTTTTCATATTATCCACTATTTACTCTAATCTAAAGATAAAAATAAAAAAAGAGGATTAGCTTTACACTAAAGATAATATCACAAAGGCTGTAATAGTTAAAGGGATTATAGAAGATAGAAGTAGTACAAGGGATAAGGAAGGTATTGTAACAAGGAATGCATGAGTTGAAGAGATAGAGGGAATATGGATTCTGGTGAGGTAAAAGGAGAGAGATACCACCTGCTGAGAGGCTATCTTTGAAAAATAGGGTTCCCGAGAAATATGCCAACTATGATAGCCTGAGGAGATGTCTTCTCTATTGACTGATGTTGAAGATTCCTCAGAGCAGGTAAGCACAGACCCTTCTGAGGGACAAGCCTCCCCCTAGACCAAGGTCACCCAGCAAGGGTTCGATAAGGACAATTTATGGTTGAATGGCTGTCCTTGGGTTCAGTTCCCTCTATGTCCCCCTGAAATGATAGTACTCTTGTCTGACTGCAGTTTATTTAAATAAAGATGAATTTTAATAACAAGTTTGGATTAGGGAAATATCAGGGAAGAGGAAATCAGAATTCCCTAGATTGGGTTTGAGTCTCTCTCAGCTTTTGAGCTGAGGCTAGGCCTCGCAGGCTGGTGGAGGGTTTCTTTTATTCCTGTCTATGATAAGCTATGCTAATTTTCTTAAGTTCAAAGTCTTTAGTAATAGACAGCAAGAGGAAGAAAAAGTTCTGACCTTCAGAGCTGGTTGAACCTGTCTCTTCGAGCTGACACCCCTAAAGATTGGCCTTAAGTTCAAACTGCTCCTCCCCTTGTTCGATGACATGATCACAGGAATCCAGGTAGAGCACACAGTTGGGAAAGATCCAGAAATAGAGGTACTTCTATCCCAAGACAGGGAGAGAGTGCTCCTTCCAGTGCCAGGGCCAGGAAAAAAGAGAGCCACAAGACTAACTGTCACTCTCCAAGTTTCCCTCCCCCCATCAACTGTCATTCTTGTCGATATCTTCTCTCTAACATTCCAACTGTTGTGTGTTCCACCTGAGTGGCAGAAAGTCCAAAACTTGCTTCAGTTTTCCTTTCCACAAGAGTCAGAATTACTAAAATATATTTCTGTTTGTATTCTCTGCTAGCACAAATTACATCTAAAATTTCCTTACCCCAGCAAAATTATACCTCTAATTAAAAGCTTTTACTGCAGACTCCAGGCAGTTCTAGAGTAGTGCTTTGTAAATGTTCTCTATTACTATTATTTGAGCCAAATAAGATGTTAATTGAATTGTACTTTTAACTATGTATGAAACATTATTCTAAAAAAATTTTTCAAGAACAAAAAAAAACCTGCTGAAATAAATATTATCTTAAATTTCTACTAGTTCCCACTTCATCAAGGCTAACTATCCACTTATAAGGAACAAAATTAAGGGGAAATGAAGACTTCCTAAACAAAAATATTTATCTTGAGGTGACAATGAGAATGAGGACTGGGAAGATGGAAAAAAAAAACTAAAAGTTGCCCAGTATAGTGACTATTTCACTATAGACTCTCAAAGTGAAATATTTCCATATCCTTTAAAACTTAAACTTAAGAGCAGGGAGGTAACAAATAAGGAAGAGCTAAGAATATACTAGTAGAATGGGTGGAAAGAGTTAATTCTAGGAATAAAGTAAAAAAATCTGGGCTGGAAAAAAAGGAGTCAGAAATTGACTTGAGGGTATAAAAAATAAGAGTTATTGAATGAAGACAGAATATTCAAAGTTACAAATTATTGGCTAACCATCATTGAGTGAATAAAAATCAAAAGATCTATCTAAACTGGTTGTTCCATTCACTGAAATAGAGAACTTATGACTGACATCAACTAAACAGAACATAAACTCAAACCTCTCAGCTAGGGGACAGTTTGGTAGAGTAGTTATCTCAATAAGTTTTTTCAGAACTATCTTCACTCCAATTTAAAACAAGTTTTTCAGTACATGGCTCCAATTATGAATATTTATTTACAAATTATATACGTACTTTAATACTATAAATTAAAGATTATAATATACATATATGAAATATAAAGTTAGAAAAGATGATAAAAATAGATAAACAATATTTTAAACTTTATTGTATGGAATTTAAAAGTTAATGTGTTCTGTTTTGAATATGGTAAGTTTGAGATGCCTATGGGACATACAACTCAAGATGTCTAGAATTGTAAGGATAATTTTAGTGTTTTGACTTAAAATCTAAATAAGTGGTAACCATGGGAAATTCCCAAATATGAAAATACCCAAGTCAGCTGGGGATTTAGGGAGATTTTAATTATTAAAGAGAGAAGGAATTGAGGGAAGGAGAGAGAGAGAGACAGAAAGAGAGAATTAATTTAAACTGCTCTGGCTCAGGCTGAGCCAAGCAGTAGTTAAAGGCCTAGGCCAAAGTGGCTTCCCTGACCCTAAGGGAGAGGGAGTCAGTCTTATCACTCACCACAAGACCGTCTCCAAAGCAAGCTCCAGTCCTCCACTGAATCTCCTAAACTGAGTTCAGAATCCAACTCCACTCCGAACTCAATTCAGTTCTGCCCTCAATTGCCTGAACTGAATTCTCCTTTTAAAGAAAATTTTCTCTTATGTCACCTCCCCTAAATTTTCACATCTACCAATCACAGTAGATACTTTTTTCCAGGACTTCCCATTCTTAGTTCTCATCTTTGGTTCTCACCTTCTCTGGTTAGATTATATCTTCTGAGTACCTCTTTGTTAAGCTTGCCTTTTGTAAGTTACTTGACCTTTTTGTGATTAATTTAACCTTTACAGGTACTTAACTCCTTTTTGTATTAGATCTAAAAATAGACCTAACTTAAGGTTCTAGCTTCACTATAAGGTTTGAGTTAAGTACCTTCATTGTTCAAACAGGAGTTTACAACTTTTATCTTCCCCAAAAGTATGTCTAATTAGGGAGGAGTGATTTTAAAAGTTCCCAATACATTCCTGATTCTTGTTAGACCAAGTATCTCCATTGTTACAATAAGGGAATAGCTAAACCAAATCTTCTACAGTACAGTCGGAGTAGTTTTTAAGATTTACAATCTCCCCTGATGATCATTGGGAGATGGTCTCCCCATTGATCATTTAACATAAGCATCTTGTAGTCCTAAAGCACTTCTAACTACAGATGTATACAATATTCAATTTTCTAAGAAGAAATTAGAGTAGTTAGGGAGGAATAGAAAAGAAAGAAAACAAAACCAATGTTTTGCTAGGCCCACTGACAGAAAGCCAAATTAGGGGTTAGTCCTCTTGGCATAAAAGTGTACATTTACAATAAATGTTCAATCAAACGTCACTTCAATCAACCACACCCAAAGTTTGTTCTGGATCTTCTTGATATAGTGCGGGTTTTCTGGCATCTTTCTGCAACAGTTCATTTTCTGGATTTAGGAGTTAGCAAGCTTCTTCCTTGAAGATCTTTTCTCAAACAAAAAAATCAAAAATCTTGGATTTTTATTAAAATACAATCCCCCCCCCCCCCGAAGTGGGTGTTAAAAAACATCCAGTTCAGCTTAGGATGCAATGTTGAGTTATGGGGATGTATAAATCCATTATCAAAAGAAGAGAAAAAAAACATAAGGAAAAAATCAAAATAGGCTCTTATTTGGGTTTAATAAATTTCGAATAGGCCTTTGTATAGGTCCAATTTAAAGCAATTTCTATCCCACAAGTCTGTAGGACAGAATGCAGTAATATTTCACTTACCCATTTGCAGCCAAGACTACAGGAAGTTGCTATACTATAAGAAGGAAAAAAAACTAGAATTCTATTTTGATAGGGAAGCATCATTCCCTGGTCTGATTTTTTTGTCATTCTCAGGGATATAGGGAGTCAGGATGATAGTCAAATTTTGTACTTGTATGAGTACTTCAAAAAGAGTGTAGATACAAGGAAGTCCTACGACTTAACATATGTCAAGTGTCACAACCTCAAGTCTCACATTAGTTTTCCCTGTGTGCTCTTTTTGGCGCTATTCAGGCTAAGTCTGTGCTCCTTGTTTTTTATCCCATTTTCTAGAATCAGACACAAACATCAATCACGGTCCCATAACATTTTATCAATAAATGGCAGGTTCCCACAGTTTAAAGCTTTTGGGTATGCATTGATATTATAGCAAGAATATATGTATATATATATGTGAACATATATATATTTAACTTATATTACTGCAGAAAAAATATTAATTGTATGTACCTTTAGTACAAGAAATGAGAAAAAAGGAAAAAATCAAATATTCTAATCAAAATAAACGAAAAGCAATAAAAAATAAGGGAAAAAGAAAAAAATCAGGAATTCAATGTGTTCTCAAAAAACAGCATCCACTTGATAATGGATTATTATCTCCAATCCATGTGATAGGGTACAGTCAATCAGTCTCAACAGAAGATGCTCTCTTCACATGTAAGCAATGAATCCAAGAGTCCTTTTCTCCAGCCTTTATAAATGTTGGAGTAGTTAACAATATTTGGAATGGTCCTTCCCAGGAAGGCTGAGTTGCTCCAGTATGCTTGAAATTCTTAACATACACTTTTTCTCCTGGGTTCAGGTCATGAAGAGAAAAATCTAGTAGTCCAGCTTGTACTGCAGCTCCAGATTCATGGAGTTCATGCAGTTGGTGCTATAATACCTGTATATAGGAAGCAATAGTAGTATGTCCCCCTAAAAGTAATGTATATGCAGGGGAGAAAGGTTTAGGTCTCCTCTAGGCCTGCTTCTAAGATAAAATAGGGCTAGAGGGAGAATTTCAGGCCATTTTAAATGTGTCTCGGTGCATAATTTACCAATCATAGTTTTAAATTCTTTATTCATTCTTTCCTACTATTTGGAGGGGAGACAAAACTGAAAAAGGTAAATTAATATTAAGAAAATCAATAGAGTCTAATAAGAATCACCTTCATTGTATTTGGGATGTTCCTTGGGCACCCCTCTGAAGGGCACCCCCCGAGGGGCATTAACACCTCAAGTATTTTTTGGATGAGCACCATTTTTTATATATTGTTGTTGGGAATTGTGTTGGGTATTATCATTTTCCTCATTTGGAGCACTGACATTATTTTCCCAATTTCTATTTCTATAATTTTGATTTCTAAAATTTTTATTTCTATTATTATAGTTATTTCTATATTTCTATAGTCATTATAGTTATTTCTATAATTTCTAAAATTGTGGTTTCTATGATCATAATCATAGTCATTTCTATAGTTATTATTTCTAAAGCTGTGGTTTCCATTGTCATTATTATAGTTATTTCTATAATTACACTTCTGTACGCTATTGTTGTTAATGATATAGATAGAACCAGAAAAACAATTATATAACAACAACTTTACAAAGACAAACAACTTTGAAACTCTTAAATTTCTGATTAATTTAATGATTAGTCATAATTCCAGAGGACCAATGAGATGAGTCTCAAAATGGAAGTTTCAATGGCATAAAATTGCAATGATTTAGAATATCCTATATCTTAAGACATGGCCAATGTGGCAATTAGTTTTGCTTGACTATGTTTATTTTTTTAAGAATTTTGTTTTTCTTTTTCCTTTTCCAATTTCCATTTTTTGTTTTAATTGGAGTAGAGTGGAAGGATCAGAATAGAGCAATCAAAAAAAGAAAGGAATACCACCAAAACATTTTAAATACATAGAAGATAGCAGAAGGAAGGCCAGAAGAAGTAATCAAAGACAAGCAGGACAGCTTCAGAAGTTACATGATGAATTTATTATACATTTAAAATTAAAAACAAATTTCACATAATAGATTTGCAGTTACATTCTCTTTTTCTGTTCTATCCTCTATTTCTAAGTATAAATTCCCATTTTATTGGATGTTTGTTAAGTTCAAAATTTTTTAAAATATATTAAATTTTTTTAAAGGCAAAGAAATAAAATGATGTAAGGCCAGCTAAATCTTTTAGTTAAACTTTACAAGGTAACTGTAGTCTGGAGAATTTGCTATGATCAAGGATCTATCTTCTTATTATCTGTAGAAATTCAATTTTATCATATTAAAAGGGATTAAGAAGGTAATTGAAATTGATATTGTAACAACCAACCTCACAATAAATTGATTCATAAACTGAAATGCCAATTTATTAACATAGTAGTAGTCTCTCGGTAACCGAGAATGACAATTGTCTTTGTGCATTTTCATCTGTGGTGTACCCTCATATGGCTTTGAAGTCCAAAGACTGAGGTGCAAAGTTTGTGGCACATGGGGCATGGGTGCCAGTTGTTATGGGAGGTGCGGTTGCGACCTGATGTTGGCATTCATGTGCAGCGGCAAGACATTGAGGTCGTTCGTCTTCAGAGGTGGTGGCAGCATGACTGATGTAGATATGCCAGCTGCTTCTGACAGAGGCAGCAAGTTCTAGTTGCTTTGGTGTAATGCCGGCCCACTTCAACTTTGACTTTAGCTGATCCTTTTATCTTTTCTTTGGTCGACCTTGTTTCCTGAGTCCAGCTGACAGTTCACCATAGAATACCTGTCTTGGTATTCACTGTGGGTCCATGCAGATGATGTGTCCAGACCATCGTAGCTGGGTTTTCAGGACCATTACTTCGATGCTGTTGGAGTTGGCTCTGTAGAGGACTTCCTGGTTGGTGATTCAGTCCTGCCATCGGATTCTCATGATTGACCAGAGAGAGCGTTGATAGAATTGCTCCAGCTGTTTCATGTGCTTCCGGTACAGTGTCCATGTCTTGCAACCATACAGGCATGAGCTGAGAACCACTGCGTTATACACTTTGAGCTTCATTGCAGTGCTTACACCGCTGTGTTGGAGGACTTTGGAGTGCAGCTGCCCAAGTGCCTGGCTGGCCTTTTGGATCTTAGCATTGATCTCATGGTCTAGGGACCCATCGTTGGCGATGGTGCTGCCCAGGTACTTGAAAGTGCTGATGTTAGAAAGCTGCTTGCCGATTGTAATGCACGGCTGGTTAGTTGGCCTCCCTGGTGCAGGTTGGAACAGCACCTCTGTTTTGCTGAGGCTGATAGTCAGGCCAAACAGTTTTGTTGCGGTAGAGAACCTGTCCACAATGGTTTGGAGATGATTTTCTTGGTGGGCCATGAGAGCACAGTCATCTGCGAAGAGAACTTCCAAGCTGAGCCTCTCTGTTGTCTTTGTTTTTGCAGTCAGGCAGCGAAGGTCGAATAGTGAGCCATCCAGTAGGTATTTGATGTAGACGCCCAGGTCTAGATCCATCACAGCATGTCGTAATACTTGGATGAAGTATAGGTTGAATAGTACCAAAGCAAGGACACAGCCTTGTTTCACGCCATTGGAGATGTTGAAGCAATTGGAAGTCTCTCCACCAGATAGGACTTCCCCTGTCATGTCGACATGAAAGAGCTGGATCAGTTTGACGAATTTTGCTGGGCAACCGAGCTTGCTAAGGATCACCCACAATGCGTCCCTGTTTACTGTGTCAAACACCTTCGTCAGGTCTATGAAGACAATGTAGAGACTCAGGTTCTGCTCAAGGCATTTTTCATGCATTTGCCTCACCATGAAGACCATGTCGATGGTGCTGCAATCTGGTCAGAAGCCGCATTGTGATTCAGGCAGGTTCTGCTCTGAAACAGATGATAGGAGTCTGTTGAGTACAACACGGGCAAGGATCTTTCCAGCAGTGGAGAGTAGTGAGATGCCTCTGTAGTTGTTGCAGCAGGCTGCTCGTGCGCCTTTGTTCTTGTATAGGGCTACAATGGAGGCATCTCTGAGTTCTTGGGGCATGTCTTCCTCTTCCCATATGCTGGTCAGCACTATGTGGAATGCCTGGAGCGCCTTTCCCTTTAAGACCTTGTACACCTCGGTTGGGATCCCATCTTTACTGGGTGCCTTACCTGTACTCATTTGTATAATGGCTTTTGGGACTTCCTCTATTGAAGGAGGAACATCAAGTTATTCGATGGTGCGGTTTTGGGGGATCTGGTCAAGGGCGCTTTGGTCAACTGAAGAAGGTAGGTTGAGAAGCTGACTGAAGTGTTCTTTCCACCTGTTGCTGATGCCTTTATTATCTTTTATGAGAGTGTCACAGTCAGAGGATAGCAAGGGGGTGGTGGTGGGTTTTAATGGCCCATAGACAGTTTTAAGGGCACTGAAAAATTGTAGTTTTTCGTATCAGCAAAGCGCTGGATTCCTTCTGCCTTTTTTTCCCACTATCGGTCTTGCATCTTCCTAATCTCACACTGCGTCGTAGCTTGGAGAGACTTGAATCTGTTCCTTTTAGGAGCAGAGTTTGGGTTATTTTGCCATTCCATAAAGGCTTTGTTCTTTTTCTTCAACAGGTCTTCAATAGCAGTGTTGTTCTCATCGAACCAGTTCTGGTGGTTGTGTTGTTTGGGGCCTGGGACTGCTTTTGATGTTTCCATCACCGCGTCTCTGAACTGGTTCCATTTCTCGGTTGGGATTCCAGTGAGTGGTCCCTTGACAGACAGCTTGTCATCCAGGCAGGACTGGAATGTTTGCAGATAAAGTGGATCTCTAAGAGGACTCATGTTGCAAGATGTGCAAACTGTCTGGGCGCAATGTTTTGGATGGCAATGCGCAATGCGCACTTGAAGAGTCACTCTAACCAATCAGTGGTCTGTCCAGCATTCAGCTCCTCTCATGGCTCTGGTGATCTGTACATCCTTGATGTCTCACCGGCATACAATGACGTAGTCAATGAGATGCCACTGCTTTGATCATGGGTGCATCCACATTGTTTTATATTTGTTCGCCATTCTGAACACAGTATTCGTGATGGTGAGTTCAAACTCTGAGCATTTGCTGAGTAGCAGTAGGCCGTTGTTGTTCATTTTGCCCATGCCGTGTTTGCCAAGCACTCCTTTCCATCTTTCATGGTCCTGGCCAACGCAGGCGTTGAAGTCTTCCAATAGTATCAGCTTGTCATTTGTGGGCACTGAGTTCAGGACGGCACTCAAATCAGAGTAGAAATGCTTGATGGTCTCCTCTGCTGGTCAGTGTTGGGGCATATGCGCTGATGATTGTGGCATACCAGTCTTTGCTGAGAGGCAAACGGATCTTCATGAGCCTCTCTCTGATGCCCATAGGCAAGTCTGGCAGCTGTTTGAGCATACTGGTCTTGATGGCCAGGCCAACACCATGGATTGTATCTTCATTTGTGGCTCTACCTTTCCAGAAGGTGTATCCAGTGGTGGGTTCGCTGAGTGATCCCTCTTCTGGTAAGCGTGTTTCGCTTAGGGCTGTGATGTCGATGTTATATCGTGCCAGTTCTTTACCAATTAGAGCTATTCTTCTCTCAGGTCTTGGGGTATTCTCTCTATCAAGTAATGTTCTGATGTTCCATGCTCCTAGTAAGAGTTTCTTTGTATTTTGTTTTCTTTGATTTCGACCGCTTAAAGGGATGACCCGCCAGCCGTGGTGTGCTGACCGAGGGTTTATAGGGCAGGCAATATTTGGGACACCTTTTCTAGTCCCCTCCCCTAATTAGGGTGAGCAGTGCTGTCCTAGAGAGGGCTGCTCAGTTGCTGCCGAACATCCCTGCTGCCCTACAGAGCCAAGCGACCACTGGTCTGTGAGCTGCCTACGTGCAGGATCGTGACTACAACTGCCAGTGGTCACATCCACCTGTTGCGTCACCACTCCCCCATCGCCGCAGGTCTTGAAGAGGGTGGATGAGGTTAGTATAGATGAGTGTGCACAAAGATACTTGTGCATGAAGGAGATTTAAGTGGAAAAGTCAATGCAGAGACAGTCCCACTCTCTCGGCATTGGAAGACTGGGTCCAGTGGCACGAAAAGTCATTACACCTGGAGACTTCTTCAACTGCATTGGATGGCCGTGTTGTCTTTTGTGCTCCAACACGGCCTAAGCACTCCACAGTGCTTTGCTGCGTCACCATCTCAGCCGGTGAACCTTCTTATTGGTTTCTTCCATCTGTTCAACCAAAGCAGTCTTCACATGCTGGGTGAGCAAAGCCTTAGTTCACCAGGGGTCTACGACCCAATGGCTACCCTTATACATGCAACATACATTATTAACATACAACAAAGATATATCTACCTAGTTACTGAAACACTAATAACTACTTTACAGAGCACATTTTCCCAGGATAAAGGTAATTATGAAGCCAAATTATTCATCAGATGGTATCATAAGCATGGAATCCGAATAAAGAGAATTAAATAATCATGGAGGATATTTCATTTCTACACTCATATGAATCCATTGAACTATATCTGTGTCCATTGTGGAGCATGGTTTTTTACGGACCAGATAATTTGACTGTATCAGATGAGATGTCTTTCACCTAGATAAGCACTAACAAAATTTTGCTTTTCTACTCTTTTTTTCTACTTTTTTTTTTCATAACCCAGATGACAAAGAGAACTTGAAGACTCTCTTCTCCTCTGAAATATAATATATAATCTTAGGGACCTCCCTTTGGGAGAGTCTAAACCATCAGCAAGTACTAACCCTCTAATAGTTAAGAAATAATGGTGGCCACTCACCCCGCAACATACAAATGTACAATGCTCCCTAGGGTCACAAGTGTTTTTAAGAGACTGGCCTAACTTATATACCACTAGTATTGGTAGCCTAGATCCAAAAACAAAATCAGGACTCCTATTCAAGTCCTCAACATGTAAACTTTATGTCAATTAGAAGTCACAAAACCTTCTCTTTTGATGTATGTTCTAGATTAAATCTTAAGGACTTTAGTAAAAACTTTAAAACTTCAATGTCTGATTCAAACATTCATTCATTAATGTCACAGAAAGATAGGCAAATATCCCATATAAATTCACTGGGATTTCACATTTGCCCCACCAGTAAGTCCTTTTAATCACCATTCTTTGCTAATAACTGTAAACCTCAAATTTTATTGTAAACCTCAAATTTCCTTAGACTTATAAATGTTGGAAATTTGAGGTTTACATAACACAGCCAATACACTCTCAAAAAAGGTAATCATTGCTATTCCCCTGCCTACATATCCCTCCAGATGACCAGATCTGGTCAGTCAACCTGATGTTCTGTCATCTACAGTCTAGACTATAAGAACTCCAGGCAATGCTGACAACACTGGAGCAGAAGCTTCCTACATCTCCCTTATTAAAATGTAAGCTCCTTGAGGGCCAAAGCTACCTAATTTTTATATTTTTACCCCTAGAATTTAACAAAGAATTTGGCACATAGTAAATGCTTAACTTTTTTCATTAATTTCATTTCATTAATTTGTTTATTTCTTCATTTTTTTTGCTACCACTTTGTCCCTGTGAACATCTGAATTATACTCATTTCTAGTTCTCCCCTAGTAAAAATCATTCTTCTTGAAATCAATAATCCTTCAAAGATTGTCTAGTCTGATTCCATGAGCATCTCCCTCTAACAAAAGCTTACCTTTGACAAAAGGCAAGAAAGGGGAAGAAAAAGGGGGTCCCCTTCCCTCATCAGGGAGCTCAAGACAAATTCCATCCTTCATCCTAAGTGTTACTTCCCTCAATGCCAAAATTATAAATATTTTATATTACTTATATTTCAAGTACCTCTATTTATAAACATTTATCTTCAAATCATCCATTACTTACAAAGCAGAATTTTGGTAATCCCTGGGCCATCCAGAGATAACTAATGTTCTCCATTGTGTGGTGGTTCTTGATTGTTTTAATTCAATTCAATCCAATAGACATTAAGGACCTACTAAATGTCAGGCATTAGCTAAGTGTTAGAAGCACTGTGCTAAGCTACTGATTTTATCCCTGAGACAGAAAGATCTATTTGTTGTTGTTTTTCATTCATTTCAGTTACATCAGAATCTTGCTACCCCATTTAGATCAATGATTTTGGCAAAGATATAAGAGTGATGACAGGATTAGGTGACTTGCCCAGGATCACACAGCTGGTAAGGATCTGAGGCCATATTTTAATCCAGGAATATAAATCTTCCTGATTCCATGACCAGGACTCTATCCACCATACCACCTCACTGTCCAGAAAGGTCTACAGGAAATCTTAATTTAGGCCAGTAACCCTCTATCTACTAACTAAAGTAAATAAAAACATAAATATAAAGAAGTCTATACCAAGAGAGAGAAGGAGAAACACAGATCCTTCAATTATTTGAAGTTATCAGTTCACTTCAAGGATAGATGGCCACACTTCCCAGGTCATATAGGTATTTTGAACTGAAATGATAGGAATTTTTAACAAAGACACTAGTTTATTCTACAGATTGCAATCCAGGAACCATGACTATGGGCAACTGGAACAGAAGGGGGGGAAATAGAGAACTCAGTATAACAAAGTACTTATAACAACCTATGAGTCAGATGACTTCCAGGTAATCATGGCTGCAATCTAGACACCACACGCTTCCTCTCCCTGGCACCAAACGAAATAGACTACATCAAAGGAGCATAAAAATCACCTTTGGAGGAACAGAAGGACTCCCCAGTACTCCCCAGTACACCACAGAGGGGAAGGTACATGGGGTTTCAACATTTCCACACTATAATAAGAAGGAGGAAAAGTTTGCACAGAAACATGAACTGAGCTGCCCTTCCCCCCCACACCTCCTCCACCAAACCAGAGTGAGCTACCGGAGCACTCACTGGGACAGCGAGTAAGTGGGAAACATCTCTGTCTGGGGGGCGGGGGGCCACTCCAGGGTCCTTGGGATCTAGGGACTGCCAGCAAAAAACCTCTCAGGGCGGTTTCACGGGAGAACCCGGCACTGAGCAAAGGGAGTCCGCAGAGCTGTACTCAGAGCGGTTGCGCTGAGCATCTGGGCGGAGCTAAACTCCAGGAGCGAACCACGCACTGATTATCTGGGCAGAGCTGAACACCTGGGCATTTTGGCTGTGATCAAGGGCCCAGCACTCTAAGAAACCTCGGAGGCTGAGAAGAACTAGTCTGAGGCAACCTAAATTCACAGAAAACCTGCCCATATCACCCAGACCCCAGACCAAAAAGGAAAGGGGAATAAAACCACCAGAGGGATGGCTCACATGGCCCAAAATCAAGCCTCCAGGAAGAAAGGGAAAAAGGTGACTATTGAAAATTTTATGGTGGAAGTACCCAAGGAAAAGAAGAGAATGAGGAGGAAATCAAAAAAAAAAAAAAAATCAGAACATGCCTCCCAAAATGGAAACTATCAACAAGCTCTGGAAGATCTCAAACTGGAACTAATCCAAAAGATGGAAACCTGGAAAGAAAAATGGGATGAAGAGATCAGCAGTCTGACAGATAAGACTGCTCAATTGGAAAAAGAGCTTGAAGCATCCAATAGAAGGGCAGACAAAGCTGAAAAGCAAAACCAGTCCCTAATGACCAGAATTAAGCAACTCAAAGAAAGTGAGATCATAAAACAGCAAGAATCAATAAAGCAAACCCAAAAAATTAATGAATTAGAAAAAAACATAAAATATCTCACTGAGAAGGTCACAAACTTGGAAAACAGAGCTCCCTCTCTGACAACCTCGGAATTATCGGTATCCCAGAAAAACCAGAGATAAACAATAAACTCAATGTTATTCTACAGGAGATTATAGAAGAAAATTGCCCACATGTTCTGGAGCAAGGGGGCAAAATAGAAATAGAATGGGTTCATAGAACACCCTCTATACTAAATCCCCAAAAGACAACCCCCAGGAATGTAATCACCAAATTCAAGAGCTTCCAAGAAAAGGAGAAAATCCTACAAGAAGCCAAGAAGAGGAGCTTCAGATATAAGGGGGCTCCCATAAGGATCACACATGACTTAGCAGCTAACACACTAAGAGACTGCAAAGCATGGAACACGATATTTAGAAAGGCAAGAGACCTAAGTCACCAACCAAGAAACAACTACCCAGCAAAAGTGACTATATACTTCCAGGGGAAAGTATGGGCATTCGACAAAATAGAAGATTTCCAAGCATTTGCTAAGAAAAGACCAGAACTTAATGGAAAAGTTGATATCCAAGCACAGAAAGCAAGAGAAACATAAAAAGGTAAATATGAAAGAAAGGGAAAAGGAGATAAATCTTATCTTTTTCTTTAAGTCAAACTCTCTTCTATAAGGACTACATTTACATCAAATTATATATATATTAATATGTGGGGGAAATGTTTTGTGTAACTCTCAAAAATTGTATGCATCATAAGAGTAGTTAGAAGAAACATGCATAGGGAAAGATTGGGGCATTAAGAAGATTTGGGGAAAGTGGGGGCAAAGAAAGGAAAAGGGGGGGGAACGTCGATAACACTAAGATTTACTTCAAGAAATAGGGGGGGACTTAATAGAATAATCTTTCCCCTATAAAGATACACATGGGAAGGGGAGTGGAAGAACTCTCATATGAGAAGGAGAGGAAGAGAGCGTGAGGTGGTATTACTTAAACCTTACTCTCAGTGAAATCAAATCTGAGAGGGAAGAACATCTAGATCCAGTGGGATCCTGAATTCTATCTTATCCATTAGGGCAAGAAAGAAAGGAAAATTAAGGAGGGGGAAGAGGGAGGGTGTATAAAAAGGGAGGGAAGGAGAGGGGGAGGGGAAGGAAACATAAAAAGGGAGGGGCTAGAAAGGGAAGCATCTCAAGGGAGGGGACTAGGGGGACTGACCTAAAGTAAATCACTGGTTAAAAAGGAGATAGCTAAAGAAGAAAGGTCAGAACTAGGGGAAGATATCAAAATGCCAGCAAATCCACAAATGACAATCATAACTTTGAACGTGAATGTGATGAACTTACCCATAAAACATAGAAAAATAGCAGATTGGATTAGAACCCAAAACCCTACCATTTGTTGGCTTCAAGAAACACATATGAGGTGGGTTGACACTCACAAGGTTAGAATTAAAGGTTGGACTAAGACCTTTTGGGCCTCAACTGATAGAAAGAAGGCAGGTGTTGCAATCATGATATCTGACAAAGCCAAAGCAAAAACAGACCTGATCAAAAGGGATAGGGAAGGTAAATATATTCTGTTAAAAGGGAGTATAGACAAAGAGGAAATATCACTAATCAACATGTATGCACCAAATGGTATAGCATCCAAATTTTTAATAAACTAGGAGAATTGAAGGAGGAAATAGACAGTAAAACCACATTAGTGGAAGACTTGAACCAAACACTATCAAATTTAGATAAATCAAACCAAAAAATAAACAAGAAAGAGGTAAAAGAGGTGAATGAAATCTTAGAAAAATTAGAATTAAAAGACATATGGAGAAAAATAAATAGGTACAAAAAGGAATACACCTTCCTTTCAGCACCACATGGCACATTCACAAAAATAGATCATACACTAGGTCACAGAAACATGGCACTCAAATGCAGAAAAGCAGAAATAATAAATGCAGCCTTTTCAGATCACAAGGCAATAAAAATATTGATCGGTAAAGGTACATGGAGAGCCAAATCAAAAATTAATTGGAAATTAAATAATATGATACTCCAAAATTGGATAGTTAGAGAAGAAATCATAGAAACAATTAATAATTTCGTTGAAGAAAATGACAACGGCGAGACATCCTTTCAAACCTTATGGGATGCAGCCAAGGCAGTACTTAGAGGAAAATTCATATCCCTGAGTGCATATATTAACAAATTAGGGAGGAAAGAGATTAAGGAATTGGAAATGCAAATCAAAAAAAAAAAAAACTTGAGAACGAACAAATTTAAAATCCCCAGAAGAAAACCAAACTAGAGATCCTAAAAATTAAGGAAGAAATTAATAAAATCGAAAGTGACAGAACTACTGAGCTAATAAACAAGACTAGAAGCTGGTACTTTGAAAAAACAGACAAAATAGACAAAGTATTAGTGAATCTAATTTAAAAAAGGAAAGAAGAAAGGCAAATTAACAGCATCAAGGATGAAAAGGGGGATCTCACCTCCAATGAAGAGGAAATTAAGGCAATCATTAAAAATTACTTTGCCCAATTATATGGCAATAAATACACCAACCTAGGTGATATGGATGAATATTTACAAAAATATAAATTGCCTAGACTAACAGAAGAAGAAATAGATTTCTTAAATAATCCCATATCAGAAAAAGAAATCCAACAGGCCATCAAAGAACTTCCTAAGAAAAAATCCCCAGGGCCTGACGGATTCACCAATGAATTCTATCAAACATTCAGAGAGCAGTTAATCCCAATACTATACAAACTATTTGACATAATAAGCAAAGAGGGAGTTCTACCGAACTCCTTTTATGACACAAACATGGTACTAATTCCAAAGCCAGGCAGGCCAAAAACAGAGAAAGAAAATTATAGACCAATCTCCCTAATGAATATAGATGCAAAAATCTTAAATAGGATACTAGCAAAAAGACTCCAGCAAGTGATTAGAAGGGTCATCCACCATGATCAAGTAGGATTTATACCAGGGATGCAGGGCTGGTTCAATATTAGGAAAACTATCCATATAATTGACCACATCAACAAGCAAACCAACAAGAACCACATGATTATCTCAATAGATGCAGAAAAAGCCTTTGATAAAATACAACACCCATTCCTACTAAAAACACTAGAAAGCATAGGAATAGAAGGGTCATTCCTAAAAATAATAAACAGTATATATCTAAAACCATCAACTAATATCATCTGCAATGGGGATAAACTAAATCCATTCCCATTAAGATCAGGAGTGAAACAAGGATGTCCATTATCACCTCTACTATTTGACATTGTATTAGAAACATTAGCAGTAGCAATTAGAGAAGAAAAAGAAATTGAAGGCATTAAAATAGGCAAGGAGGAGACCAAATTATCACTCTTTGCAGATGACATGATGGTCTACTTAAAGAATCCTAGAGATTCAACCAAAAAGCTAATTGAAATAATCAACAACTTTAGCAAAGTTGCAGGATACAAAATAAACCCACATAAGTCATCAGCATTTCTATATAATTCCAACACAGCTCAGCAGCAAGAATTAGAAAGAGAAATCCCATTCAAAATCACCTTAGACAAAATAAAATACTTAGGAATCTATCTCCCGAGACAAACACAGGAACTATATGAACACAACTACAAAACACTCTCCACACAACTAAAACTAGACTTGAACAATTGGAAGAACATTAACTGCTCATGGGTAGGACGAGCCAATATAATAAAAATGACCATCCTACCCAAACTCATCTATCTATTTAGTGCCATACCCATGGAACTTCCAAAAAAGTTTTTTACTGATTTAGAAAAAACCATAACAAAGTTCATTTGGAAGAACAAAAGATCAAGGATATCCAGGGAAATAATGAAAAAAAAATACAAAGGAAGGGGGCCTTGCAGTCCCAGATATCAGACTATATTATAAAGCAGTGGTCATCAAAACAATTTGGTACTGGCTAAGAGACAGAAAGGAGGATCAGTGGAATAGACTGGGGGCAAGCGACCTCAGCAAGACAGTATATGACAAACCCAAAGATCCCAGCTTTTGGGACAAAAATCCACTATTTCATAAAAACTGCTGGGAAAATTGGAAGACAGTGTGGGAGAGACTAGGAATAGATCAACAGTGTGGGAAAGATTAGGTTTAGATCAACACCTCACACCCTACACCAAGATAAATTCAGAATGGGTGAATGACTTGAACATAAAGAAGGAAACTATAAGAAAATTAGGCAAACACAGAATAGTATACATGTCAGACCTTTGAGAAGGGAAAGACTTCAAAACCAAGCAAGAATTAGAGTTACAAAATGCAAAATAAATAATCTGGAATACATCAAATTAAAAAGGTTTTGTACAAACAAAACCAATGTAACCAAAATCAGAAGGGTAGCAACAAATTGGGAAACAATCTTCATAAAAACCTCTGACAAAGGTTTAATTACTCAAATTTACAAAGAACTAAATCAATGGTACAAAAAATCAAGCCATTCTCCAATTGATAAATGGGCAAGGGACATGAACAGGCAGTTCTCAGCCAAAGAAATCAAAACTATTAATAAGCACATGAAAAAGTGCTCTACATCTCTTATAATCAGAGAGATGCAAATCAAAACAACTCTGAGGTATCACCTCACACCTAGCAGATTGGCTAACATGACAGCTATGGAAAGTAATGAATGCTGGAGGGGATGTGGCAAAGTGGGGACACTAATTCATTGCTGGTGGAGTTGTGAATTGATCCAGCCATTCTGGAGGGCAATTTGGAACTATGCCCAAAGTATGATAATAGACTGTCTGCCCTTTGATCCAGCTATAGCACTGCTGGGTTTGTACCCCAAAGAGATAATAAGGAAAAAGACCTGTACAAGAATATTCATAGCTGCACTCTTTGTGGTGGCCAAAAATTGGAAAACAAGGGGATTCCCATCAATTCGGGGAATGGCTGAACAAATTGTGGTATATGTTGGTGATGGAATACTATTGTGCTCAAAGGAACAATAAAGTAGAGGAATTCCATGGAGACTGGAACAACCTCCAGGAAGTGATGCAGAGTGAAAGGAGCAGAACCAGGAAAACATTGTACACAGAGACTGACACACTGTGGTACAATCGAAGGTGATGGACTTCTCCATTAGTGGCAATGCAATGTCCCTGAGCAATCTGCAGGGATCTAAAAAATACTATCCACAAGCAGAGGATAAACTGTGGGAGTAAAAACACTGATGAAAAGCAACTGCTTGACAAAGGGGTTGAGGGGATATGACTGAGGAGAGACTCTAAATGAACACTCTAATGCAAATACCAACAACAGGGAAATGGGTTTGAATCAAGAACACATGTGATAACCAGTGGAATCATGCGTCGGCTATGGGAGAGGGAAAGGTGGTGGGAGAGGGGGCGGGGAGGAAAAGAAAATGATCTTTGTTTCCAGTGTATAATGTTTGGAAATGACCAAATAAAATAATGTTTAAAATTTAAAAAAATAACCTATGAGTCAGATTCTCAAAGAATCATGAAAAATACCCCCTTTCTAGTGTAAGAATTAAATTTTAATGGTTTAACTAAAATATATGAAGGTCGTAAATAATAGTAGTGGTTGCTGATTCAAAGTATTATTGCTCAACGTTGAAATGACCTTTAGTAGCCTTTATTTACAAAAGAGGTGGAAAGAGTGAAAGTAGAGAAACACAAAAGTGTAGAGATGACATTAGCCTATCTAACCAAATATTGCTCCGGTGCTTGACTCAGACAGGACTTGTTGACCTTCAATCAGAATTAAACTCTCCAGAAGACAGGAAGGGAAAGCCAGGTATCCACTCACCAGAGTTCTCTCAAAGAGGCAGGTCAAGACTCAAGGTGAAGGTGACTCCTGAGGCTGACTTTCTTCCTTAAACCAACTTTCTTCCTTAAGCTGACTTCCTTCTTGAAGTCCAACTCCTTGAAGTCAACTTTCTTCTTGGAGTCAATTTCCCTAGCCCCAGAAATTCAGGGCCTTTTATAGTGTCTTCTTGTCCCTTCCCCTTTTCACAAGGGCCAACCACACCTTCCAAATTGCCCAGCATTGCCCAGGGGCAGTGTTTGTGGGAACCACTTCTCACCTTCTGAAGGGGTGAATACTCATCAAAAGAGTTCACAGATTCCTGGCTGACTGAGGTATGAGTTTTCATTTCCTGGCTGATTGAGTTGAAAGAGTATGAATCCTCTAAGTAGTTTGCAAGTTTCTTCACCTAGCTCAAGCTTTTGTTGATTCAAAATAACCCAAAATAGACAAAGAGAATAAAGGATTCCCTTTCATAAGTGTAAACTCAGAATAGACAAAGGGAACAAGAATTCCCTTTTCCCACGAGCAATGTAAATAATATGAAGGAGAATACAGCATCAATTAATTTACTTGAAATTCAATATATTCAAAACATTTTCAGAAAATATAAACTTCATGAACATAAAATATAAGTTTCTACTTACATGATGGTATAATGAACTGGGGTTCGGTGTTACCTGCATAGCCAAGCTTGGTATACCTACAAATATAAAATAATAGAAATATTTTTAGAAAATATTATTTTCATATTTCTATAGCCCTGAAATCCTAAGACTCAACTTACTGCTATGAAAAGGGAAAGAGATCTCATCATGATTTTTAGATATTAAAGCAATTATAAAAACCAGAAGCATTATTCTACTAATTTTATTCTAACTGAAATTTTCTATTCTATTTCACAAACTTTCTTACTTTTTCTATTAAATGATTCTAGAATAGCCTATCCTGTCTATTATGGCAGCAAGATGGCACAGTGGATAAGAGTACCAGGCCTTGAGTCAGCAAGATTAATCTTTTTAATTCAAATCAGGCTTTATATATTTACTGGCTCATTTAATCTTGTCTCAGTTTCCTCATCTGTTAAATAAGCTGGAGAAGGAATGGCGAACCACTTCAGAAAATCTGCCAAGAAATAGGGTCAAAAAGAGTTGTACATGACTGAAAAAGACTAAACAACAAAATCTAGAATGAGTCCTGTTTCCAGAAATGTTTCTTTATTACCTCACTCATTTCAGAATACATTCAAGTTTCTATCCAGAAACTCCATAAAAGAAACCGCAGGAATCTTAACTAAAATGTTAATATTTTATGTCATATTCCATCAACATTTGTTAACCCCCTCAAAAAAATATATATGTGTATATATATATATGTATACATTTATTTTTTAATGGAACCATCTGCCAGATATAAGAAATGGAAGAGGAAAATAATCAAATGGAAAGACTCATCAGCTGTTCTCTTCTTATTATGACCTCTGTAATTCATAGCAACACATAAAAATTCTAGGCAATGATTTCTCAGTCTTTACTAATGTTTGGAACAGATAAAAAATTTGTCACAGCAGCCATATACACAGCAAACTATAACTAAGTTCTTTTTGCAAGTTATTTCAAAATGTGTTCCACTAAATTCTTAAATATGGCAATAGTATAAGCTATTCTATACATATGATTCTTTAGAAAGTAATATAAGCATTCAGAGCCAATATGGCAGATTAGAGACAACATTATAGTTTAGGTCTCCAAATATTCTCCTCCAAACAACTCTAAAATAACATGCCAAATTGAATTCTGGAGCAGCATAGCCAACAAAAGGTCATAGTGAAACATTTTTCCATTCAAAGACAAATTAATAGATAAGTAGGAGAGGTCTGTGACACCAATATAGGAGGCCAGCCTAGAGTTCACAAGTTGGCCTGTAGTAGGCTTTGAAAGTAGTTCTTCAGTCCAGAGATAGTAAGGGGATGGACCAAAGGGCCAGAAAGGAATTACAAGAAACCTTGAGCAGACACTGGGCACGTAACTGGCAATGTTTGGCAACTCCACCACACTTGTGCAATTATGAATTGTGCTCCAGGTCAGAGAGGAGCACTTATAGTTAGACACAAGAAGAACATTAGCATTTGTGGCTGCAGGGTAACAGGGACTCTTCCTGAGTAAAGATCACAACACAAACCAGAAGAGCAATGATCACACCTCTCCCAAGAAAATACCACCTGGAAAGCACTGAAAATTTGCAGATTCCCAGAACTGGCTCTGAAAAGAGCAACACAAAAAAAGCCCAAAACTTGGTACAGGGCCTTGCCACCCCCCCAGGAGAGCAAAGCCTAACTTTAATATAAAGCTCAAAGTCAAGAGATAGGTTGGAAAAATTAGCAGACAAACAAAAAAGAAAAAAACAGCTTGACTATCAAAAAAAGGTTCAAAGGTTAAAACACAAAATCAAAAAAAGATACTGTGAAAACAGCTCTGAGCAAAGCATTTAAGAAATGCAAATTGTGCACAGACACAACAGAATTCCTGGAAAATGTTCCAAAAAAAAAAGGAAAAACTGATAGATGACAGAGTGGGGAAAGAAATGAGAATGATACAGGAAAATCAGGAAAAGAAAATTAAAAGTTTGGAAAAAGAGGCACAAAAAAAAAACTTAAAAAATAGAACAGGCCAAATGGTAAACAAGGCACAGAAATCTACTGAAGAGAAGAACTTCTTGAAAAGCACAATTGGTCTAATAAAAAAAGATATGCAAAAAAAATCATTAAACAAGAACTCCTTAAAAAGTAGAATAGGAGACATGGAAAAAGATGTATAAAATTTCTGAACTGAACTGAACTGAAAAAAGAACTTCCTAAAAAGAAAAACTGGGTAAATGGGAAAGGAAGTACAAAAAAGCTCACTGAAAATATAACTCCTTAAAAATTAGAATTGGACAAGTGGAAGCTAATAATTCCATGAGATATTTAAAAAAATAAAAACAAAAGAATGAAAAAATATAAAAAATGTGAACTATCTCATTGTAAAAAATAACTAACCTGGAAAATAATTCAGAGAGATCACATAAGAATTATTGAACTACCTGAAAGTCACAATAAAAAAAAGAGCCTTAAAATCAGCTTTCAAGAAAATCTCAAGGAAAACTAGCCAGATTTTCTAGACACAGAGGACAAAATAGAAACAAAAAGAATCCTCTGATCACCTCCTGAAAGAAATCTCAAAATGAAAACTTCCAGGAATATTGTAGCCAACTTCCAGAGCTTTTGGATCAAGCAGAAAATATTGCAAACTTCCAAAAAGAAATCATTAAAATAGTATATAGCCACAGTCAGGATAACGTGAGATTTCATAGTTTCTACATTAAAGGATCAGAGCACTTGAAATATATTCACAAAAATCATCACCATTTATGCATATTACTAACAAAAAACTAGAGAAAGAGTCAGAGAGATTCCATTTGAAATAACTACACAGAATTGCTCCAACCATTCTGGAGGGCAATTTGGAACTATGCACAAAGGGCTTTAAAAGACTCCTTACCCTTTCACCCAGCCATACCACTGCTGGGTTTGTATGCCAAAGAGATAATAAGGGGAAAGACTTCTACAAAAATATTTATAGCTGTGCTCTTTGTGGTGGCAAAAAAACTGAAAATGAGGTGGTGTCCATCAATTGGGGAATGGCTGAACAAATTGTGGTATCTAATGGTGATGGAATATTATTTTGCTGAAAGGAATAATGAACTGGAGGAATTTGGTGTGAACTGGAAAGACCTCCAAGAATTGATGCAGAGCAAAAGGAGCAGAACCAGGAGAACATTATACAGAAACTGATACATTATGGCACAATCAAATGTAATAGACTTTTCTACTAGCAGCAATGCAGTGACCCAGGACAATGCAGAGGAACATATGAGAAAAAATGCTATCCACATCCAGAGAAAGAATTGTGGGAAAAGAAAAACAGATGAAAAGCATATGATTGATCATGTAGTTTGATAGGGATATGATTAGGGTTTTGATGTTAAAAGATCACTCTACTACAAATATGAAACACATGGAAATAAGTTTTGAACAATGATACATTTATAACCCAATGGAATTCCTTGTTAACTCCAGGAGGGGGGAGAAGGGGAAGAGGAATCATGAATCATGTAACTATGGGGAAATATTCTACACTTTTAAAAATAAAAATAAAATAAAATAACTACAGGGTGTATACAATACTTAGGAGTCTACCTACGAAGACATAGGAACTATATGAATACAACTATAAAACACTCTTCTAAAATAAAGGTAGAGGCAGCTAGATGGCTCAGTTGATTGAGAGCCAGGCCTATAGATGGAAGTTTCTGGATTCAAATCTGACCTCAGACACTCCCTGTGTGACCCCAAGCCAGCCGCTTAACCCCACTGCCTATCCCATACCACTATTCTGCCTTGGAACCACAAGATAGTATTGATTCTATTAATGGAAGAGAAGGGAAAGGAAGAGGAGAGAGAGAGAAAAAGAGCTCAGCCATTATAATAAATATAGAAGTAGCACCTAAATTAATTTCCCTATTCAGTGTCATCTCAAACTACTAAAATATTATTTTGCAGAACTTGGACAGAAAAAAAATTAACTCAAAGAACAAAAGTTCAAGAATCTCAAAGGAAATAATAAAAAAAGTGATAGGGGAGTCTCATAGTACCAGATCTCAAACTATACAATAAAACATTACATTACATTTTGATTCTATCATCAGAATCCCATGTATGTTTAAAGAAGCAAAAATGGCACTCAAGAAAACAAAGCAGAAATGTACTTGTTATTTCAGTGCTTGAGGCATCACACTTTTGAAAGCTCTGAAGGACCAATTTTCAAGATATCTTAAAAAGGGGAAGATATCCAAAGAATGGAAAAATTCTACTGTTGCCAAAAAGAGGTGACAAAATGATCATAAATAACTAATGAGTCTATAAGGCTACTTTGCCACATAAATAAACTTTTTTGAGAATCATCTTCATATCTACAATCTTCACTTTGAGGGCATCCTTGGCTATTATATAAGAATATTCTAAAGGAATAGGCAGACTTTCACAAGTGATACTACATAATAGGCCATCATCTATCCCATAACTTGCACATAACAGAATGAAAGATACTGATAAGACTCTCTCATGCTTAGTTTTTTATCTATAAATATGTAACTGAGTAGAGCAATATATATTTTTATGCTTTTTATAAGAAAACTGAAGGCTGAGAGGATAAGTAATTTGCCCAGACACACAGCTAATACATGAGTCAGTATTTAAATACAGTTCTTATTGACTCTAAGGTCTAGCTGCCCCATTTAGCTATATTTTATATGACATTTTTATGACAGATATTACATCACTTCCAAATACCACATTTGTTGGGTTATTCTCCAACTAATGGGCACCCATTCTCCAACTAATGGACACCCATTCTGTTTCCAATTTTTTGTTTCAACAAAAAATTATGCTATGTTTTGTGCATATATAAGACCCTTTTCTCTCTCTCATTTCCTAGTATAAGGGTTAAATGGTAGTTTGACAAAAGTGAGGAAAGCAGCTTAATAAAACACTTGTTTAATTTGAGAAGTAGTACAAATAGAAAATAGAAAATAGGAAAGAAAGATTATTATTATAATACCCTATGGTTATACCTAATTTCTTAATACTATCTAAAATTTCTAAAAAACCTACTCTGTCTTCAAAGACAGGTGCTTCTTGCCTGGCCAGACCAGGCCTATCTAACCTACACTATCTAAAATTGATTCACTAACTACCTATCTTCCTAATTAAACATACATTCATCACTCACTAACTCCTTAAATAAGGTTTTATCAGGGGCAGCTGGGTGGCTCAGTGGATTGAGAGCCAGGCCTAGAGATGGGAGGTCCTAGGTTCAAATCTGACCTCAGACACTGCCCAGCTGTGTGACCCTGGGCAAGTCACTTGACCCCCATTGCCTACCCTTACCACTCTTCTGCCTTGGAGCCAATACACAGTATTGACTCCAAGATGGAAGGTAAGGGTTTTAAATTAAAAAAATAATAATAATAATAAAAATAAGGTTTTATCCTCCAACTGTCAGTAGCAAAACATTCAATAGCAGAGACAGAACTCCTGCTCTTTAAAAATCCAAAGGCAAAAGTCCAACTGCCAACTGATTCCTTCCTTATATATCTCTCGTCGTCTCCCTGGAAACAGAATCTTCAACTCTGGCACACAGATTCCTGTCAGCTCTGCTCCACCTAGAAATCCCCCTCTTCTGCCTCTTAAAGAGATAGAGGGAGAGATTAAGAATATCCCTTTAACACTAGAAATATTTGTTTTCAATGGAAAAATTAGATTTTTAGTAAAACTAACACTTCTATCTGTATCCTCAGCCTTTTTTTCTTTGGTATCACATGCCCCTCTGGCAATTTGGTTAACTTATAGACTCCTCAAAATTATGTTTATTGCCTACAATTGAAGGAAATGCTAAATTCTAACTGGAAGTTAGTGAAAATAACAATGTAACTTTTTCCCTTCCAAATTCACATGACCCTCAAATTAATAACCATTGTTCTAGGACTGTTTAATATCTTCAATACTTTTTCAATATCACTCCTCTCGTGACTTCTTTCCCTCAACCAATTAAATATTCTGATTTCCCCTAAAAAAAAAATTCCTTTGATCTTCTCTAGAGCCAGTGTTTATCCTGCATTGCCAAAACTCTAGCAGTAGCTATTTCCCCAATTCCACTCCCTCTTCATTCACTTCCCAATGAGCCTTAGATGTTATAGCTTTCATCCCTAAGTACTCTACTAAAATTACTATCTCCAAGGTAATTAAGTACTTCCTTATTGCTAAATCTGATGGCATTTTTCTGTACTTCAGTAACGTGACTGTGCTCTGTTATTTTTGCTAATATTCTTTTCTCTCTTGGCTATTGTGGCAATGCACTGTTTTCACACCCTTTACCACCATTCCTTCTTTCTGTCAAGTTAATTCTTCATCAACCTCCCACTCTTTAAATATTTCACTCAAATGACTGTCTTGGACCCTCTTTTTTTCCTGTATATATAAAAACTCCTTCACAGTGATCTCTTCCTTATGGTTTCAATTAATAAATGGAGTTGTCACTACAAAATGTGTACCACCACTTCCAAACACAGTCCAGAAATCAAGTTTCATATTTCCAACTGTCTGCTAGGCATATCTACCTGTATGCCATGCTGGCACCTCAAATTTAATACCTCAATATTGAAGGCAGTTATCTTCTGAAAGAAAAAAACAGCCTCTTCCCCCTCACTTCTCTATTTCTGTGGATGTCATAAATTTATATTTTAAACTCCTCTTTTCTTAATCACCTCACTACATCAAACCCATTGCAAAGTCCATAGATTTTATAGTGAAATGGGAATATCTCATTCTAAAACTTTTTAATTAGTATAGGAAAAGCTCTGGCATTTTTATATATGTATTTCATTTCTAAATTATCATCAATTGTAAATATATTCTTCTTTCCTTTTTCACTCCAAAAATTCAACCTTTGTGATAAATTTAAAAAAAAAAGAAAGAAAAAAAGGATGAGGGATGTAATACATCAAAACTAAACAATAAATCAATTGAATCTAACCATATAGCTGATATCCTACACCAGCAAAGAAAAGCGGGAGAGCAAGCTTAGACATTATAATTTCACAGTATTCTATTTTAGTTTGTTGTTCTTTGTACTATATTTACATTGTTGCAGTCATTGCATATAGTGTTGTCTTGATTATGCTTTTTCCCCTTTATATGTCAATTCATATATTTTCTCATGCTTCTCTGAATTCTTCATATTCTTTTTAGTTTTTACTGCACAGTTATATTCCATTATATAATCCATGTTACCTATATATTACATTTTTACCCACAATATATTCCAATTTGTTGAGCCACTCTCCCAATCAGTTGGCATTTACTTCATTTCCAGTTCTTTGCTACTACACAAAAGGGTTACTATGAATGTGTTGGTATACATGGACCATTTCTTTCTGTTTCTTACCTCTTCCTGGGGCATATCACTAGCAACAGTGAGATCTTTGAGGCAAAAACACAGACATTTAAATTGCTATTGAAACATAATTCCACATTATTTTTTGGAATGATCAGACTAATTCAGAGTTGCAGCAACAGTATAAGTTTGCCAGTCTTTTCATATGCCCACCAATTCCAATGATTTCCATCTTTTATCATGATTGCTTATATGCGAGATATGAGGCAAACCTCAAAGGCATTTTGACTTGCATTTGCCTTGTGATTAGTGATTAGGAAAAATCTTTCATATAGTCATTAATAAGTTTTAAATGTCCTTTGGAAAAGTATGTTCATGTTCTTTATTTACTTCTCCATTGAGAAATACTTCCTGCTCTTGTATGTTAATTCCCTTGGATTGATTGCTTGTATCTGAGATCTTAATCATCAACATTTGATGCTTTTGTTGTTTTTTTTAGTTAATAACTTCTCTTCTATCTTAGTTACCTTGATTACAAAAGCCTTTCAATTTCATGTAGTGAAAATTATATTTCTTTCCCTTTATGATTGCCCTTATTCTTTATTTGGTTAAAAAAAAAACTCTCCCTTATAGAGCAGCTAAGTGACTCAGTATATAGCAAGCCAGGCCTAGAGATAGGAGGTCCTGGGTTCAAATCTAGTCCAAGACACTTCCTAGCTGTGTGACCCTAGGCAAGTAACTTAATCCCAATTGCCCAGCCCTTATGATTATTCTGGTTATAATATTGATTGATGGAATATTTGGTCTTTAAAATTGATTATAAGACAAAAGGTATGGGTTTTTAATTTTTAAAAGTCCCTATATATAGTTGTAAAATGTACCTAATTTGGTTCCCTTCTAATTTATAGAGTTGAATAGACTATTCAAATTGTATAGCTATGTTGAGCTCATGTTGCTATATGACATAAGTTATTATTCAAAACCTAATCTCTGCTAGTTGCCAGGTTTCCCATCAGCTTTGTCCATCACAGGGTTCTTTCCTAAGTACTTTGTATCCTCAGGTTTATTAATGGTGGACTATTGAGTTCTACTATTTAAAGCCTTCTTTATCTAGTCTATTCTACCATCTGTTGTTCAGTCATTTCAGTTGAGTCCCACTCTCTGTAACCCCCATGGATCTCTTCCAGTGGAGCTTTCTAGGCAGAGATACTGGAGTGATTGGCAATTTCCTTCTCCAGCAGGAAACAGATTAAATGACTTGCCCAAGGTCACAAAGATAGGACATTTCTGAGACTAGATTTGAACTCATATTCCTGACTCTAAGACAGCATCAGCAAAGTATTGGCATGTGCACAGAGCCAGCACTTGGGGAGCTGCTCTGTTCCCCCTCTTCCCAGCACCTGAGTATATTTTGCATGCCCTACTTCACTGTTCAGCTGCCCAAAGTGAGCACTTCCTCCCTCTCCTCTTTGGGGTAATGGGGGTGGCTCACAGACAGCTTGAAATTAAAATCTGGGCATGTAAACTTGAAGACCTTCACCAATGCTATTCTAAGCCCAGCACTTTAATCATTGCTCCATCTAGTGTGATCTATTTTTCTATTTTTTTAACTAGTATGAAATAGTTTGAATAATGATAGTTTTATAGTATAATTTGAGGCCTAGAAGTGCTATTCCACATATATCCCTATTTTTTCAAAAATTTTCTTAAAATTATAAACTTTTTGTTGTACTCATTAAATGCCAAGGCCATCTTCTTCCCATTTATGTACCTCTCTTTAATACATAATCTTTGCAGTAAATTTCTCAAATAAAGGTTTCACTTATAAGATATATATAGAACTGAGTCAAATTTATAAGAATTCAAGTCATTCCTCAACTGATAAGTAATCAAAGGACATGAATAGGCAGTTTTCAGAGAAGAAATACAAGTTATCACTAGTCATAAGGAAAAGTGTTCTAAATAATTGTTAATTATAGAAATGCAAATAAAAAACTAAAACCCATTACGTTGGCTAAAATATTTTTTTAAATGGCAAATGCTGAAGCATATGGGAAAACAAGTATATTAAATGTACTATGGTTGAAACTATGAACAAGTTCAACCATTCTGGAAAACAATTTGGAACTATATACAAAAAGCTATAAAACTGTGCATACCCTTTGATTAATCAATTCTGCTACTAGGTTTATATCCCTAAAGAAAGCAAAGAAAGAGGAAAAGGATCCATAAATACAAATTATTTATAGTAGCTCTTTCTTGTAATGGCAAAGAATTAGAAACTAAAGGGAAGTCCATCAATTGGGGAATGGCTGAACAAGTTATAGTATATGAATATAATTAAATATATTTTATACTGCAAGAAATGATGAAGAGGATGGCTTCAATAAAATCAAAGAAGACTTGTATGAACTGAGGCAAAATAAAATGAATAGAACCAGGAGAATAATTTACACAATAACACCAAAATTATAAAGAAAACCAACTAGGAAAGACAACAAATTCTGATCAATCACAAGTTCAAGGGACTCATAATGAAACATGCTATTAAATGAAGGACTCAGATTGAAGACAAGCATATTTTCTTCTTTTTCTTTTCCTTTTTTTTGCTTTAGATACGGCAAATATCAGAATTAATTTTGCATGACTATATTTGTAATGAATTTGATTTTTCTTGCCTTCTTAATGGATAGAAGAGTGGAAGAGAAATAATTCAGAACAAAAAAAAATAAAATTAAAGGTTTTTTTAAAAAAGATAATGCATTGCAACCTACTTGTGCTCACTATTCAAAAGAAAATATATAACCATTCAAGTCAAAAGGATTTTGTTAAGAAGGAGAAAGTACTCTTTAAAAATTGAGTAACAGCTCAAGTAAGAATAGGAAAGCTCCAAAACGTTAAAAGGTTGTATACAAAATGGAAACTTAGAGGGCCAAACAAAAAAAGACAATTATTACTGTGAAGATGGAATTAACTCTTCCCTTGCCTACTTTTAAATTTAATCAAAAAAGTGAATACACCCCTACTTAACCCTAAAGTAGAAGTCTACAAACTACTTACTAAAGGGATTTGCACCTCCATAAGCAACTGTCTACCCTCTGGGTAGTCCTAAGCAAATTTAAAGACTACAATTGGTCCCCTAAAGTGGAGGAAGGAAAAGGAACTGATGCAAAGAAGGGTCTTTAAAAGTGGCTAAAACTTCCTGTCACAAGGTCTTCAAACTCTTTTGAGGCACTGGAGGCTGGTGGAAAACCTTCTTCAGAATGAACCTGGGACTCCTAGCATTTGGTAAGACTGCTCTTAGATAGTCCTCTCTGGACTACAACATGGATGAGTGAAAAACTGACACTTTTCCTGGCTTCTGGAGAAATGAGTTTCTAGAGGAGATCAAATGGTTATTCCCTACCAGATCCTCTGGCTAAACGGCACTCCAACTGAGGGTCCTCAAGTGGAGGGCTAATTAGCCCACCATGAGTTGAGCAAGGCACAGGAGAAACATTTAGGGTGATAAGCTAGCTACACTGTTTACCCTCTTTCACATTTCTCTACTTTACTCTTTCCCTCTATTTTGTAAATAAAGCTGCTAAATAAAAGGTCATTTTGACTTGAGTTATAATATCAACGACCACATTCTCTTATACTTAGTCAAACCATATTAATTTTATCCACTTCATTACAAAACAACAAAATGATTACTTAAAATATTGAGAATAAAAGTTAATAAATGAATCAGTTGTACTTGTGTAATAATCAAAGCATAAGACTGTTAGAAAATGAAAAGATAGTTTGCAGTGAGGAAGTTGTGACTGAAGACATTTTAATTAATAAAGGAACTGATAAATTATTTGATTAATTATAAATATATAAATTATATGATTAATTATAAATACTGACAATTATAAACACTGACTTAAAAGGAGTGACTTTGTTAAGTTTTTCATGTAAGATGTTACATAGATCGGGGTCAAGATGGGTGAAGATTTTGGAAGAGAAAATTTAGGAAGAGAAAATAAATTATTTTCAACAAAAATTCCTAGTCATAACTGATTATATGACTCAATTAGACTGTAATTTCTTGAATAGAGAGTTCATGTCTAGTTTCATCTTTGCATCTCAGTGCCTAACATAAAGCTTTCTAAATATTAGGTACTTGTCTGTATAATTTAATTCAAAAGTTTCTGCTTTTGAAGTACCTACATGTTAAAAATCCAGGGTTTTTTGAAAGACAAATTTGAGGTGACTTTGTATTACAAAAGAATTCAGACATAAGATTACTTTCTGAGACAAGATCTTCTTAGCACATTTAGTATTATTCCATTTTTTAAAAAAACTTAAAAAACTTGTTAGGGACAAAACAATTTTCCCAGTGGGATCTAGATTAAAAAGAAAACTTAATTGCTACTAATTATTTTTTACCTAACCATAGGAATGAAATATTTTCAGAACTGCATTAAAATTAAATAGGTGATCATGTGTTATATACTGGTAAACAATTACATCTACTAAAGAAAAAAGTCCAAAACATTACAATTTTAAGTTAAAGAGACGTTAAGAAACTATTTATTGCTTCAGATTATAAGAAAGCACTCATGAGATTATCTAAAATACTATTACTATTGTGTGAAGCTTTCAAGATTTTTTAAAAAGTATGTTTCCATTACTAAGCCTTTGTTATAAATATTCAAGTGTTTTTTCTATATAAAATCTTTAAACATGTTTGAACCTCCTTTGTAACTATTGTGTTTCAAAAAATATTTTAAGTAATAGTTAAAGTAGTAAATGTTTAGATTACTATTTTCAGGATACAGATTATAATACTATACTTTAATTGCCATGAATGTAAAAATTAAAATTAATATATAATAATTAAAATATTATATTTTATAAGATTTATTAATGATCACTAGAAGTAACAAAATAAAAAGGTAACAAAATAAAACCACGTACCCATGGCTAATCTACCTACTCAAACAGCCCACTCCACCAAAGTTACAACCCAGGAAGCCAAGCTGGCTAGCCACAAAAGACCACCCTATTTGTTTTCCTGTCTACTGTGAATCTTAAAAATTCTTAGACCCTACTTCATAAGACTTGGTTAAGACCATTCCCCATTTTAAACAATTACGGTACTTGATCAGGAATGTGAGAACTCTACTCCACCCATACTTAAGCATACTTTAGGGGAAGATAAAGTTGTAAACTCCTTGCTAACCAATGAAAAGTACTTAACCTATACTTATAGTAAGGCAAAAGACCTTAAGCTGTGCCTATTTTTAGATCTAATACAAAAGGGTGCTAAGTACCTATAAAGGTCAGGCAACTTGTAAACTTACAAGGAGCAAAGAGGTGAGAACTTAGAGATTTTAGTCTACTCAGGTGTGAATTACTCAAAAGTTTAGTCTACTCAGGTGTGAACTAAGAATGGTCTGTCCTTTGGAAAACGTCTACTGTGATTGGTATATGTGAGAACTTAGGGGAGGTGACATAGGAGAAAATTCTCTTTAAAAGGAGATGAGAAGCTGAGAGCAGAGGACTCTCTCAGAGAACCTCTCTCTGGAGATTGAGCTGGCCAAAGCTGAACTGGTGTCTCTCTGAACACTAGAATCTTGCTTGGGACAAATCTTGTGGTGAGTGGATAAAAGACTGACTGATCTCTCTCTTAGGGCTTGGGCTGAGGCTGGCCTAGGCTGGCCTAGGCTGGCCTGGGCTGGCCTACCCCTTTTCTCATTGTTTCCTCTTACTCTCTCTCTTTCATTAATTCCTTAATTTGTATTAATTAAAATCTCCATAAAACCCAGCTGATTTGGGTATATTTCATATTTGGGAATTTTTCCCTGGAGACCACTTTATATTTTGATTTAAAACAAGACACTGTCTTGAAATCATATTTCTGTGGTCACAATTTAAGGCAACAACTCTTTTATCTGTAACAGTTTATGGCAAATACTCTTTTAATTGTTACACTACATATGCATGTAGCGACGGGAAGTCAGTGAGCTCCTGGAAAACGTAGTTCAAAGGCACATGATTTCCAATTATACATTCCCCTCTGAGATCACTTGGAAGACTGGTCTCTCCAACGGATCCTGTAAACATAACCAACTTTTAAATTACAATAATTTGGGGGGAAAAGGAAAAGAGAACAAAACCAATGATTGCTAAGCACATTGACAAAAAGCCAATTAGGGGGCAGTCCCCTTCGGCATAAGAGTATACATATAAAACAAATGCATTCAACCCCACACAGTTCAAATCACCACATCCCAAAGTTCACTCTGGATCTTCTGGTGCAGCATGTAATCTGTGCCGGTATCTTCATGGTGCTTTTTCCAAACGGTTCACTTTCTGGATTTGGAGAGGTAGCAAGTTTCTTATCCTGAAATTACTCTCAAAAAGAATTTAAAGTTTGCATTATAGCATAATAATACATTCCCTCCTGAGGAGGATATTGACAAACACAGGGATCACTCAGGGATGCATGGCTGAGTTATGGGGTATATGAATCAATTGGCAAAGAAAATCAAAAACATCAAAAAAATCTAAAGAAAAAAGAAAAAATAACTTCTGTTTGAAATATAGAATATCAAATTTTTATGTGTAAAAATTCTAAGTAAAAAAAAAAATAAACCTATAACAGGCCCTAGAATCAGGGCCCAATTAAAGTTATTTATGTAATTATGCACTTACCCAATCAGTAGCCAGGACTACAGAAAGTGTGCCACATTATGAAAGACAGAAAAGGGACTAGATTATGGGAGCCAGGAAGGCAGCCAAAGTGAGGTGCTTGATAGAATGTGGGGCTCAGGGAAGACCTGCCTCTGAAATATGTCAAAGCAGCTGCAACCTTGAACCCCAAACAAATTCAAGTCCTCTTGTCCTGGATCAAATTTTTATCAATCCCACTGGGACTGGCTGGTCTCTTTGACCTGTGTGCTCTTTTGGCACTATGTAGGTTAGCTTTGATCTTCTTTGGCACTGGACAGTGGCTCTGTTTTATATTCTCTTTTTCTGGAATCAGACAGAATCATTAAGCAAAGTCCCATTTTTTAAAAACAATCAATGGCATTATTTCTATAGTCTAAAGCTTTGGGGGTTTGCATTGATATTAGGGCAAATATATTTTAAACTTATATTACTGCAAAATCAAAAAAGTTAAAAAAAATCTTCTCAATACTGATGACGTGCTTCAAATACAAAAAAGGAGAGGAAAAAAAATAAAGCTCAAATTCTATATTGCACATGCAAGGAAAAACAATAATAAAAAAGTTTAAAAAATCAAAAATACATGGCTTACAATTAGTGACACATTGTGTCAGTCAAGAAGTAGAATACAAAAGTTCCTCACCAAAAATGAGATCTATTTCCATTTAAACTTGGCCATGATCCATGATGTGAGTTCAAATGATTTTTTTCAAAGTAACAGCTTTATAAAAACAGTAGTATAACAGGTAATGCACATTCAAAGAAATACTAAAATCCCCAAAGTTCACAATAGTCCAGTTAATGACAACAGCAAGCAAACTCACTACTTTGTAGGATTCACATGAGTTACTGTGTGACATTTAAAAAAAAAAACTTAGAAGTTAATGGAAACTTGTCAGAAGTTTTTCAGGTATAGCAAATCTTTCAACTTTGGCTGAGATATTTTTAAGAAAGTCTATTATTGCCATAGTTACAAAATGTGGCAGAGGAGCCCAGAAAAACCACAAAGCTCTGTACTGTTGATGGAAAACCTTTTGTGTCTAAAAAGTCACCAAGAATCTAAATCATTCTGGTGGGAGGGTAGAGTAAGCTAAAGAATTACAAATAGGAGATGCTCCCTCTTGGGAGCCATCCAGGGGTACCACACCTGTATTAAAATGGATAATCTGTGGAAACTATTTCTGGTTGTGGTAAATGATATATTCTCTGGCTTGTGACTAGAGAGCTGCTAAGGGGAACCTTTAGGGATGCCTATTTGTTACAGAGATAGAAGTATTTCTGAGAGATAGATGGAGAGATAGAGAGATGCTGCTAGAGGGGTGCTCTGGGCTGCCTATAGATCCCTATTAATGGCTAATAAATCAAATTATTTCCTATCCTCCACCTTTCACCTCCCAGTTTTCCACCCAAAGCCCTCATGCCACCCTTTCCCCTCCCCCGGTCTTAGTCAGTCACCTTTCTATATAACTCGAAGGTGAACTGTGAGATTTAGAGATGATACTCTTGTTCTCTTTCTCAGGTAAGGAGGTTTATTGGGAAAGATAGGACAGGATAGAAGTTGAAGGTGAGAGGGATAGGGGTGACCCTAATCTCTAAGGGTTTGGGAAATGTCAATCCAGTCCCAGCTGTGACTCAGGGACAATCAGTGAGTTTGGAGGACAAGTATCTTTCTTCCTTTATTCTTTCTTTAGTCAGGTAATCTCTGCTTGAGTAATTCAAGTCCAGACTCTGTCAAAAGCCACAAAGGTCTCTCTCTGCCTAAGTCAGGAAAAGCCAGTCTCTCCCCTTTGGTCAGAAAACCCAAAGAACCCAAATCTCCTCCATTCATCTCTCCTGGCCAGCTCCAACTGACTTTTCTGGGAATGTTCCGTTTGGAATCTTCACCTTGATTGACAGAAAGATCAAGTCCTTTACTTTGGTTTGCATGCTTGGCTTGGCTTGTAAATCTTCTCTTTCTTCATGCCTCTTCCACACACCCTGGGAACAACTCCCCAGGCCCTCTGGAATGAGACTGTTACAAGTCTCATCCATTACATTTTTATAAATGCAGAGGTGAGGATTATAATTGCATTTCACTTCAGCTACTAAATGGACCCTTTACCTCTTATTACAAATAACTCAGAGGCAGGCAAGATGATCAATCAGAGCTTATTGAAAAAAAAAATAACAAGGTATCTAAAAATCATATCTGAAGACCCCTTAAAATCAATTTGAGATATTTAGCTTATAAAGGTTGTATACAAGGTTGACAGAGTCCATCCATCATCTATGTGACAATTAACAAAGACAAAATGGAAGAAAAGATTGTATAAGCAACATGTGACCTTAATGATCACTAAACAAATCTAGCATACCTAAGGAGTTATGGTTTTGCCACTGAAAAGAGTTTGTGCAAGATGACTCTAGGACTCCAGCTATATCTTTGCTTTTACCAGGAAAGGCTCTCATGTTTATGGTGTTGTCTGCCCCAGGGGTACGTGGAAAGTCCCACCCTCTTTGCTCAAATTTTGGCACAGGATACAGATAATATTCAATTTAAACATAGTCGATTGATTAAATATGTAGATGATTTACTCTTGGCTTCACCAAATGCAGGAGCATGCCTAGAGGATAACAAACATCTTCTGTTAGAACTATACAAGAGAGGCCACAAAGTCTTAAAGGCAAAGGTTCAGTGGTGTCTCCCCAAAGTAGAATATTTAGGGTTTGTTTTAACTGCTGGTTCCCATTCTATTTCTCCTAAGCTCATTGAAGATATTCAGAAATTAAGCGCTCCCACTACTAAAAAACAGTTGAGGACAATCTTAGGGGCAACAGAGTTTTGTAGACAATGGATCCCTTGCTATGGGGAAATCACAAAACCCCTTATAGTGCTAACAAAAGACTCAGTCACTGAACCTCTTGGATTGGAATCAGAACACTTGTTAGCACTGTCAGATTTAAAACAAGCTATCTGTCCATGCTCTAGGTAGCCCAAAATATGATAAACCATTCATTTTATATGTGCATAAATAAAAAGGGGTAGCTTCAGTTGTTTTAACTCAAAGTCTAAGACCAGATCAACGTCTGGTTGCTTATAATTCTGCCCAGCTGGACCCAGTAGCTTCAGGAGCACTGTAGCTGCTACAGCTTTATTAGCAACTAAAGTAGCTGACTTGGTATTGGGATGTCCATTAACGATTATGTGCCCACATGAAGTACAGGCATTGTTGCTCAGACATAGGACACAGGCATTCTCTGATCAGAGACTCATGAGATATGGAATAATCTTATTAAACAACAAAAATGTAATTTTAAAACATTGTACAATTCTTAATCCTGCCACCTTGCTTCCTGATTTGCCAGTCTCAGGAGAACCTTTACATGGCTGTGAAACTCTAGTGTCCATGGCTGAAAAGCCTTGAGAGGATCTCCTGGACACTTCTTTAGACATCCAGATCTAGTCTTATTTACTTATGGTTCCTCTTTATGAAGGATGGTATATATGTTACACTGAAGCTGCCATAGTCACAGAATTTGACACTATATGGTCAGCTTGGCTACCCTCAAATTTAAGTGCCAGGGTGTAGAACTGATTGCCCTGAAACATGCCTGTATGCTTTCTATAGGTAAGAAGGCAACAATTTATACTGATTTGAGATAAGCCTTTGGAATTTGTCATGCAATCGGTATGTTATGGCTTTAGATGATTTTTAACCTCAGGTGGAAAAATCATAACAAATGCAGAAATTATTACTGAATTTCTTTCTGCTCTCCAGTTACCTGAGGCCCTATCTGTAGTTCATTGCTTTGCCCATACAGGTGGAATTGATCCTGTCTCTAAGGGAAATGGCCTAGCAGATGCTGCTGCAAAGTTAGCAGCTGTAGAAGGACATGAATTAATTTTGACATAAACAACAAGTGAAGCAGATTTATAATTTTCTTACACTGAAAAGGAAGTGGAAAAATGGAAGCAACAATTTAAGGCAAAACAGATAAATGAAGTATCAGTGTCCTTTGAAGGAAAACCCTTGCTCCCTAAAAGTTTTTATCACCAAATATACCAATCTGCATAAAAATGGTTACTTTGGCACTCAGAGTATTGCGGACTCTTAAGAAGGTATGGATATCCCCTGGTATAACTACTATAGCCTCTAAAGTATATGCATCCTATTCTACTTGCCAGACATATAACCAACATGTTTTCAAGACAAAGCTTTTGGTGGGGGTCCTTTGGCTTACATACCTTTTGAGCATCAACAAATTGACTTTATCACCATGCCTAAAGCTAGACATTACAAAGTTTGCCTGGTTATAGTGGACCAGCTGACCAGATGGCCAGAGGCTTTTCCTAGCCCAAGCCACAGCAACTTTTGTTGCTAGTGTGCTTTTAAGAGAAATTATCCCTCATGTTGGCCTGCCAGCACTAATTGATTCAGACAGGGGAACCCATTTTACTGATTCTGTTTTGTCCCATATTTATTCTTGTCTTGGGATCACTCCCCAATTCCATGTGCCATATAATCCCCAGAGCTCAGGCCAAATTGAGAAAATAAATAGAGAACTTAAGACCATGATTGGAAAATTATGCACTGAGCCTCATTTAAAATGGCCAGATGACGGCATAGATGCAGAGAAATTTCAGACCTCTGAAAACCGTTCCTCACCTATTACAAACTAAATGCTTCCAGGAGACTGAAAATCAAATCTAACAACAAGACAGAGCCAAGGAACCCTCCTGCTGGAGTAAACATAAAAGGTATACCCCCAAAAGCCAGGATACGAGAATACTACAATTTAAGCAGAAGGAAGAAGGAAGGTCCCAGGACCCCTTCCCCACCTACAGAGGTAAGCCTCAAGTGGTAGCTGGAACCTCTGGGAGGGCAAAGGCGCTTGTCTGGAGGGAGTACCTTGTGGGCAAAGCTGTGCCCCATTTCAATGGGGTCCACTCAGCAGCACATGGTATATTCACAAAGATTGACCATGTACTAGGGCATAAAAACATTGCAAACAAGTGCAAAAGAGCAGAAATAATAAATGCAACCTTCTCAGATCACAATACAATGAAAATAATACTTAGTAAGGGTACATGGAGAGGCAAATCAAAAATTAATTTGAAATTAAAGAATACGGTTTTCCAAAATCAGTTAAAAAACAAATTACAGAAACAATTAATAACTTTATAGAAGAAAATGACAATGATGAGATATCCTTTCAAAATCTACAGGATGCAGTCAAAGCAGTACTCAGGGGGAAATTCATATTCATGAGTTCATATATTAACAAATTAGAGAGGGCAGGGGTCAATGAATTGGGCATTGTAAAATAAAAAAACTAGAAAGTGAACAAATTAAAAATCCTCAGATGAAGATTAAATTAGAGATCCTAAAAATCAAAGGAGAAATTAATAAAATTGAAAATCAGAGAACTATTGATTTAATAAGACTAGAAACTGGTACTTTGGAGAAAAAAAAACAAATAAAATAGACAAAGTACTCGTCAATCTAATTTAAAAAAGAAAAGAAGAAAACCAAATTGACAGTATCCAAGATGAAAAGAGAGACCTCGCCTCTAATGAAGAGGAAATTAAGGCAATCATTAAAAATTATTATGCCCAATTATATGGCAATAAATATGGCAATCTAGGTGATATGGATGAATATTTACAAAAATATAAATTGCCTAGATTAACAGAGGAAGAAATAGACTACCTAAACAACCCCATATCAGAAAAAGAAATTGAACAAGACAAATGGATTCACAAATGAATTCTATCAAAAATTCAAAGAACAACTAATCCCAAAATTATACAAATTATACAATATTTGACAGAATAAGCAAAGAAGAAAATTCTTCCAATTTCCTTTTATGACACAAATATGGTACTGATTCCAAAGCAAGGCAGGTCAAAAACAGAGAAAGAAAACTATAGATAGGATACAAGAAAAAAACACTCCAGCAAGTTATCACAAGGGTTATTCACTATGACCAGGTAGGATTCATACCAGGAATACAAGGATGGTTCAATATTACGAAAACCATCCACATAATTGACCATATTAACAAGCAACCCAACAAAAATCATATAATTATCTCAATAGATGCAAAAGCCTTTGACAAAATACAGCACTTATTCCTATTGAAAACACTAGAAATCATAGGAATAGAAGGGTCTTTCCTAAAAATAATAAATAGTATAGATCAGCAAACATCATCTCCAATGGAGACAAACTAGAAGCCTTCCCAATGAGATCAAGAGTGAAACAAGGATGCCCATTATCACCTCTATTATTTAACATTGTACTAGAAACACTAGCTACACTGCAATTAGAGAAGAAAAAGAAATTGAAGGTATTAAAATAGGCAATGAGGAGACCAAGCTATCACTATTTGTAGATGATATGATGGTGTACTTAAAGAACCCCAGAGAATCAACCAAAAAGCTAGTGTAAATAATCAACAACTTTAGCAAAGTTGCAGGATACATAATAAACCCACATAAGTAATCAGCATTTCTATATATCTCCAACACATCTCAGCAGCAAGAATTACAAAGAGAAATTCCATTTAGAATCACCCTAGACAATATAAAATACTTGGGAATCTATCTGCCAAGACAAACACAGGAACTATATGAACACAACTATAAAATACTCTCCACCTAACTAAAACTAGATCTAAACAATTGGGGAAAATATCGACTGCTCATGGGTAGGATGAGTTAACATAATAAAAATGACAATCCTATCAAAATTAATTTACTTATTTAGTGCCATACCCATTGAACTGCCAAAAACTTTTTTACTCCATTAGAAAAAAACCATAACAAAGTTCATTTGGAAGAACAAAAGATCAAGAAATCATGGGGAAAAAAATGCGAAGGAAGGAGGCCTTGCAGTCCCAGATCTCAAACTATGCTATAAAGCAGTGATCACCAAAACAACATGGTACTAGCTAAGAGACAGAAAGGAGGATCAGTGGAATAGACTTGGGGTAAGTGAGCTCAGCAAGACAGTCTAGGATAAGCCAAAAGATCCCAGCTTTTGGGACCAAAACCCACTATTTGATAAAAAAAAAAAAAACTGCTGGGAAAACTGGAAGACAGTATGGGAGAGATTAGGTTTGGATCAACATCTCACACCCTACACCAAGATAAACTCAGAATGGGTGAATGATTTGAATATAAAGAAGTAAACTATAAGCAAATTAGGTGAACACAGAATAGTATATGTATCAGATCTTTGGGAAAGTAAAAACTTTAAAACCAAGCAAGAGCTAGAAAAAAATCACAAAATGTAAAATCAATAATTTTGATTACATCAAATTAAAAAGGTTTTGTACAAACAAGCCAATGCAACCCATGGAAAGGAAAACTAAAGTAAGTTCTGGACTTTCTGCCACTGAGTTGGAGCCAACAGTTGGAATTTTAGAGAGAAGATATTGACAAGACTGACAGTTGGTGGGGGAAGGGGCAACTGGGAGTGTCAGTTGGTCTTGTGATGAGCACTTCCTTCCTGGCCCTGGAACTGGAAGGAGCCTCTCTCCTGGTTTCTGGATAGAAGTGCCTCTATTCCTAAATTTCCCACCTGTGTCCTCTACCTGGATCCCTGTGATCATGATCATCAGACAAAAGGATTTAAAGGAAGCAGTTTGGACTGTAAGGCCGGTCTTTAGGGGCGTCAGACTGAAGAGACAGGCCCAAGCAGCTTTGAAAGTCAGAAGTTTCTACCTCTTGCTGTCTTTGAACTTAAGATGTTGCTAAGACTTTGAATGTAAGAAAAGTAGCACTGATGAGTATAAACAGGAATAACAGAAACCCTCCACCAGTCTGTGAGGCACCCTGGCCTCAGCTAAAAAGCTGAGAGAGACTCAAACCTCATCTAGGGAAATCCCTCTTCCCTGATACCTCCCCAGTCCAAACTTGTTATTAAAATTTATCTTTATTTGAATATCACAGTCAGATAAGAGGACTAACATTTCAGGGGAAATTTAGGGAGTTGAACCTCAGGACAGCCAGTCAACTATAAACAGTCCTTATTGGACCCCTGCTGGGCAACCTTGGGCTGGGAGGAGGCTTGTCCCTCAGGAGGATCCGTTACTTATCTGCTCTGGGGTATCTGCTACATCAATCTATAGAGAAGATGTCCCCTCAGGCTATCATAGGTGGACCATTTCTTGGGAACCCCATTTTTCAAAAATAGCCTCTTGGCAGGAGGCATCTCTCTCCTTTTACCTCACCAACAGCCATATTCCCTCTCTCCCTTCAACTCCTCCATTCCCTGCTACAAAACCTTCTGTATCCCCTGTTCTTCATACCCCATTCATTTTCCCTTTAAATATTACAAACCAAAATTAGAAGGGAAGCAACAGATTGGGAAACAATCTTCATAACAAAAACCTCTGACAAAGGGCTAACTTTTCAAATTTATAAAGAGCTAAACCAATTGTACAAAAAATCAAGCCATTCTCCAATTGATAAATGCGCAAGGGACATGAATAGGCAATTTTCAGTTAAAGAAATCAAAACTATTAATAAGCACATGAAAAAGTGTTCTAAATCTCTTATAATCAGAGAGATGCAAATCAAAACAACTCTAAGGTATCACCTCACACCTAGCAGATTGGCTAACATGACAGCAAAGGAAAGTAATAAATGCTGCAGGGGATGTGGCAAAGTAGGGACATTAATGCATTGCTGGTAGAGTTGTGAATTGATCCAACCACTCTGGAGGGCAATTTGGTACTATACCCAAAGGGCACTAAAAGACTATCTGCCCTTTGATCCAGCCATAGCACTGCTGGGTTTGTACCCCAAAGAGATAATAAGGAAAAAGACTTGTACAAGAATGTTCATAGTTGCGCTTTTTGTGATGGCAAAAAAAAAAATTGGAAAACGAGGGGATTCCCACCAATTGGGGAATGGCTGAACAAATTGTAGTATATGTTAGTGATGGGATACTATTGTGTTCAATGGAATAATCAAGTGGAAGAATCCCATAGGATCTGGAACAACCTCCAGGAATTGATGCAGAGTGAAAGGAGCAGAACCAGGAGAACACTATACACAGAGACTGACACACTGTGGTACAATCGAATGTAATGGACTTCTCCATTAGTGGCAATGCAGTGATCCAGAACAACTTGGGGGGATCTACAAGAAAAAACACTATCCACATTCAGATGAAAAAATGTGGGAGTAGGAACACAAAAGAAAAACAACTGCTTGAAAACATGGGTCAAGGGCGATATGGCTGGGGATGTAGACTCTAAATGAACATCCTAATGCAAACACCAACAACATGGAAATAGGTTCTGATCAAGGACACATGTAATACCCAATGAAATTGCATGTCTGCTGCACAAAGGGTGGGGGAGGGGAGGGAGGAAATAATGTGATTCTTATAACCAAGGAATAATGTTCTAAATTGAGTAAATAAATTAATTTTTAAATAAATAAATAAAAGAAATTAATTAGGATGAAAAAAATAATAAAATATAAATAAATAAAATGGCCTTAAGTTCTCTCCTTAGCTTTGTTTTATCTTCGTAGCCAACCTAGGGGAGATTTATATATCTCATCATTTGAGATGTTTTTTGAACACCCCCCAATGCAAGCTAAGCCTTTTTCTCCTGCATACACATCATTACTATATGGGGACACTTCTATTGCTTCTTATATACATGATTTGCAGGTCAGATTGCAAGAATTCCACAGATCTGGAGCTGTAGTGCAAGCAGGACCTCTAGACTTTTCACTCCAAGACCTACACCCAGGAGACAAAAGTGTACATAAAGAACTTCCAGTGTGCTGAAGTGACTCAGTCTGTCTGGGAAAGTCCATTCCAAGTACTGTTGTCTACTCCTACAGCTATTAAAATTTGAGAGGACTCCTGGATACATTGCTCCCAGGGTAAACGGATACCTTCTGTTGATGTGGACTGATTGTATCTTTTCACATTTGTTGTATTTCCTAATTGTTTTAATGTTTGACTTTGGTTTTGTATTCACATATCAATCTAATCTATCATACTCCATTTTACTATGTCACCCTCAATTACTGCATTTTGGCTATTAGCTATATGTCCTGTTATGCTGTCTTTATTTGTATCCTCCCCCTATGACTGGACTGGTGATAATACCATTATAAAAGTCCATAGACAAGTTGGAAAAACTCTTTTCCGGGGAAATGCTATTGGTTCTCATGGGTGCTGGGTGTGTCACCAGATCCATTGGAGCTCTGTTTTCTTATGGGCAACAATTCCAGTCCACAGTAATGAGACATTACCACAGTTTGCAACACAAGGAGGTAACATTGTCTAAATGACCTTTTGCTCCTTTTCCTTTTGTTAATTGTCCCATTAATGATGCTGAGTGGACCCCATTGAAATGGTTATGACCTATGTCAGTGACTTTTGAAAAATCTGATGAGCTGAAAACCTCAGTTGATTTTAGTGGGTCTTCAGAAGTAATTTTCAGATATCTAGGCACACCACTACCTATGACTGATCACATTCCCATCTTTGACTTGCATGTGTAAGGATGATTTAGGGTTGTGAGCTAATCTAAATTTGATTTTTGGTCACCAGGGGATATCCCAAATAAAATACCCAAGTCAGTTTGGAAACATATTGTGGTTTAATCAATATATAGGGAAGAAATCAAGGAGAAGAGAGAAGGAAAAGGTATAGGATTTCTCCTGCCTGGCCTGTGCCAGGCAAGCCACAAGGTCCTTGAAGATTAGAGGCTTCTCTAAGAGGATAGTGTTTGGAAGGTAAAGGAGAGAAAAATCAGCCTAAATTCCGAGAGATCTCAGGGAAGAGCCTTACCAAACTAGATTACTAGGCTTCCTCCAGTATGGTATATCAAGGAAAACTCACCGCTAAATCCGGACAATAGCAGCCACCATGCCAAGATGCCGACATGCTCAGCAAGCTGCTGCCAGCCACCTCTCCACCATCAAAGAGGCCAGAGAGAAAGTGATGCGAAATATATAGATGGTTTTACATCACTCTCCTGTGTCTCGCATGTACCAATGATATCTTAGGCTTGAGTTGGGACAGCCCAGGGATCTATCAGTTGTTTCTGATTTGTCATTTGCTAGCACATGTCTGTCATAGGTCATCCTCTAAAATACTTAATCCTTAAGTATGGGTGTAGACATTCCTGATTTTCTTAGACTAAGTAGGGTGGAGTAATCTAAAGCTTATATGTGTAAGAAGAGGTAAGGGTCCATTAAGCAGTAGTAAGTACATGGGAGACAAGGCACAGTGCAAACATACTATTGCATTCCCTACCTCCACGTTTATGCTAGAGTACAATTTAAAAATTAAATGGATGGGACATTTAAGTACATGTCTTTTACAGCTATTACAATCTCATCCCAGAGGAGGGAGGATTTCCCATGGGGTTTGGTCACCCCTGGACAGTTCTATATTTGTAACTGCTCAGCTTACTCTACCCTTCCACCAGGATGGTATGGTACTTGCGGTTTAGCCTATGTTATTCCACCTGTATCCTTGCATGATCACAATACTGGCTGGATAGACAAATCAATAGCCAAAGTTCTAGGTTTAGGATGGCATTCTAGACCCAAGAGGTCAAGACCAAATTCAGAAGCCCCTTCATCAGTAGGACAGGGGTTTTTCTGGGCTCTCTTGCCAAATTTTGGAATGATAGCAATGATAGACTCTGTTAGGAATATCTCAGCTGAGGTTGAAAGACTGACTCAAGACACAGCTCAAACCATCTCTCAAACCACTAAAGCCATCTCTTATCTGCAGGAGGAGACTGACTCCTTAGCAAAGACAGTCTTACAAAATCGACTAGCCCTCAACATGCTCACTGCCGCATCGGGAGGTGTTGGTGCATTTATTAATCAGTCTTGATGTTCTTATGTAAATAGGTCTGGAGAACTTGTGACAAATATCCATGAGCTTCAGAAGCTTTTTAATGACACCCAGCAAGTAGCTATAGAGACTCATGTGAATCCTAATGATAGCTGGTGGAACCTCTCATGCTTGCAAGAAACAGGTTTGTTTGCAGTTATCATTAAATGGGCTCTTATAATTTTGGGGATTTGGTTACTTTTTAGAATCTATATTAGTTGTTGTACTATGGTTTTTAAGTTAAGAGTGATATACATTTCATTTTTGAGTGAGCACCTTTTGTGTTGTGCCTCAACTTGGCTAACACATTGTTATATAGAATATGAATGGTAAAATTATAATTTTTAATTAATTTTTTATGTTTTTAATAGCATATTTGATTTTTTTTCTTTCTTTTTTCCTAACCTTGGTGCTATTTGAAGTACATGAGATCAGTATTAATGGGTTTTTTTACTTGGAGGATAAAGTTTACAGTATAAGTTTATAGTATTTGTTTGCCCTAGTAATATGCATACCTAAAAGGCTTTTGACTATGGAAACCTGCCATTTATTGATAAATATTATGGGACTTTGTTTAATGATTATGTATGATTCTAAGAGAAGGGAACAAGAGAGCCACTATACTGTGCCAAGTAGCATGAGGTCAAAACAGACCAAATCCAATCCAGGGAGGATTGTTGAACTTCTATGCCAAGACAAAAGGACTTGAACTTAGTATGCGAATCAAGGTTGTCATGCTTGACATATGTTAACATACAGGACTTCCTTGGACCACACTCCATGTGCAATACTTTGAGTCAAATGCCTAAGATTAGCTATCATCCTGGCTCCCCCTATCTCTGACAGTACAATCAGACCAGGGAATGATTTTTCCCATTTGCTATTGAAACTTAGTCCTTTCTCTCTAATAGTTTGGCAATTTTCTCTAGTCCTGGCTGCAAGTGGGTACAGTACTATATTGCTGCTATTGTCCTACAGGCTTGTGGGACATAAGTCACTTTAATAGAGCCTTACTGTGATTCAAGAACCTGTTACAGGTTTTTTTTAATTTTTTTTACTCAGAATTTTATATACGTAAGATTTTTATTTTTTAACATTTCTGTATTTCTTATTTTTATACAGAATTTCATTATCTTTTTATTTTTATTTGGGTTTTTTTGGGGTGGTTTGTTTTGTTTTTTTCTTTTTACAATTGTTACATATACCTCATAACTCAGTCATATATCCCAGTGTGATTCTGGTGTTGGTCAATACCATCCTGGGGGGGGAGGGGGTGTGTGTAATTATCCTAAAAATCCAAGGTTTAAAATTTTTTGGAGAAATTTCAGAAAAAGAAATTTGCCAACACCCCAAAATCAAGAAAGTGAATCCTTTTGGAGAAGGTGCTGTAAAGATGCCTGAAGAAACTACACACTGAATCAAAAGATCTAGACTGAACTTTGGGATATAATGAACTAAATTGAAGGGGCTGAATATACTTATTCTGAACGTAAACTCTTATGCCAAAGGGGACTGCCCCCTAATTGGCATTTTGTCAATGCGTCTATTAATCAGTTTTTGTATTTTACTCTCATCCATAACTACTGTAACTCCCTCTCAGAAAACTGCAATATTGTATGGACTTTTAGCTAGAAGGTATTTAGAGTTATAAGATAGTTATATTTAAATGATCCATTGGGGAGACAGATCTCCCAAAGGATCACAGGGTGAATTGTGTCAAGGAAGTTTATCCCCTCCCCCTTCTCTGGAGCTTTACCTGTCTATCAAACATTCCTGACATACCACAGTTGTGCAAAGCTTTGCGTCAGTTCTGTACGTCAATAAAGGTCAAGGTTTGGGGCTTCTGAGGGAGAGAATTGAGAGAATCGGGGGATAATGGAGAAGAGGACAGAGGAGGCAGGTGAGGGAAGGAAAGAGATTAGCAGGCTAGGCACCAGGTGGTCAGGTTATTTATAGGAATGTTTGTCTACCCTTCCAATAAACTTTATAAAATATATATCTGGGTAGAAATATTATTTAATTCTTACAAGAATAGTATTGATCAGATTAATATATGAACTTAAAACATCAAAATTAAATCATAAACAAAAAAATCAGCAGAATACAATAAGATACAAAGACTTTCATAAAACAATGGAGTCTGAGAAGGTTTGAAAATTTCACCTCCAGAGTCTTTAAAGTTCCTTCCCTATTCATTTAGGTTCCTTTTGTCACACCTCTGGGATCTCCCATAGTGAAGGAAAACTCTTCATTGAACATAGTGTGGAGAAATCGCAAATTGGATGTATCTTACAGACTGAGCAGGCCTAATGGCAAGGGGTTGCAAGGAGATGAATTTCAACCCTGAATCTCAGGCAAGATAATCACAAGGACCAGTGCAGGAATGGTAGGAAGAAAAAGCATCCTAAAACTGGGAGTTGTTTGAAATAGGCAAGGTACCTCTCTTTCATAGAGTGAGCCATAGTTGCAATTTTACTCCCTGTTTGGAAGAGTAAACTTCCTTCCCCTTCCCCCTTGAGGTAAAATTCTAGGGAGCAGCTTGCTTCCCCTGACATGTGGACAGGGAGCTAGGAAACTAATTATTGCCTATGGGAAACACACCCAGGCTTTTACCAGCTGCCCAGAGAGTGGCTCCAAGGACTCCCAGCTTGTGTGTCTAAAGACACAGCAGCAGCAACCAATAATAACAACAGCAACAGCAGCAGGAGCAGGAGAGAGCAGGATCAGGAAGATCAGGAGGATCAGGAGTGCATGGCTGGGACAACCCGGGAGGCTGGATGGGCAGCAGTAATGCCAGAGACAGCAGTGAGGAACACTGGCTCAGGCAGATAGGCATGAGAAGCAGCTTATCTCTTCTCTGCCAAGATTCCCCAACTAAGTCCCTCAAACTAGTCTGCCTGGGCAGGTCAGCCGGGTTAAAAGTGGGAAAGAAAAAAAAATGGCAGGAGCAGGGCAGGAGCTTTAAAGAGAGTTCAGAGTTCAGGGGAAGAGGGGGGGGGGGCAGGGGTGGATGGAAACATGGCTTTGAAAAATTTATCTAGACTATCTTAAAAAATTGGGAATTCTTTCTCCAATTTCAGTGGGTTACCATTATTGTAAAAATTAAAATTACTGTACAATAATGAAAATATTGTATTATATAAGATTTATTAATAATGACTAGAACCAACAAAATAAAAAAGGTAACAAAATAAAACCACGTGCCCATGGCTAATCTACCTGTTCAAACAGCCCACTCCACCAAAGTCACAACCCAGTAAGCCAAGCCGGCTATCCACAGAAGACCACCCTATTTATTCTCCTGTCTACGTCAGCACATAAGGACAGGAAATCAGTGGGCTCCTGAGAAATGTAGTTTAAAGGCACAAGATTTCCAATTACACAGTTGATAAAGGGAGCTTTCATTTTGATATCAGTATATTTGCAAAAAATTTTCAAAATTCTTATTATAGGACCTACAAAATTTATTCCTTCCAGAAATGAAAATTGTAAAAATACTAAAAATGTATTTAGTATCACACAGGAATGTAGCAAAACTCACTGAGAAAGTTAAAGCAATGCTTTCAAGAGTTACTCTGGAAAAGGGCAGAAACGGTTTCAAATTCCATTATTTGTAAAGTTACCTGCTCTTTACTTTCATTATTTTTGCTACATTTTATTTGTATTTAAATGGTTTAGGCAACCTAAGAACAAGTGTACAATATGCAATAAAAATAAATTGCTTGATATTCATAAAGTCACTGTAAATCAAGTACAGCAGTAAAACAAAAAACCTATGTATTTAACTTTTTTTAGTTTTGCTTTTGTTTTGTTTTGTTTTTGTTTTGTTTGATACTTGCCTAACATGCATGTGCTGTAAAAATAGTTAACAGGAAAATAACTTGAGATGATGGCTAGCTTTGTTCAATGTCTTATGAAATTTTCATGAACAATCCAAGCATCATTGTTAAGTAAGAGTATGTGTATTAAGTTAATGTAAATGTAATAAAAGTTTTATGAATGGGGAAAAAAATAGCATTATTTACAATAGTTTTGTTAGTCCAAGGGAAAGTAAGGGATTAGCAGAAGCAGCAAGAGGGGAATTGTGGGTCATAAAAAAAAAACTAACATATTACAATTAAAAAAAAAAAACCTTACCTTCTGTCTTAGAATCAATACTGTGTATTGGTTCTGAGGCTGAAGAACAGGAAGTGTCTGAGGCCATATTTGAACCTAGGACCTCCCATCTCTAGGCCTGGCTCTCAATCCACTAAGCCACCTAGCTGTCCTTCATACTACAATTTTTAACTAAAAACTAAAACCACAAATGAGAAACCCAATGAAAATATGTAGAGAGAATTTCATTTCGTTGCTGAGATATATCTGTGCTATCACTGGATTTATGTAATTCTTTTGCCAGCACAGACTAAAAACCCACCGAAATTCTCATGAGTTTCTTGTCTGGATATTTCAGTAAATTTTCAACAGAAGATCCATTCAAATGTTCTGAAATACTTCCAGGATTGCTGGAAATGTAATCTTTTGTTTTGTTTTGTAAATATAAACAGTACTAATACAGCAATGAAGCTGTCAGTTTGCTATCTCTTCCTCTGACACACAAATTGGTCTGCTTCCTTTTCTGGTTATATATGTCTTTTTACCTTTTCTTACACAAAAGTCATTAGTAATAATGTACTGTAGCTTTCTTAGAGCCACCTTTACATCTTTCTCTTGAATTTTAGGTCAATCTGAAATTCCTATTTTAACTTAATAAGATTAAGAGCCATCAACTAACAAACATTCAATCTTTTAGCATTTAACTAGGTAGAACCAAATTAAGAAGCAAACAAAATATTTTGTGTCTTACTTTTGGATGTGACTGAAATTATGGTTATAGTAATGTGTATAGAGTTCTAGTTCTGCTGATCTCAGTTTGCATCACTTTATTTCCCTGTATTCCTCATGTCTTATCATTCTTCATTATATTCTATTATTATAACATGATTTAATCTTTTTCTAAATGCTTAATATATTACTTTTATTTTTTCACCATTACAAATAAAATAGCTATGAAAATTGTTGTCTCCACAGATCCTATGCCAGGAGAAATATCCTAACCCTATTCTCCCTTGCAATCTAGGCTAGTTGTGGTTTTTTTAATAGACATCAAATCTATCCTTGAGGATAAACTGGCTCAGGGGACTAGAGGTCTGGGCTGTTGACTTCACTCCTGGGTTATCTAAATTATAAAAATTGGCCACAGGGAGCTCTAGGTATTCTCTGATGGTTGGCTGGCAGTTCTCCATGGTCAGCTCTTAGGTAGAAGAGTTTCATTCAGCTGAATATCCTTATAGAATATACTTCTGCTATGGTTAATTGTTGAATAGGTTGGTATCTTAATCTGTTCTAGAAATGGCTATTGTGAATTTTAGATTTACTCCACCCTGCTTAGTCTTTAGAATTCTAGCAATCAGGAACGTATACACTCCCACTTAAGGATTAACTGTAGGGGAGGATGGCCTGTGACCTGCGTGTGCTAGCAAGTGACAAATCTAAACAATTGACTGACTGACTGACTGACCCCCTGGGCTGTCCTAAGCCAAGTTTAAGCCACCATTGGTGAAACACAGGAAGTGATGTAAAGAACGGCCTTTATATTTATATTTCACGTCACTTCCCGTGAGGGTGGCTTTTGCATCTTTGGTGGCTTTGTGCAGTGGATCTTGACTTGGAAGAGCGTGGCCTGAGAGGCCTGAGAATGCTTCCCTTGACTCATGGCTGGAAGCCAAGCTAGATTTTATCTTCTGGGAAGGCCCCTTGGCTGAGGCCGCTGAACTCCCCCTGGCTCAGGCCAGGCAGAAGCAGATCTTCTACCCTTTTCCCTCTTTCTCCCTCATTCTTAATTTCTTCCTTCTATTGTAATTAAACAACCATAAAATTCTATTCTGACTTGAGTACTTCATTGGGATTTAGAATTTAAATCCCTGGCAACCATTAAATAATATATTCAGTCTCAACCCTAAAATTTACGCTTAACACTATAAACTACAAAGTGACTAACTTGAATCAAGCTCAGATCAGAATATATTCTCCTTTCCTTTATCAAAAAAACAGAAGAAAAAAGAATGGCTATATTTTTAACCTATTTAACCTAATAATTATACTACTCTCGAAAATATTCATGCTTATATATAGTCTCAACAACAAAAAATTCTTTGGATTTTTTAAATTTATCATTTCAAACAGCATCTCAAATGGATTTTTACTTAGAAGGTAATATATAGGTAAGCAGGGGTGGTGATGTAATTTGCTATATATTTAGCCACTCTTCAAATTTTGGACACATAACTTGTTTTGAATTTTTTGCTATTATAAATTAAAAAGCTATGAACATTTTTATGCAGATTAGTAATTCCTGCAACCTTTTTTATTTTTTTATGAGTTCTCAAAATGGAATCAACAGGTCAAAAGGTAAAATGCTTTGTGGTATTGCATATTGCTTTCCAAAATGTTTGTCGCAGTCTATATTTACATCAAAAATTTATTAAATTACTTGTTTCCCTAAAACCCCACAAAAATTGGATTTTATAATTCCTCCTTAATAATTTTTGCTGTGTGCTGTGTGCTAAGGTAGCATCTTAAATTTGTCTTAAATTGCATTCATTTGATTTAGTGTTTGAACATCTTTTTACACTGTTCTTAGCAATTTTTTATGTCTTTCTTCATAAATTGTTAGTGTCTTTCAATTATTGCTCCACCAGGGAATATGTATTATTAGCCTCATAAAGCACTATCATGATATAGTAAAAAGGGCATGATATTTGGACTCATATCCTAGCTCTTCCACTTATCGTCTGTATAAACTTGAATAAGTTACTTAACTTCTCTAGTCCTCAGTTTCTTCATCTGTAAAAAGAAGGATTTGGACTTGATGACCTCTACAATCCGTTCTGGGTCTCAATGTATAAGCCTATGAAATATGCATTCGTTCTTTAAGGATTCTAGCTATCTGACTTTATCTGATATATCTACTCCACATACATTTTCCCAATTATTATCTTCTTTCAATTTTAAATATACTGATTTTTATTATACAAAATCCTTTCATTGTTATAAAATCAAAATTAAATATTGTCCCTAATAATGTCTATTTTTTACTGCTAAAAATGACTAGCTTTTTAATAGTTAAGGAAAAATATATTTATTTTCTTCTATTTTTATGATTAAAATATTTAGACTATATAGTTATTTATGACTCATCTACAATTGCAGGCATTATTTAAAATATTCTGTGAAATATAATTGTGTGGCAAAAGGTAAAAGATGTGACTCAATCCATTTTTTCTTTCTTCAACTATCTATTCTTCCCAAAAGTTTTTTTTTTATTAATGATTATATTACCAGGCTTCTATGCATAGCACTACACTAATGCTTATATATTCTATTACACTAATCGTTTGTTTCTTGAATTCTACTTCTACTAGAAAGCACAATGTACGTTCCCAAGCTTTACCCACCTCTAGACCCAATTGACTCTTATCTACAGCACCTGATCAAGATATATGGAAGCAGCAAGTAGCAATAGGAAGAATAATGGATTTGGAGACAGAAAAGTCAGTTTAAATCCTAAACTCTCTTACTACTAAAGAAAAACGGGAGAACTCAGGCAAATCATTTAGCATCTCAGGGACTCAGCTTTCTCATATATAAAATAAGAGGGTAATTTCTAAAGTTTCTACCAGTTCTTAATCCTACAATCATTACCTTAAAGCCATGTCTCATTGATGTGGAAAATTGTTTTTATTCACTTTTTCTATAACTTGAAATCTTAAATTAATTTCTTCTGAATAATTATGGTTATTATTGAAGAGGAACTTTGTAGCCTTTACAGGGCTTAAAATAGTTTGAAGTCATCTGTGAATAGGAATATTTGGAAAATTTCCCCAATGATAAGGAATTCTCTATTTAAACTCTAAACAGGACATCTTCCTTAACACCAATGAATAGCTTAAGTGTAATGTATCCTGTATGCCTCACTTGATACTACTATTCAGAAGCTCAATAAAGAAAGATAATATTATCTCTATAGCACAGAAGGATAACTTGCATGACACAAGCTTTTACAGTTCTACTTTGTTTTACCTAAAAAAAATTTTAAAGCAACTTAAAACAGAAAAAGCAAGTTCTCATTTTCTACACTTCTGAGTTGTGTGATTGTAGAGATACAGTCTGCTGCAGAAAACACCTTCTAAAACATTTCAAGAATATCCTCAAGCAAAAACCATTTTCATCTGAAGATCTTCACAAGGCAAGGCAAGGCATATGGGTCAATAGCTGTAGCAGAACACCTTTCTGTTGTCCAGGTTGTCAGAAAGAATGAAGTTTTCTTTAAATAACACACAGAGGCTTTGATGTGAAAACAAAACCAAAAGAAATGCTCTAAAGAGGTAGGAAAAATTCTACCTGGCATCTGAAGGATTGATTGAGGGTGAAATGGGGGCACATAGAGGAGGAAAAAGAAGAAAATGACCCAAGATAACTGAAGCTAAGAAACAGACACAAGGTTGTTCTCAAAGAGCTCTAGAGCTGATTCTAGTGAAGAGAAAGTAGTTATTTGCACTCCAAGGAATGAAGATATGGATTCATAGATACTGACCAATAAAAGATTATACAATAAGGGTCAGGTGAAGAGGAGATGAGTAGTAGTGATTGGTGACTCCCAACTTAGAGGGATTAAGGTAGCTATGTGATAGATAAGAAAAGGGAAGTCAGCTACCTTCTTTGAGAAATACATCCATACATAATAGGAAACTTCCCAAGACATGTCAAAGCAAATTACTACTATATATTTCTAATAATTGACATGGCACAATTGATTTTGACAGAAAGAATATATTAAAAATATAGCGTTCGGTAAGAAAGAAGCAGACACCACAGAGGATTTTCATCATTGCTTCAGAAAAGGAAGGAAAATCCCGAAGTTAGCACCCAATTAGGATGATGGGGTATGAGAATGGGATATGATTTTATGGACCATGACTTAAAATACAAGAATGACTAAATTTTATCCAGGGATAGCAGACAAGTAAGACTTCATTGACTTGGTGTCTTATAAATCTAATCAAAAGAAGTTTAACCTAAATGAGGAAAAAAGAGAGGAGACAGAAAACTGTATCTAACAGTCTAAATACCATATAAATCAGGGGTTCTAAACCTGGGATCTATGAACTTTAAAAAAAAATTTTTGATCACTGTTTTTTTATAAAAATTTTTATTTCATTTGTAATTTTATATATTTTCTTTTATGTATTTTAAAACATTATTCTGAGACAAGGTCTATCAACCTCACCAGACAGCCAAAGGGATTCATTACACAAAAACCAATTAAGAAACTATACCATAAATTGTAAAGTAGTTTATATAGGAAGAAAATACAAAAAACACCCATAAGTTCAGAACTAGCAAAATCACAGGAAAACAGTAGGGGGACAAAAAATCCATGGCTTCTTGTACAAAATGTAGATTACATGAAAAATGAACTAAAGATTGATATTTGTATGCCTATACGTTGCCAAAAAGCTACCATTTAGAATTGCTACTTTCCATGCCTTCTGATCTCTAAATCACTTCCAGGACTGAGAAGACAAAAATAGCAGCAGATAAGGAAACAATAAATGTACATAAAACTATTTGTACTCTATCCAAATAGTCTGGTAATAATTTGAAAAGTGTTAAGTCTTCTAATCCATTCCCTCCAGTAATTTAACAGCCTTTTTCTATAATTCCTCTTTAATAGTAACATGTTGATTCTTTAAATCTTCAATGTCAGAAGAATCACTCTGACTGCTGTCAACTCAATATATTTATATAGAACTTGAATGCCTCCCACCAATATGTGCTTTAAGCAAAAAGTAAATAGAATTTAACTCAAATAATTACTGTTCAGAAATGTAATGTAACTTCTTTAATATAATTTTAATGACATGTACCAATCAAGGCCAATAAAAAAAAAGCTTTCCTTGTTTGTATCAATAGATTTTCAAAATAATCATTCAATAATTTGGGGAAATGAAACAAAGAACAACTAGTCAATCTGATGTAGTCCTTAGCACTAGAAGCATTAAAAGACAAATGATACAAAAACTTATAATTTTACTTTGAAATAAAATGTCATCTTATCTCTATTTTCTTTGCTTTACATATTTTTTTTAAAATGCATTATTGCATCTACTCTTTTTGTGTTGGCAAAGAATTGGAAACTAAAGGGATGTCCCTCAGTTGGGGAATGGCTAAACAAACTTTAGTATGATGATAGTGATGGAATACTATTATGCTATTTAAAAAATGATGAACAGGATGATTTCAGAAAAAGCAGGAAAGACGTACATGAACTGATACAGAGTAAAATAAGCACAATCTGAAGATCATTATACACAGAAAAGGCAATATTGTGGAATGATCAAATGTGATAGACTTTGCTACTAAGAGCAATACAGTGATCCAGGACAATTCTGAGGGACTACCTCCAGAGAAAGAATTGTTGGAATAGAAATGCAGGTGAAAACATAGGATTTATTGTTTGTTTTTGTGGCTATATGTTGGGGAGGGTTGATCCTATAAGATTATTTGTTTACAAAAATTAATAATATGTTTTGCATGATAATACATGTATAACCCAGATTGAACTGCTTGTCAGCTCCAGGAGGGAGGAAGGAAGAAGGGATTGAGACAATATGAATCATATGACATTGGAAATTTTAGGTGAAAATTTGTTATTAAAATAAAATGTTTAATTCAAGATATAAATAAAATTTAAATTAATTTTAAAAATAAAATACATTCCATCAACTAACATAGATTGGTCTTTCAAGGTAAGTCTCAAGTTCCTTTTACTGTTGAAGAATTTGTATATTATATGAAAATATTAACATCATATTCTTTTATAGGTTTTTTATGTTAATGGTAGGCTGAAAAGAAAGCTGAGAAATTATTTGAACTCTCTCTAATACATATACCCAAAGTTCTTTGATGTCATTGCTCTCATTCAGCTAGTTGTACTATAATCAACCTATGTAAAGTAGAAGTATTAATATAACTAGTATAGTACTTTAGAACAGTATCTTATTCTTGAACTCAAAGTGTAGAAAACAGTCAAGTTCTGATGCCAAATAAAGTGAAACAAATACAAGGTTCAAATAAAACTCATTAATCCTAGGAAAGTTAATAAAGTTTCAGTCACTTGGGAAATATAATGCAGGATGGGAATTCATAAAACCCCACACTGGTTACAAGAACAGTGTATCTATTTCAAACCTTCTGGGGAAAACTCTGACAACATTATTACTTCTGGGCACTGGAATAATAACTACACCAGAAATAGCTTTATTTATTCCTTAAAATAGTACAGATCACATCTTAATTCTTTTTCTCCAAAACAGCCAGAAGTGAACAGCACAGTTTCAGAATATGAAGCAATTAAATACAAATTATTTCTCTGATGGCAACAAGCATTTCTCCTTCCCCCCACCCCCCAACAAATCATTCTGACCATGTATTTTACCTTTACCAAAAAAATTAGAAGCAGATTCAAGTTAATGTAAAATTAAGACATGAAAAGTCTAAAAGATTTTATTGCTATCTTCCATAAATGGTTTATGATTAAATCAATACAATAAATTCAAAAATAAAAGCAAAGTTCTCAAAAACAGATGCTAAATTTTTATTTTAGAGACCCTTTTTAACATTCTTTAAGCTTTCATTCTGATCTCCATTGAGGAAAACAACACTCCAAGGATAAGTAAAAGAAAGAGGAAGCCAACAATTTCTTCCCAGGAGTTTTAACAGTATTGACCCATGCTTGTGGTTTGCATACTAAATTAACTTCTAAATAAAAACCTACAAAACTCCCAATACATTAGATTTCAGGAATAACTGTTGGAATAAAAAAATACATGAATGTAAAAAATACATAAATTGTTGGAACAGAAAAAAGGCACAAACTAGTTTCATAATCTAAACAAATGATCAAACTGTTGAAAATTTTATAAAAAAATAGTCCCACAAAATTGAAAAGGAACCAAAATCAAATAGAATCAAGGCTGTAATAAATATATTAAAAGGATATTTTGTGACAAAAATGATTAAAAACTTCCTCAAAGTCCTTTAAGTTTAACACCAGACTATTTTGTTACCCGCCCCATTCAAATGCAAGAATTTAAACTAGAATTTTCAAATACTGTGTATATATTTGAATATATATATATATATATATATGAAGGTATAGTGTGTGGAGAGTGAAATAAATCAAGAGGATGAGAATTTACTTTTAATACCTCATCACCATAATCACCTGTCTAAATCAGACTATCTTAGGCAACTAAAAGTAGATGAATTCCTTAGAATTCAAATGAGTTGAATTCCTGTGAATAGAATCTTCTTACCAGTACTATTTTAGGAGAAGTAATCACACTGGAAGTAAAAAACTGTAATCAAGAAAAGAGCTTTCACAAATTAAGCCTTTCCCAAAAATGAGGTATATCATTTTTACTCAATATATTTTAAGGCCCCAAAAAGTGTTTTAAATAAACCTAAGACAGGAACTCTGTAATAACTAACCTTTAAAGTATGTGATTTTAGTACTAGACCAAAATAGGTTTGAGTATACTGTTTTAATATGGTACCAACATGATGAGGTATTGGTGGAGGAAAAAGAGTTGGAAATGGGTTGAAATGTTAATGTCACTAAAAGACTAATGGACAGGAATCATGAAGAAAAATTATAACAGTGGAAAGAATGCTAAATTTGGAGTCAGGATCTACATTCAAATCCCAACTCTGCCACAATTACCTGTGTGACCTTAACTAAGTCACTTCACCTTCCATGTCTTCAACTGCAAAAATGATTATATTAGATGACCTCCAAAAACCCTTTCTGCACTAAATCTATTTAAAGTCCTCTAGTTAGAATAGGTTAGATCATCATACAATCCAAGATGCCTTTGGTAAGAAAGAAGAAGCAGAAACAAGAAGAAAGCCTTAAATGGCATGTGAAAGTATTGAATTTTGAGAGGTATACGGGGAAAATAATTAAGTTCCTGAGTGAAAAGATTTTTAGCCTTCCTCATGTGTTCTGGTATCTGGAAGGTATAGGACTGGGGGATGGGGATATGAATGGACATGGACCTGGGAATGGAGTTGTGAGATAAAGGACAGGAGTTGGAAGATAGAGGTGAGAGTAGGGGTGGCAGAGGTGATGATGAGTAACACAGAGAGGTGAGGATGGGGATAGAAGAGAGGTCGGAGAGGAATGGGATGGGAAGGAGGTGGGGATGGAGTTGGGGGATAAAGTACAGGGGCTAGGGGATGGGGAATGAGGGTGAAGAATGGGAGAGAGGTGAGAATGGGGTCAGGAAGGAGTTGGGAAAGAAAATTGGGATGGGAAGGAGAAGGGGACAAGGGAGATGAGAATAGGAATGGAAAGAGATGGAAATGGAGTGGAGATGAGGATGGAGGTGTGGGTGGAATGAAGAAAGGGATGGGATGGAGGGTCCTTCCCACTCACCTGACGCCTCAGGCTGCGGAGCTGGGGCGAAGGGCAAGGGAAGGGAGGCACCTGGTGATGAGAGTACATCTCGGCGGTGGGACATGGAAGGCGGGGTTAGAGGCGGGGGCGAGGATGGACAAGGACAAGCGGCTCTTACCCGGTGCCACAGTCCACCACGCAGGGAGGCAGGTAGCTCGCCATGCTCGGCAAGCGCTGTCACCACAAGCACCTCACCCCTCAGCCGGGGAGCTGACCCCACGCGCCGGTCCTGCCTCCGCCGGGATTCCCGGAGGGCTCCGGTGGCAAGTAAAGCTTCCCCTCGGCCGACAGCCTCCCCGCCGGCCGCCGGCCTCGGCTAGCTATTCTCTTCTGCCCGCCCCCTTCTCTCCCTTCCCCCCAGGGCCGAGCTCCCCCAGCCACCTAGCGCTGCCACAGGCGACGCCGCACCGGAGCCCGGATGCACCCAGCTCGCGCCGGCACCACGTGATGCCTCGCTCCTCCTCGCACCACCCCTAGCTGCCTGGGGGTGGGGCTCTGCATGAAGCCGCGATGGCCATCTTTATTGAGGTCAGTAGGATGCTTTGCCCTTATTTCTCTCGCTGATTTATTGAATAGGAAGGACGAGAGCTTGAATTGATGAAGAGAGCTTTTGTTTCAAGGTCAGCGTATCAGACATCAAAAAACACTGCCACTTGCCCCTAAAATATGCTGGCTAACAGTCTCCTATGTATTCCTACGTTTAAAACCTCTTTTTTGAAAAGCAGTATGATGTAAGAAGAAATGAAATGAAAGATGCCTAGTTTTGAACCCTGCCTGGAAAGCATGCTAGTTTTATAACCTCCCATCGATAGTGTATATATCTTGAATGGACATAGGTGTTTGCATGTAGTCCCTCCCATTAGAATCTCAGGACCCAGAGAGAAAGACCCCTGTTACTGCCTCTTGGATCTCCAAAGCTTACCCCACTGCTTGGCACACAGTAAGCACTTAACAAAAATATGTCGACCACAGGCAGGGCACTTCATTTCTCAGTGAATAAAAAAATCTAAGATTAAAATTACTCGAATTGCCGATCTGCATCTGAGCAAGGAATTTCTACATTGGAAATTCTCTACATTTATTATAGGACCTAACCCCAACTCCAAAAAAAAAAAAAATATATATATATATATATATAGTATTTTTAAAGTTTTTCTAAAGGAAAAGTAGTGCAGCAAAAATAAAACTAGAAGCAGGAGACATAGGTGAGCCGACATATATCCTGCCAGTTACTAAGTGACTTTTAAGTCACCAATTCAATGTGCTTGGGTTTCCTCACTGTAAAAGAAGGGGCTTAGAGGGGATGATCTCTAAGATTCCCAACAGTTTTGATAGTGAATGCAAATTAAAGAATGAAGTTACCTAGTAAAAAGATGCATGAAATGCAGAGCTTAAGGTCAGAGAGATCAAATTCCACCTGGTACAATAGTTGGGTGCTTGCTTTACCAAGTCACTTAACTGCTATATCCTTTGGAAAATTCTCACACTGAAAGCTTGCCCTAATAGTACAGTTCCTTTGTATATCTATGTAATGTGTGAGGGAGCTTAGTCTGTCAGGAAAGACTAGAGGGCTGCCAAGATCAGCCTTGCCCACTTTATATTTGTTCCAAGTACCATGGAGTATGTAAAGATCCCTATAAGAGTCATCTAGCACCACATGAGTGTTCTGCAGAGAATGAGTGCTCAATTAATATAATAATAATAATAATAATGAAGGGATCTGTAATCACATCCATTTGTGTACCCTCTCCAAAATAGCCTATTATCCAAGGCATCCATCAGCTCATCCATGCCTATCCATTTTATGCAATTTTTGTCCAAGTTCTATAAATCTTATATAGGGGTCCACATAACATTCTAGGGATTGATCTCTTGGTCGTGACATAGCTCAGATACATCACTCTTACTGTTAACTGCTGACCTCCTTTACCAATCTTATCTCTATTTGAATGTGTATTCTATGATACTTTTTGCACACAATCTTTTAGTGGTTATACAGTGTAACCTATTTATTCTCTCTACATATATCTCTCTGATGCTCTTTGGGTGATCCACAAATTTAAGTCCTTGGAAATAAATCATAATATCCCATGAGTCAAATATATATATATATATACACACATATATAAGTACATATGTATATGCATTGTGTTGCATATGTATGTATACATACTTATACTAAATATGTTGCATATAGATACACCATGTATATATATGTTTAGCCCCTAGGTGTCACTCTAGTGCCTGACTATCTGTGTCCTCACTCCTATCCCTCCCAACTAGAAAGGGGCAGTCAAAAGCCTTCTGAACCATCTGGGGCAGGACTTTATTCTTCAGTTCCCTCCTCTCACCCCCTCACTCCATTCTCTTTCTTCCCCCAACCTCGTCTCTGACTGTCATTCTGTATATTTGTATATGTATACACACACACACACACACACACAGATGGATGAAGTAAAATGTTTTGCCTCTGGGATCGACCAAACCTCCTTCTCTTACATTGAACTGTACCTGGTGATTACAACAAATAGAAATGAAAGACAAACTTGTTTGAGGTGAAGACAAAAAAGAAAGCCCCAGGTTCCATTCAATTCTGAGCTTTGAAGTTTAGCTAGGAAATATACAGAATAAAGTGATTCAAAAATATACCCTTAGGTGGTATCCTTGACAATCAAGCCAGAAGCAGGATACTAGTTGATGTATTATGTGAAATAAAAATCACTTCAGAGCTGCCTCCCAATTACATTTTCATAGTAGGATTACATTTACTGTCATATTCAGCAAAACAATAGTATAAACCAATTCTATATATGAATGAATCAAGATTAAGTGGGGAAGGAATATTACACAGTGAAAGGAAATAGAAAACTCTAAAAAAAGAAAAAAATGTCTTAAAAGAAGCCGGAGGGTAACAAAACATAGAAAAATGTCTTCAAATGCCCATCTATTCCTATTCCTACTCCAGTCTGATAGTGACCTATTTGCCTGATAGAGAAGACTGGATTCACTTTAGCATTCTCTAATCTCTCTTCACCTCTGATCACTCAGTACCTCAAATTTTATGCAATGGAAAGATCTCATATTCTGTTGCCCAAACCCTACATTGTTCCAATTGTAAACTCCCTCCTCCCAAGGAACTATCTCATTAGTCTCTGGAAGACTGTAGGTGGGACTATAAAAAACACATGCAGCTTTCTGTTTTAAAAAGAAAATTTTGGAATAAGAGAAAATGTTAATTACCCAAATGCAAGACAAACCATTTTCTTGTGCCTATTCAAATCTAGATCTAGCTTAAGAATGTAAAGATTAAAATTTTTAGTTTCTCTGCTAAAGGTATTATAATTTTTAGAGGTTTGTTAAAAGATTAAGAAATAAAGAAAATACAAAATAAGAAAGCACGTGGCTAGGAGAGCCAAATGGCCCATGTAATTACACTTACACTACATCTTGAGAGAAGCATGTGCTTGGAAGTGGAAGTAGGAAGAGATAGAGTAGGCAAGATATATGTACTGAAAGACCAGTTTTATAGGCTACCTATCCAATTGCCTCTAGTAGCCTAGATGATAGGCATTCTTCATCTCTTTGTTTTTTTCCTGTGTGGATAGTTAGACTGAATTCTTCTGGCTATGAGCCTCACTTGGGAGCTTCTATACCAGGGATTCTTTACCTGGAGTCCATGAATAGATATCAGGGTTAGAATTGGAATAGGGAAAATATCATTTTCTTTCCACAGATCTCTAATTGATATTTAGCATCTCCTTCAACTATTTAAAAACCTTATTTTAAGAAGAGGGCCTTAAGTTTCACCAAACTACCAAAGTGGCCCATGACATAAAAAATGTTTAGAACTCCTGCTCTACAGTATTCTGAGGCTTCTGGAAATCAGCACAATGTCATGTGCAACAGGAGCATCTGGAGTGCCTCACCATCTGAATTATACCATGATAACAGCAAATGCTTTGATGAGTATTATCTGTTTGTAACTTCACTGGTTACCAATGATTATCACTAATTATAATAATTTCCTAATAATAGCAATACTTTAGTATGTTGCTCTATTGCTTTCAAAGTATTCTAAAATCATAAAATTATAAGAGATCTTGGGGATCATGTAGCCCAACCCCATAGCTTTACAAATGAGCCTTACACTGAAGTTGTTATCACTCTTCTGCCTTAGAACCAAGGCAAAAGAAGGTAGGAGGTTTGTTTGTTTGTTTGTTTGTTTGTTTGTTTTTAATGATGGAAGTGCAGGCCTACAGAGGAAAGGTCATAGGTTTAGATCTGTCCTCACATCCTTCCTAGCTGTGTGACCCTAGGCAAATCACTTAACCCCCATTGTCTAGCCCTTATTACTCTTCTGCCTTGGAACCAATATATAGTATTGATTCTAAGGGAGAAAGTAAGGGTTTATTTTTTAAAAATGATGAAATTGAAACTAAAACTTGAACTTGCCATTCTACTCTACTACTCTACCATTATGTTTCTTAATTATTATACAATACTATCTTTATTTGTAAATAATGCTACTTTACCTCCTCTCAATCATAACCATTCCTTTTTTGCACTAACCCTCTATGCTCCTCTAAGTGATAGTCAACTGCTTGTATTGGTTACAGAAATTAAATCAGTTTAAGGGTACTATAATTATGCTGTGCTTGGAGCATTCCAATACGAATATGGCCAATGGGAGAATCTGATACAGGCATTTTCATCTTTAATTGGCAGTGATTTAGGACCAGGAATTCACTGAGCTAGATGGTTAGCATTGCCTTAATAAGGATCTTCCAAAACATAGCAAGAACTATGTCAACAAGTAGGAAAAGTATTGTTTTTCAAATGATCAATCAAGGTCCAAGAAAAGATCTTTTTGTTCAAAAGTATAAAAACCAAAGAATTCAGTCTTTATCCCAGGCAGACCATGTCTCCAGTGATAAGCAAACTGACATCCTGCTATACATTATTCCTAGCTAAGCAATGTCCATGAGAACATCATCTTTGGGAGTGCCTTTACATTGCTAAATAAGTGTACTTGTCACACTTCCCCAATTTTGCTTTTCAGGCTTCTATTAAATGCTTTTTGGGAGGACTCGAACACTAATATACAGCTATGTGACCCTGTACAAGTCACTTAATCACAACTGCCAACCCCTTACAAGACAGAAAGGGTTAAAAAAAATTTTAACAGAAAGTGCCAACTTTTTCTGATATCAGAAAGCTACGAAAGCAGTACACTATATTTAGTATACTGTATAATATACTGGGCAGCTAGGTGGTAAAGTGGATAGAATGCCTGGCCCAAAGACAGTATGTTTCCTCTTTGGGCGTTCAAGTCTGCCCTCAGACACTTAGGAACTGTGGAAGCCTAGGAAAGTGATATAACCCTGTTTGCCACAGTTTCTTATCCATAAAATGAGCTGGATAAGTATCTTCAAGAAAATGTGTATGTTCCAAGAAAACTCCAAATGGGGTCATGCAGAGTCAGACACAACTAAACCAGCTGAACAAATATAGCATACAGTGTACCCCACCTAAGTGAACATTTAAAAAATGCTTTCTCTTTCTTCTTAAAATTTCCAAGGACACTTTATCTGGATCTCTCATACTCTCCTTCCTATTATGTTTATTAGTGTGCAAATATAATATCCTCCTTGGTAGAATGTTAGCTGCTCAAAAGCAGGGACAGGTTCATTTCTAATTTCTATGTTCCTAGTACATTGACTAGAGAAGGCACCTCGCAAAATGTTTGTTGTTGGTTAAGATTTTAGTTAAAATACCTGCTTCCAAAATTGAAAAGTAAAAAACTAGCCTTAGAGATCCTCTTGTCAAATTATATTCAGTACATGAAAAGCCAGTCAATTTCCTTATGTCCATCTGAGCTGGACTAAGAAGGAAGGAGCAATCTAAAGGCAAAGCCCCCTTCAAAAAAAGCTCAGCCACCAGCTCCATGAATCTTAAATCTCAGAGCTGTGAGCAGTATTTTGTCTGTTCTCAGTTGCTATGAGGATGCATGCAAAGCTAAGTGATCTCTAAGGCAACCAAGGTCGACTCATCTAAGAAGTGGCCCTGAGCACCCCATTCTTTTCAAAGCAGTTGGCATCTACTACTGTCAAAGGAGGGCGGAACTGTCACAGGCTACAATGAACTGCGCCAACAGCTCTCAGCAACAGTGAGGGGCAAGGATCCAATGTGCAGGATATTGTCCCATTCAATAACTCCTGAACCTTGTTTAGCGTTGGTTGAAAATCAGAGAGATAATCTAGGCCAAGAGCTACAAGGCAATGAATTGCTGAGAAAAACAAGACTTTGACTGTTACTTGGCCTTCAAGAACATCCTCCATTAAGCTCAAAACTATTCCTTGAGTCCAAGACGTGCTATAAATGCAATTTTCACCTAAAATTAGATAAACTCAGAAAATTATTTCAATGATAATTTCCTGACTGAACACCCCCAATAATGCTGAGTGCTTTGCCAAAGAAAATTCTAAATTTAGCACCTTAAAGTTTACAAATGCTTTCTTTTCCAAAAAACCTGGGAAGTAATCTAAGTGCTATTTTCACTTTTTAACAGATGAGGAAACTGAGATTGCTAAAGGTGAAATCACTTCCCCTAGGGTCACACAGATAGGAAACATTAAAGCTGGAATTCTCAGCTAGGTTCCCAGGCTGGAAATACAGTATTCTTTCTTCCATACTATTATTCCCCTCGGGGGGTTTAATGTCTAAAATAAGGATATCACATAGACAAATAGCAATTATACAAAATATAATATATGGAATTTTTTGTAAATATTTGCCCAGAAGATGGTAAAGCTGTAGTCAAACCAGGCCCTTACACACACAAAAAAAAGTAAGAAATATAATCAAAAGAAAATAATAGGGAGAAGCTAGATAGCACAGTGGATAGAACACCAGGCCTGGAGTTAGGAAGACTTGGCTTAAAATCTGCCTTCACACACTTCCCAGTTAGTTGTGTCATCTTGGGTAGGTCACTTAATCTTGACTGCAAACCTCACTGCTTTTTCATCTTAGAACTAATACTAAGACAGAAGGTAAGAGTTAAAAAAAAAGAAAGAAAAGAAAAAAAATTCCAACAAAGTATAGTGTATCCCTTCCATGTTGCAACTTTTCCCAGAGCAGTCAGTATATTACAGATCAACATGAAAAACTAATGGGAATATTTTCAGAGTTTTACAGAAGCTGCAGAAGACATATAAAGGCCAGCAGATGACACAGAAAAAAAGTTTGGAAACTCAGAAATGTACACTTAACCCAAAATTTACAATAAGGTACTGTAAAAACCCTCATAAAAGAAAAAGAAACAAAAGAATCAGACTTCTTCCAGTAGAGAGGGCCAAAACATTTTACATGGATTTTCCAGATCACAGGGTCTCTGCACTCCTAACTCGAGTTGTAGAAGGAGTTGTAGAAGGAATAATCATAATCCCTGAAGAAAATTAAAAGAAAAAGGAGGGGGAAAACAGATTATCTGATTGGTCCCATATTTTCTCAGATAACACTCTTACATCCTCCCTGGCCTTCAACACAGATTCTGGCTCCTGGCTGGCTATGGTGATTGCTGAATCAAAGAAAATTTAAAACTAACTATATACAATAGAAACAACCAAGAATCCCAGAAGCAGTATGTTGAAGTAGATAAAGGACTATACTTGGAGAGAAGAAGACAGATTTATATCTTAACTTCAAATTCTTATTAGCTGTGTGAACTTGAATAAATCAGTCTTCTTACAACCCAGTTTCCTCATTTATAAAATTGGAATAATAATAATATCTATCTTAAAGAGTTGGGCAGTTAGATAAGGCAGTGAATAGAGTGCTGGGCCTGAAATCAAGAAGATTCATTTATACTAGGCCCCCAAAGTATGTTATCTCCAGAGTGACTACCAATATTTGAGGTTGTGGTGGATATAATTTTTTTTTATTTTATTTTAAATTTTGTATTCTATTTATTATTTTAAATTTTATTGTAAAATTTTTTCCATGGTTAAATGATTCATGTTGTCTCCCTCCCTTCTTCCCTTCCCACCCCCAGAGTTGACAAGCAATTCTCCTGTGTTATACCTATATTATCACTCAAAACCCATTTCCATATTATTCATTTTTGTAATAATCTTTAAAACCAAAGCCCCAAGTCATAAACAAGTGATAAATCATATGTTTTCTTCTGAATTTCTACTCCCACAGTTCTTTCTCTAAATGAAGATAACATTCTTTCTCATAAATCCCTCTGAATTGTCCTGGATCATTGCATTTTAGCAGTAAAGTCAATCACATTTTATCTTCCCACAATGTTTCAGTTACTGTGTACAATGTTCTCCTGGTTCAACTTATTTCACTCCACATCGGTTCATGCAGATCTTTCCAGTTCTTATAGAAATCAATCATTTCTTATAGTATTCCATTATCATCATACATGTGATGGATATAATTCTTGCCCAGCGTTCTCTTAGAAATATGTAATTCTCCTAATAAATACCAGTTGACTCTTTCTATGCTTTAGCATAGCAAGGAAAAAGATTAAAATAGTGAGAAAACTAAAAGAAGAATGGTTAATTCTCTTTATAGGCTGGCTCAGGGGTGCAGATACTGATAAGAATCTGTCTTCTCTAGAGTTATAGAGAGCCAAATAATCTTGGAGGTAGTCCTAATTCCATGTTAGCAAACCTATGGCATGCGTACAGGAGTGTGCCAGAGGGGGCTCCTCTTCTCTCCCTCTCCACATGCACCTGAGGACATTTCTCTCATCACCTGCCTCTCTGTCCAGCAGCCTATTATTATGGAGCACTTCCTTCCTCCCCTGTCTAGGATAAGGCAAAGGGGCTCACATGCCATGTGAGGGTTGCAGTTTGGGCACTCAATCTCTAAAAGGTTCGCCATGACTGCCCTAGTTAATGGTAATCATTCACAATATGTCTGCCATGCTCTCAATAAGGCACCAGTGGACATGTACACCCTCTCCATGGAGGGTTCATAAAATGCCTCCAAATAAAGACTTGTGTTCTAGGAGCTCATTTAATTGATGAAAGAGGTCATCAAATTGATTATCTTGCTCAAACTCTCTTCCATAATCCATTATAGAAATAAGAACAAAGGACTTGGAATTGATGGCTCAAAGAAAATATCAAAGAAATAATAGATAATTATATTAAGAAATAATCTAACAAGATAAAATGTCAAAAATTTCTAGGATGTAGCTAATTAATGGTAATAACATGGGAGAGGGAGGAGGGTAGAGGAAGGGAGAGAACATATACTCTATAGCAACAGTTCTGTTCCTTGTGAACAGAACATGCAACCAGATAAATAGAAGAGTAACATATTTCCACAAACACAAAAATAAAAAATTTAGTAATCAAAGAGATAAATAAATTTTAAAACAAAAAGAACAGAGATGATAAATAAAACTAAAAGTTTTTTTAAGTCTACTCAAAAAGGTAAACCATCTCTTAACTTGATTCAAAAAATAATTAGCAATTTTTTAAAGTAGAAATTTTCCATCAATAGAAATGAACTTTAAAAAATGATCATAATTATGCCCAATTATTTGCCAGCAAAACTGAAAATCTAAAAGAAATAGATAAATATTTATGGGATCATAAAATATCTGGATTTAAAAAACAGGTGAGAAAAAATCTAAACAATGTCAGAAAAAGAAATTGAGCCAGCAATAAGTGAACTCCAGAAGGGAAAGAAAACACCTGGTCCAGATGGATTTATAAATGAATGTATCAAATATTTACAAAACAATTAACCCATATGCTATATGAATCATTCACAAAATTTAAGAAAGAAGACACTTTACCAAACTACAATTGAGAGTAATATGTGTATAATACTCAAATTAGGTGGAGATAAAGCAGAAAGAAAATGATAGGCCAATATCATTAAAGAATATTGATAACAAAAGTATTAAATAAAATATTGAAAAAGAGGCTGAACTAATATATCCAAAGCATTCATAAGAACCCATTTTGATTGATTTTTCCATTAATTCAAGAAAAGTATAAATATAATAAATTATGCCAATGATAAAATATACAGCACCATAAATAACTTATACCAAAATTTTACATTAATAATGCTAAAATATAAAGAAATAAAAGGATATTTCTCTCAATATGATCAAAAGTTATCTATTTAAATTCAAGACATAGCATGATTTGAAAAACAAATTCAGGGTTTTCCCATTAAGATTAAGGAAGCAACAATGTCCATTGTCTACACTATTCTCCAATAGAGTTTTAGAAATTCAGTATTTAGCAATAAGAAAAAGGAGAAAAATTTAGGTAATGAATACAAAGAGGAGGCAAAAATATCTCTTCCCAGATGACATAATGAATTATAAAGAGAGCATCAAAGAGTCAATAAAAATGAAATGAAATAATATTGCCTTCGCAATGTAACAGGTTATAAAATAATAAATTTTTCTTTATTGACAAAATCCAGGAGGAAGAGATAAGCAAAAACTTTATTCAAAATAACTGAAAATACATAAAATAAATCTACCAAAATATACAAAAAAACCTATATAAATATGACTGTGAAACTCCTTATGGAAATAAATGAAAATTCAAACAACTAGAGACATATTCATTGTTCTTAACTGGACCGTGTAAATATAATATAAATAAGTGTGCCAATTAAGTTAATTTATAGATTTAGTGTTAGAGCAAACTATGAAAAAATTATTTTATAGAGCCAAATGAGATAATAATAACCAAATTCATAAGGAGGAATAAAAGACCTGGATTCACAAATGAAATAATTTTAAAATTAGGAGTGAAGAGGGCTTTACAGAACCAGTTCTCAAACTATATAACATAAACCAATAATTATTAATATTATATGGTATTGGAGGTAGCTAGGTGGCTCAATGGAGACAAGATGGTCCTAGGCTCAAATTTGACCACAGATACTTCCTAGTTGTATGACTCTGGTCAAGTCATTTAATACCCATTTCCTTTTAAAAAATGCTTTCAAAACATATGTTACTGGTTAAAATGCAGAAAAGTAGATCAGTGGAATAGACAAGATGAGCAAGATCTAGAAGCAATCAAACATTAATTAGCCCAATATCTCATGAACCCCAGGGGAAGGAACTGCCTATTCAACACAAACCACTAGAAATATTGGGAAATAATTTTGCATATGTTAGGTTTTGGTCAACATTTTGTGTCATTTCCTATAATAAAAGTTCTAATGGATATGTAATCTAAATAGGTCAGGGAAGAAATACCACCTAAGATACTACAATACAAATTGAGTAGAGAAGGAAACGAAGGGATAACACCTATCATAAATAGTTTGCTTGAGCAAGGCATATTGAGACCTACAGATCTGAATTCAATAGCCCAATTTTAGCTATTAAAAAGAATAAGCTCAATGAAGATGGCACTCCCACCTGGTGATTTGCCATGGATCTAAGGGCTGTGAATAATTTTATAAGGAAAAGACACACTGTCACACCATCGCCAAATGATATCATAACCCAAATACCTGCAGAAACTAGGTGGTACACAGTGTTGGACTTGAGCAACACTTACTTTACCATACCGTTGCACACTGATTCTCAAAATATTTTTGCTTTCCATGGGGACAAACTCAGCTGTGCTATACTATATTAGTGCAAGGATGTTGTGAGTCTGCTTCAATATTTTGCCAACTGTTGCAAAGAGATCTAGCCACCATAACTTTCAAACATAGCAGATTAATACACTACGTGGATGATTTGCTGCAAGCATCTCCTGACCCAAAAACATGTTTGGAAGATTCAAAGAAATTATTGATAGAACTTTATAAGAGGGGACATAAAATTTCAAAAAAGAAGATTCGGTGGGTCCTTCCAACAGTGAGATATTTAGGATTTGTCCTGGAGAGGGGCACCAGGAAAATCTCTAATAATAGAATAGCAGACATACAGAAGCTAGGTGTCCCTAGAACTAAGAAAGAATTTAGATCTTTTCTAGGGGTTGCTGGTTTCTCAAGGCAGTACATAGTGGGATCTTCTCATATTTCCAAATGTTTAACTGATTTGACAAAGAAGGACATTAAAGAACCGTTACAATTGAACAAATAACATTTACTTGCTTTGTCTCGGTTGAAAGGAGATATTATCAGCTCCAGCTTTGGGAATACCTTATTATAAGAAAGAATTCCACTTGTATGTCCATGAAGCAAAAGGTATCACTTCTGGAATGCTTGCACAGTATTTTGGGTTAAATCTGAGGGCTATTGCGTTTTACAGTTCTATCCTCAACACGGTTGCACAAGGAATGGTGCATTGCCTCAGGAGCATAGTAGCTACAGCTCTAATAGTCAAGAAGTCATATGATATAGTACTGGGATGTAAATTGCATGTGTATTCTGCACACCCAATTGAAAAACTGTTGTGGTCGCAGAATATGCATTCATTCACCGATGCAAGAATATCCCAGTATGAAGTCATTCTGTTAGGCAATGATAACATCACAATTCATAGATGTGCACCATTGAACCCAGCAACTCTGATTTCTGATTTGCCAATGGGTGGAGAAGTATTGCATGATTGTGATCAAACAGTAGAACTCATGCACAAGCCAAATGAACGCTTTTAAAGATACACCTCTTATAAATCCAGAAATAGAGTTATACACAAATGGATCCTCCTATGTTCGAAGTGGGAGAAAATTCACAGGGGCAGCGGTAGTTGACAGTGACAGAATGCTTTGGCATGCATCACTACCAAGTCATGTCAGCACCCAGGGAGCCGAGCTCAAGGCTCTGCTCATGGCCTTAGAATTAGCTAGAGGGAAAAGAGCTAATATTTTTCTGGATTCGCAATACATTTTCTCCACTGTAAATTGGTCATCATACATATGGAAAAACAGAGGGTATAAAACTTCAGCTGGGAAACCAATTGCATATGGCAACCTAATAGATCATATTATAAGTGCTGTAGACTTTCCTAAAGAGGTGGCCATAATCCATTGTAAGGTACATACTCATGGAAAGTACAGAATATGCCTAGGGAATGACAGAGCAGATATAACATCAAAATATGCTTCAAGGTTCGGACCCCACTGTATGCTAAATTTCTCTCTGATCAAAAAGCATAATCTCACTGAAGTCTACGACGGAGAAGAAATACAGTCATGGAAAGAACAGCTAGGCACTAAAATCGTCAAAAGTGTCTGGATTGCTCAAGGGGGTAAACCTATTCTCCCTAAAAAGCTATATCAACATCTATGCACCGTAATTCATGCAAAGGACATTACGGAGTGCAAGGGATTCTGGATACCATAGGGAGGTATTGGACAGCACCAGGAATAACAACAAATGCCATTAGAACTTTTCAGGCATGTGAAACATGCAGAAGATATAATCAAGGACATTAAAAGAGCATAGCATTGGGAGGCAGACCACTCAGCTATTTGTCTTTCCAGTGTGTTCAAATTGATTATATCAACATGCCTAAAGACAAGGGATACAAATATGCATTGGTGATTGTGGATAGACTGACTAGATGGGTTGAAGCATGTCCATCCAAGAAACATGACACTGTGATAATAGTGAGATTTCTATTAAAGGAGATTATACCTAGACGTGGCATTCCTGATACCATAGATTTGGACAAGGGGTCCCACTTCACTTCCCAGGTTCTACAAGAAATCTACAAGAACTTGAGGATTAAGTGCAACTACTCTTAAAAATATAAATATATATGTACATAATAAGAAGGTTCAATGGCTGAGAGGGCAACGCAGCAAAGCACTGTGGAGTGCTTAGGGCGTGTTGGAGCACAAAAGACAACATGGTCATCCAATGCAGCTGAGGAAGTCTCCAAGTGTAACGACTTTTCGTGCCACTGGACCCAGGCTTCCAACACCGAGAGAGTGGGACTATCTCTGTGCATCAACTTTTCAACTTAAATCTCCTTCACGCACAAGTGTCTTTGTGCACACTCATCTACATCACAGATGAAAGCACACAAAGACAATATTCATCCTCGGTTACTGAGAGACGACTACTACTACTACTACCATTCAGTTTATCGGCCCCAAAGTTCCGGTCAAGTTGAGCGTATGAACAAAGAATTAAAGACACAAATAGGTAAACTCTGTTCAGAAACACACTTAAAATGGACAGATGTTTTGCCTCTTGCTTTGTTCAACATAAGAACCAGGCCTAGGACTAACTTGCATATATCACCATTTGAAATTCTATATGGTCAGCCATATGGCTTGATAGGACAGTAAAGCCACTTTATTTGTCCATGTTAAGAGGGGAATGTGTTCTTCGTGAATATTTAAAACAGATACAATGTAGAATTGAAGAACTAAGGAAACTGGGTTTGCTTGTGCAAAAAAATACCACTAGATTTTTCATTACATAAGATAAAACCAGGTGATAAGGTATATGTCAAGAACTTTAATAGTGAATCTTCTACAGAACCAAGATGGATCAGACCAACAATGGTCATAATGACAACCCCAACATCTATAAAAGTTGATCAAAGAGATCCATGGTTCCATGCTTCACATGTAAAATTGCATCACACCCATAATGTTGAGTAGCCCTAGGACAATAATCGATAGGTATTAACGGTCCTTAATGAAAGCAAAGGAAAGCACACATGAGAGTTCATATCAACAGATAGTACAGAAAAGATAGCATTGCACATGTTAAAATTATAACAAGAAAGCACCCCTGAAGCAAATAACACAGTTTCAAAAAGGAATGCAGCCAATAACACAGACAAAGCTTAGCAGCCATAGAAAAATCTCTATATTATATACAAAGTCTCTGCCAGCCACAATAATAGAACAGAAAGAAACAATGTTATTTCAAATGAATATATAATTCTCTAAATTCTATCTCCAAGAAATAACTACAGTAATCATACAATAAATCTCCTTGTGGAAAAGTCACACATCAAAAAGATTAGGAAAAGCTTCAAATCACTATTCTTAACATAACTCTAAGAACATATGCACAATGCTATACTTTTTATACCCATTCATGATGATGTACATATGCAAATCTTACATGCATGAAGAGGAACACAAGTAAAGCTTACTTACATGCATGAAGAACACATCATGCTTACTCCCATTCATGAAGATAGACACATGTAATGCTTACATACACACATGAAGGATTACTAATGAATTCTGACAAGCATTCATGAAGATTTCAGCTTACTTCCATGCAAATGAAAATTTCAATATTACATACATGCACATGTTAAAAACCTTATACGCATGCATGTTCCGGGTTACGGATTGTTCCTGAGTTTGTTCCTGAACTGAAGAACACAAAACAACAATCAAGACTGAAAGCTGGTGAATGACATGCTGACCAGATGACAAGAGATGAAGGACTAGAGATGAAGACAGAATTATACAATCAACATAAAAGGACATGGAAGGACTTTGAAAGTTTGGACTTTTTATCATGAGGATATGTAAGAATATGTCATACATGCTAGCATCACATATGCATGCACATCCTACATAGAAAAGGAAGATATCTCATGGAATGGGTAAGTATACAACATGCATAGTTGCAACACAAAGTCACACTGATAAAAAAAAATTTCCATGGAAAATCCAGATATTTTTCTTATCTGCAATCATTTGCACAGAAATATAGAACAATATATGAATGTACATATGTAAATTTGTATAGACACAACCTATGTACACATGTAAATACTAATTTGCTAACACGCTAACTATGTTAGGATAGTTTATTAATGCTCTGATGACTAACAATAGTGACAACTTAGTGAATTTGTTCAAGTCTTAGGATGTAGAGACAGACAGAACTACTTAGATATAGAAGTTGTATTGCATTTTAAATGTAGGTTAGCAATTATTAGTGGTAGGATTTTTCTTAGTTGAATTTGTAGACATTAGGAGATAAGATAGTTGCAGATTCAACATGTTATGGAAATTGTTGGAATGGTTTGAAAATTACATGATTTGTTGTTATGTAAAAGCCATGTTCATGTAAATCCCTATTACCTAAACCATTTTCCTATACCCAATCTTAGCAAAGAACTAACTAGGTAGACAAGAATAGCAAAGATAAATTAGGATTTGTTATTTTGGGAGGGTAAAGGAATATTTTAAGATAGTATAAAGGTAAGAATAGATAGCTAGATATATAACTAAGAAGTAAGTATCATTAAAATTTTGCTGGTTTCAAAACTGAAGACAAAAAAGGGAGGGATTGTCAAAGAGGCATGCATGCAAGAGAGAATTTACATGCATGCAAGACAGAAAGCTGAGGTCATCATCTCTCAATCAAAAGGAACATTCCATTTGGAATGTTCCCAGGAAAGGCAGTTGGAGCCAAGCCAGGCTGAACTATGCTGAAGTTACTTCCGACCTAAGCTGAGAGATTTCTGACCTAGGCTGAGAGACTCGTTTGGGCTTCTGGAGTAGGGGGAGAGGCTTTTGAACTAAGTTTTAGCTGCTTGTGGCTGATGGTGAAGATCCCAAAGTTTTTGCTGACTGACTGATATATTTACCTGGATGGTTAAAAGAAGAAAGAAGAAAAATATTTGTCCTCTTATCTCTCTGTCCCTGCTAGTGACCGATTGCCATTTCCCCAATAAAATCCTAACCCTCATTTTAGAGTATAGGGAACTCTATCCCTCTTACCTTATTCTCCATCCTTTCCTGTCTTCCCCAAATAAACCCCTTACTTGAGAAGTCAAGAGAAAAGAGTATTTCCTCTAAATCTCATAGTTCACACTAAGTGACTTGAAGAAGAAGGGGGAGGGAGAGGGAGGAAACCCGGAGGTGAAGGGTGTAGGGTAGGAAAAAAATCTTGATCCATGAATCATCCAGTATTGATCAATAGACACCCTCAGAACTATCTCTCTATCACAATTATCTCTCTATTACAATATACAGTGTTAAGGGTAAAATTATGTGTTGTTGACTGAATATATTATATTAGTGGTTGCCAGGGATTTAAGTTCAATCCCAATAAAATACTCAGTCAGTTTGGGATTTTTATGGTGGTTTAATTACAATAGTAGGAAGAAATTAAGAAGAGAGAAAGGAAAGAGTAAAAAATTTCTCCGGCCTAGCCTAAGCCAAGGGAAGTTCAGAGGCCTCAGCCATGATAGGGATTTCCTAGGAAGATAGTGCTTTTCAGGAGGTCAAGGAAAGTAGGAATCAGCCCTGGTTTACTCTCCAAGGCCGCTCAGGGAAGACGCCTCACCTAAACCACAATACAGAGCCAAAACACACAAGCACACCAAAATGCTGCCCAGAGCTTCCAAAGCCACTGAGAGCTCCCAACACCACCCAGTGAGAGCTCACAAGAAGTGTCGCAAATTATATAGGCAGTTCTTTACATCATTTCCTGTGTCTCACATGTACCAATGGTAGCTTAAACTTGGCTTAGGACAGCCCAGGGGTCAGTCAGTTGTTTCTGATTTGTCACTAGCTAGCACATGTTGGTCACAAGCCATTCTCCTTTACAACAGTCATATTATTTTTTAAAATTAGAATAAAATAGAATAGTTCTCAAATTTTTTGTTGGGGGAGAATTCTTAACCAAACAAGGCAGAGTAAATGACCTTAAAAGATAAAATAAACATTAAAAAACATGTAAAAATAAGATCTATGTTATAAAGATAAAAGGTAAAATTGTCCCTTGGGAGAAAAAAATTTTTGCTTCATTGCAGATAAAAGATTGATATCTAAAATGTATAAATAATAGAACAAATATGTAAGCCACAAAACCATTCCTCCATCAATAAAAGGGAATCAAGGATCAGTTTTTTGAAGAAGTAAAAATAATCAATAGCTATATTTAAATTTTTCCTAATCATTAATAACAAGAGAAATGTAGGTTAAAACAAATCTGAGCCTTTACCTTGCCACCATCAACTTTGGCAAAAATTATAAACAAATAAAACTAGTCCATGTTGGAGAAACTGTGGATAGAAAACATAATACATGATTAGTAGAGCTGCAAGTTGGTCCAACAATACTGAAAAAATTAGAAACTACGACCGAAAAAAATGTGAAGTAGAAGGTACTACAGCTGTAGAATGTTGTATGTACTTTCAGATGAAATCACTATATTGTTATCACTAATTGTTTTACTTAATTATAAGAGACCTTTCATGGGTAATCTATAAATGTCATTTAAAAAAATAAAGCATGGGAATAAAATTTTTAAAAAGAAAAGAATCAATAAACTATTTGTACCCTCCTCTCAGTATCTTACTACTTAACACATATTCCCAAGAAATTAATGACAGGAAAAAAATTCCACATATAACAAAATATTCATAACAACAAATTTTTTGTGGGAGGAAAAACCTGGTCTTGCAATGAGTCAGGATTGACTCAACAGCTTGTTACATATTGTGGTATATGAATGTTATTGCATTGTAGGAAAAGATGAATGGGAAATTCAGAACATGGGAAGACTTTTATGAATTAATACAGAGTAAAGAATGCAGAGAGAGACAGAGGAAACAAAGCCTACGAAAGGAGAGGAATCCAAATTAGCTGCAAAGAATAATACTGGTTCTAGAGTACATGTGATGTGATATTCATCCCTCTTTCAGGATACAGAGTATAATATAAATTGTCCAACTTTTTTTTTCAGTTTCTTTGTTACAAAGGAGAGTTCAACAGTGTTTAGGAGGTGGTAAAAACTATATCTGAAAATGATTGAGATCTTTTTTTTTTTTTGACATCAATAGAATTTAAAGCCTTTTTTGGAGAGGTACCCCCCAAAAAGTAACATGTGAAGTCTAAATTGGAAAGTTGTTACCAATCCAGATTAAACCTTATTTCTTTGGGGGATGGGAAATGTAGTAAAGCTGTATTTGGGATAAAGTCACAAAAAAAGAAAGAAAAGTAGGACACTGAAGCATCTTTTTTTAAATGTACAGAAGAGAACAGAAGGAAGAAACACAAATAAGACAGCTTTAAAAGCTATAGGCTATATTTGTACATTTAAAAAGTAAAGTATCCTGTACATAAAGATCTGCAGTTTCTGTTTTGTTTTTCTGTTATGTAGAGAGAAGTGCCCATTTTATTTGGAACTTAATAAATTTGCAAGAATAGAAAATTTGTTATAATTGGAGGATTTAGAGTACAAATCATTTTAAGGGATGGATAAGAATTCATATATTAATCAAATGGTCAGCAAACATTTATTAAACATCTACTACATGCCAGGAACCAGGAACCATGCTAAATACATTGTGCAGGATGAAAAGGGTAGTGGAAGGTAATATAGCATTAGAGTTGTAGAGAATGGCATGGTCAAAGACAATAACAAAAAAAATGTCTAGGGTCAAAAGATTTTCCTCAATTTTTTTTAAACCCTTTCCTTCTATTTTAGTATCAATTTTAAGGTAGAAGAAGGGTAAGGGCTAGGTAATTGGATTAAATTACTTGCCCAGGATCAAAGAGCTAGGACTCATTTGAGGTCAGATTTGAACCCAGGATTGTCAAGTCTCTAGCCTCACTATCTACCCACTGAGTCACCTTACTGCTTCTTCTACCAGGTTTTAATCTGTGTTTATGGAGATTCCACACCAATAAAATTAGTTCTTGGTAAATTAACGTACATTTTTGCTACAATGTAATATTTTTCCAACAACTGCTATGTAATAATCAGCTGAACTGAATTTTTATTTCAGTTATACAAAAGGTTGTGGACTTGGTTGAGAGAGGCCACTAATCCTAGCATTAGGAATATTTTCCTTTCAGTATTCTAAAATATTCTGGCACAATAACTGCTTAGTTCTATCTATACATCACCTGTTCTGTGTTCTTTGTCCCAATTCATTCTTATCTTGTTTATTAAGCAGCAGGGATCAAAAAAACAAGGGAAGAGCTCATTTTTTCTGTCTGTACTTCTTTATCTGGTCAGTAAATCTTAACTTCTTTGAAATTGTGATAGCCTATTGCTGTTTAATTTTGTAATGCCCTTTCTTTCTTTATTACAAAGTGCTAAATTGGATTTCTTACTTTCTTTCCTTTTAAAAAAATTCTTACTTTTTATCTTAGTAACAACTCTAAAACAGAAGGGCAAGGGCTAGACAAATGGAGAGAAAGACATGCCCAGGGTCACACAGTTAGGAAGGGTCTGAATTCAGGTCTTTCTGACTCCAGGGCTGGTGCTCTATACACTGTGCCACTAAACTATCCCAGCTTTCATTTAAGAAATTTAATGAAGTATAACTAATTTTCTTCTGAAAATTGTTTGAGAATTTCATAACATTGGACCAAGGTTATGCTAGAGCCATCTTGTACTAGCTATTGAGCCAATCATTAAATTGTTAGAATTTTTCAGTCTGGGCATTTATGATTTGGGAATTAGCAAAACACTAACACTCAGAGCTTGATTTATTGTATTATTTATTTTCTAGATTTAAGAAAGTGATGGTGGGGGCAGATGGGTGGTTCAGTGGATTGAGAGTCAGGCCTAGAGGCAGGAGGTACTAGGTTCAAGTCTGGCCTCAGACACTTCCTAGCTGTGTGTCCCTGGGCAAGTCACTTGACTCCCATTGCCTAGCCCTTACCACTCTTCTACCTTGGAGCCAATACACAGTATTGATTCCAAGATGGAAGGTTAAGAGTTTAATAAAAATAAAAATAAATAAAAATTTAAAAAAGAAAGTGATGGAGAAAGTGCTAATAATGCAAATTAAACTTGAAAGTGTTTAAGTTTGTTTTTGTTTTTGTTTTTCTGGAAAGCTACATCTATTAGCATGCCACTGTAACATTCCCTTGAGATAACTAGAGATGTCCAGGAGTACTTCAATAAAAACAGTTATTGGTGTCATATTAATACCCTAGAATTTAAAAGATGAAAAGAGCCATAGAGATTGTGCAGTTGCATTTAGTTCTTTTACAAACTGAAGTATGCTTTTTTGCTTTTGAGATATTTACAATGGATTTTCTGTTTCTACTAGCATATATACTCTACAATTAAATCAGGAGGTTGCTATATATTTTTGGACACTGAGTTGTGCCCAATAAAAATTGAATTCTGTTGCTAAAAGGGAATGAAGTTACTGAGTAATATAGTTAGACTCCATGCAATGTGGACAGAGAATACTGCCCAAAACTAATTGTCAATACTTCCTGTCATTGTGTAATCTCAAAAACAATCAGTTTCAAAGGCTAGAGCTTCCCTGGGGAACCTTCCTAGCTTTCTTGATAGCAATTCCAGAACACTTTTAGGAGTGATAACAGCAGGGATATCACATGATTATGATTGAACGAATGAAGCAAAACTTTGCCATTATAGAACATTTTTACTAAATATCAACAATTCATTCCTTTCTTCCTATAAAAGAAAATAAGCTGAAAGTAACTAAAGAGGTTAGCTAGGTATGGCCTATATACCAAAATTGAATCAATGGTTTGGAAATCTTTGCAGATAAGTGGGAAGACAATATAAAATGCTTGGTACCAACTAAATTTCATAAAACAAGGAGAAAATAAAAATGAGAAATATAAGAAAAAATAACAAGGAGTCAACTGCTCCCTAAAAGTATTTGTACTTTATTTTAAATGCCTCTCTGACTTGTCATTAATAGGTTATAGTATATATTATAGCTGTTAACATTAAACATTTAGTGTTACAATGCCTGACTCAGTATGCTGTATATAGAAGGCATATATAAAATATTGTTTTATTTTATATATTTTATTATCTGCAAAATGTCATCATTTCCATAACAATCACTAAAACATGGAGTAACTTCATTAGATTGAGCATGTCCAAAAAAGTGGGAATTATAGGATTTTAAAATAAGATTGTATAGGAAAAACTGAAGTGAGGACATACTGAACAAAGAGCATTCTGAATTACAAAATCTTATAATTGACTAACTGGAAAATCAAAGCAATAAGCATAACAAGGTAACCATTCTGCTATCAAAGCATTAGATCTTTTCAAGCAAAGAGATCCAGTAGACTATAAAACCAAAGGACAATATCTGCTAAACTAGTAACCAAAGGTGCCAGCTAGGTAGCATAGTGGAAAGAGCACAAGACCTAGAGTAGAGAGGGCCTGAGTTCAAATCTTAACTGATACTTTCTAGCTGTGTGACACTGGGCAAGTCACTTAACTCTGCCAGCCCTTCCCACTCTGTCCTAGATATTAGGACAGAAAGTAAGAGTTTATTTATTATTATAAATTTATTGTTAGAAATAGTATTATATTTAATTAGTATGACACTGAATAAAAAAATTAATTTAGGTAGAATTGTCAGTTTCCTTATATTTGCAGAGCCTACTCATGAGAGTAGTTAATCTTTCTCCAGTTGTTTAAATCTTTCTTTATTTTTGTGAAAAGTGTTTTCTAATGGTGTTCATAGAGCTCCTGGGTGTGTGTTGGCAAGTAAAGTTCAAGTATTTTATATTGTCTACAGTTATTTTGAGTGGAATTTTTCTTTCCATCTTTCCCCCCTGGACTTTATATAGAAATGGAAATGGATTTTTATCTAGAAATGCTGATGATTTATTTTATATGATGCAACTTTGTTGGAGTTGTTCATTATTTCTACAGGATTTTGTTTTAGTTGATTCCTTAGGTTCTCTAGGTGGACCAGCGTATCATCTGCAAAGAGTAATAGTATTGTTCCTTCATTGCCTATTCTTATACTTTCAATTTCTTTTCATTTTCTCATTGCCACATCTAGCATTTCTAGTACAATATTGAATAGTAGTAATGTGTTAAGCTTTTAATGTATAGTTTTGTGCTTCCAGGAACTTCATGTTCCCATCCTGTCCTAAAAAGAAGGTTCCAATACTACAGCTTCTTAATGACTTCTGACTGGGGTAGCAAATGAAAGGGTCTGACTCTCTTGTAAGAACCATCGCTTTCTAAATCATGCCTTTTCTCGGTTTCTTTGTTACTCATTTCTTCTCTCCTGTTCCCTTCTTCCTATCTATGATATCTTAGTTTATTAAGATGCAGAGACCACCTTCTGCCTGTTTTTGTAGTCCCAGCACTAATTGACTGCTATATAATAAGTTCTTAATAAGTGCTTATTGATTGATAGAAAATTCTTTTGTGTACTTGATAGGTCAATCTCCAGTTTTTTTTCTTTTGCATTTTGCCAGTATTTGAAATGAGATGCCCTTTACTAATGCTATTTCTTGTGTTTTTGTTAATATTATATAGAAGTGTGGTTGATTTTTGAGGTTTTTCTTTGTAGCCTACAACTTTGCTGAAGTTATTTTCTCAGGTAGTATCTTTGCTAATTTCCTAGGATTCTCCTATTAACTGCTATATCACCAACACATATAAATAGGTTTATCCCTCTTTACTTAAATAAATGATTTAATTTAAAAAATAGTATTATAAATTTAAATTAATAAAATAATAGCCAAAGTTTTAAACCAAATAATTGTTCACAAATATCCAATGTGACTACTGATCCCACTTTGGTCTTTTCAACTCCATGTGCATTTTTGGTAATAATCATCATCAGTGTCATAACCTTTGAATTATGACTCATATATTATTATAATAATCATCCCAATTAATATAGCACTTACAGTTTATTGAGCACTTTCATCATAACCCTTTAAGGTAGGTATTTGCCTATCTTATTCTAATACTCATTTTTCAGATAAGGAACCTGAGACCCCAAAACTTAAGTGTCTTGCCCGTGGGTAATGACTTAGTAGCTTTTGGAGATAACAATTTGACTCAGGTGTCCTCACATGTCATGGCTCCAGGTTCATTGCTCTTTCCACTCACTATATTACCCAGTATAGGGAGCCTGCATAGTATATTGAAAAGTGCCAGGATCCCAGTGTTTAATTCCCAGCTTTGATATTTTGAGGAATATCACCCTGATCAAATCACTCAATTTTTGTTTATCTCATTTTTCCTGGTTTATAAAATGGAATTAAGACTACTACAATGAACAAGGCTGTTTTGGGGGAAACAACAAATAAATGTGACCTTTTATATTATAGCAATACAGGAAAGTGTAGATATGTGGACCAAACTCCAAATAACCTAAATTCTGAGAAAGTTTTAGTGTCCTTCAAAATCATTAGGGCTATTACCATAAACAAATCAAATAAAGCAAATGACTCCCTCCCCTAATTCAGGACTGTTGCTTTCAGAAATTCATTACTGTGCTTAAAATGTGAGTATTGTAAGTACCTGCTAATGGGATAATTGCCTAGTTTAGTGCCAGTCAGAGACAACTTGAAATTTGTTTAACCAATGGCTCTCTTTTAAAGTGTGTTGACACTTCATTTTGTTTTAAATGGTCCTAAATCAGCAATGAATGGAAATGTCAAGAGGCATCCTTCTGAGAAAGGGAGGATGTTTACCTGAGAAAGGAAAGGATTTAGAAGAAAGAGAAAAGAGTTGCTGGCTGAGGAGAAAGACAATTGAAATGAAGTTGGTGAGTAAGTTAGAGTAGTAATGAAATATTCTTATTAGAATTTGTAATTGCTTTAAAACATATGCAACTTTTGTTCTCTGGGAAAAGAAATACTGCTTATGCTATCAAACAGGGTCACTTTACTAAATGATTTTTGTTTAACTGATTTCCCTTATTAGGGATGGTTTTATGTGAGTAGCAAAATTCTATCAGGAAGTGACTGGTATAAAAAGTAATACTAGTGTAAAGATTAAAATTTAGGAATATGGGGAGACTGAGGCAGGTAGAAATTAGTTCTCTCTGCAAGGAGTATTATATTTTTTAGAGGTTTATTAAGGATTAAGGATTAAAGAAAAGACAGGATAAGCAACACGTGCCTAGGCCAGAGTGGCCTAGACAAAATCATCTCACATCATGGAAGAGTCGCATCTGCTCCAAAACGGAAGTCCAAAGAAGAGAGACCCCAAAAACCTTTGCCACCAGCTTAAATCCTTCCTCGATCTCGGCCCCCCTCAGAATTCCCGTGATATTACAAAGCATTTTGGGGAAGTGGAGCAAAGGCTTGTGGGGATTGTAGTCCTGTATTCAAGTCTATTTTTTACACTAGGCATCAACAAAATTCAAAGAAACAAAAAACCTTTGTTTATGTCTTCACCCCAAAAGATCAGTCCTAAGACCTCTTCTCTTTTTTACATTCTCTCACTTGAAGACCTTTTGAGTTACCATAAATTTAATTATCTTCTCTCTGTAGATGACTTCCAGATTTATGCATTTAAACCTAGTTTTTCCATTGAGTTCCCATCCTACATCACTAACTCCTTATTGGACATTTCCAAATAGCTGTCTATAGAAATCTCAAGTTCAACATTTCTAAAATGGAACTTACTGTCTTTCCCAAAAAAAATTCTAAATTTCACTATATCAATCAAAGATGCCACTATTCCTCCAGTCACCTAGATTTGCAACTTGATTTGTTATCCTACCAATCAGGTCAGTTGCCAAACCTTGTCATTTCTACCTCCACAATGTAACTAGTATCCCTTCTCTCTACTCAAATGACCACCATCTTAGTTCAAACTCATTACTTCTCTTACTATTGCAATAACCTTCTAATTGGTCTTTTTCCTCTCCAATCTATCCTGGATACAGCTGCCAAAGTAATTTTCCTAAGTAACAAATGTGACCATGTCACCTCGAACCCAATAAACTTTAATGACTTCCTATTGCCCCTAGAATAAAATATAAACTCCTGCTTGGCTTTTAAAGCCCTTTACTTCCTATATTCAGCCTGTCTTTCCAGCCTTATTATTACTCTCCTGCCTACTCTATGGCCTAGTAAAACTCAAATTTTTGTTCTTCCTCATACAACTCATTCCATCTCTTATATCCAGAACTTTGTATTGACTGGCCTCTATGTCTAGTATATACTGTTTTCCTCATCTCTGCCTCTTAGAATTCTTTGTTTCCTTTAAAATTCAACTCAAGGGGGAAGGTGGGTGGCTCAGAGGATTGGGAGCCAGGATTAGAGATGGAAGGTTCTAAATTTGAATCTGACCTCCAACACTCCCAAACTGTATGACCCTGGGCAAGTCACTTAACTACTGTTGTGTAGTCCTCACTGTTCTTCTAAGACAGAAGGTAAAGGTTTGATTAAAACAACAACAAAGCTCAACTCAAGCACCACCTTCTGCATGAAACTTTTTCTGATCCCACTCCTCTTGTGCTAGTACCTCCCCTACAAAAAAAAAAAAAACTATATTAATTTTGTACATATTTAGTATTCATTTATATGTGTATAAATTGTTTCCCTCCAAAAAAAATACAAGTTGCTTGAGGGCAGAAACTGTTTCAATTTTGTCTTTGCACATCTGGCATCCAAGATAGTCCCTAACCCATAGTAGTTACTTACTAGATGCATATTGATTGACATTTCCTTGACTCTTCTTTAAAATAAAAAATGTTCTTTGCTTTCTTCCTTGTGGCTATAATGCTCCCTTCTCTTCTCTGTTCTATGACCTTCCCCACAAATTCCCCCTTTATCTTATATCTTCAATCTTTCCCACAAGTTCTTTCTCCTCTGCCTATAAACACAGTCAGGTGTCCTCTGTCCTAAAAAAGCCACACAAAGCAAGTGCCTGTCAACTGGGAATGATTAAAGAAAATGTGATAAATTAATGTCAAGGAATGCAACCACATCATAAGAACTAGTGAATATAAGGATACGTAGCAACATGAAAAGATTTTTATGACCTAAGAGAGCAAAATAAGAGCCAGTGCAATGAACACAGTGACTAGAATCATGTAAATGAAAATAATGCTCACATGCAGGGAGTATCAAAGTCAAATACTCAACAGCATAGATCAAGAGTTGAAAGGAATCTCAGAGGCCCATTATTTACACATAATTAAACCCAGACTCACAGAGGGGGTTAAATGATTTATCAAATATAACACAGGTAATAAGTGGAAATAGAATTTGAACTGAAGTCCTCTGATTCTAAGCACTATTTCCTCTGTACCAAAGAATGTGCTGGTTTAACAACAGATTCTCTGAGAGTTTAGGAGGGGGTGGGTAGAGAATGGACACACAACACCCTTTTTAAGTTTAACTTATATGATTAACATTTTCTTCATCACTTTCCTATGTGTAGACAAAACAATAAATCAAGCCCTATTTGTATTATTTACCTATTTCCAAGATGCAAATGATCACAATGAAAATTTAACAATTTTGGCAAAAATTGTTTGGCAAAAAAAAAACAACAACCCACTATTATTTATTAATATTGTTTGAATCTAACTTTATGTGGCTAGAAAGTGTCTAACCCAGAACTTACAGTAGAGGTCAGGCTGACCTCAGAGATAACTCTAGGGAAGTTTGAAACAGCCTCAAGGAATGTTTGGATCCGCCCAAAACATTTGGGTCAACTCACCCAGATCTTGTTTTGAGTCCACCCAAAGCTAGCGTTTTGGATTCCCCAAAGCTTATGCTTGGGCTTTGCCCAAATTATATTGAACATTTATACTTGCCTACTGTTGTATATCTCAAACTGACATTTTCTGGAAACTGTCTAACTGGCATCAATCAGTTATTTGTCCTTATGCCCTTGCTTGAACTCTATATAATCTAAATCTTCCAAAGGAGCCACACCTTTTTCTGACTCTCCTTTGCCAATAAAATTTGGACAATAAATTTTTTTCTAAAAACATTTTTAGCTTTTGGAGTTTGTTCTCCCTGGACACAACTGGTTCTTATGAGTTGTTAAAGCTTGCTCCAGCACATCCCTTATTATATCACATTCTCTCCTTTAATTGCAATGACAAATAATTTGTTTCTGGAGGAAAGACAGCAGAAAAATTGAGAATTACAGGTGTGTGATGTTGCATTTGCTCTTAGATGAGTATTTTGTATTTTTGTTTTTTGCTCAACTATTCTTTGTTGTAATGGGAGGGGGGGCAGGAGAAATAGTGGGTGATAATAGTGATAATAGTATAAAAGGTACAGATTAAAAGAAAGCCTTTCCTTGACCCTGCTACCTCTTTGAACTATTCTCCCATGTCTCTTTTCCCTCCTACTGCCAAAACTCTTGAAAAAATAATCTCTATTCACTGCCTTTTGGTGTTTTCCAAATCAAGAATATCCTTATTCCTCCATCATTTTTGCCTGTTAAAATCCTACCCATGCTTTGAAAAAATGCAACTCAGTTGCTATTTCCACAGTGAAACTTTCTCTAATCCCTCAAAGGGAAGTAATCTCTACCTATTCTGACTTAAGCACCTTCTTTTCACCTTTCTCAACTTTTTGCTACATTCTATTTTGTAGTGTAATTATAGTTATACATCCCAAACAAGGTTGATGAATTTTTCACCCACAAAGACCCTCAAAGACCATTTATGAAATAATAGAAGGATGTCATCTGCATTGGTGGAGGGAATACTTAACAGGCACAAACTCAGAGATTTTTGAAGAATTATAGTTCATAGAATAACAAGTGGAAAGTTGGAAAGTACATTCTAGGCCATTTGGTACATTCTCCTCAAATTTAAATATAAAGAAACGAAGGCCCAGAAAAGTAATGTCATTTACCCAGTGCTATACAAGTCAGGATTTAAACTCAGGTTCTCTAGACTCCAGATCCAGGACTTTCCACTATACAGATAAATTTTAAAAATCAAGCCTGAAAATGTATCTTCTTAGCTAACAACAATAGCACACACCTGTACCTTTAATATCAGGTATCTTATCTCTATTATTAGATTATAAATTCTTTGAGAACAGGAGTATATTTTATCACCTACCCGGACATCTAATTTGATTCCTTACTTGTAGACACTTGGAGTTATTTAATCTCTATTTGTCTTAGTTCCCTTCAATGTAAAATGAGTGTAATAACAGCATCTACCTGTCAGGGTTGTTGTGAGGTTCAAAAGGTCAATTTCATGGAAGTGGGAGATTTTATGTCAAGTTCAGAGAACACAATGAGAGGTAGGCTGAGGCCAGATCATATAGTCACTCAGTCAATAAACTTTTATTGTGTCTACTCCTCTGTGCTAAGCATTTTGCTAAACCTACAGGTTCTTAATTATCAGGTTTTTTGTTTGTTTTTCTAGTATTTATCTTATTCGGAGGGCCATTGAATGTTATTTAACAGGAGAGGTTACATAGTCAGAACTGGACCTTAGGAGACAAGGGAGGAGAATAAGCCATTTTTAAGCATCCCATGCCAGGCAGTGTACTAAGAGTTTTACAAATATTATCTCATTTGATCTGGGCAATGACCATAAAAGGTAGGTGCTATTATTATTACCATTTCAGCTATACTCCTCAACTTTAAAGATAAAGAAACCATTTTGTGAATATATTTTTATCTCTAACACCTTCCACAATGCTTGGCACATAACAAATATTTGTTTATTTGAATCATTTAAAAAATAAAATAAAATTATGTAAATGACTTGTTTCTAGGTCTCAGTCTTCAAATATATGTTAAAATAACTTTTGAATTATCTGTGAAAATCCTACACTGAAACTGCATTGTTTTGGAATTAACCTTGAGTTCTAGAATGCAAAGTTTTACCATGCTGAAGAAATTTCACATAAAGCCTTAATGATAGACAATGACCACCCATTAGATGATGAATCTTTGGCTGTTGCAATCCAAGTAAATAAAACAATAGAATAACATGCCCTCTTTCCATTTTAAAAATGCAACTAAGAGACATTTTCAGTGTGATGCCAAATTTTGGAGGGGATCAATCAACAAAACAGATCATTCATAAAGTCTCCTGCTGGAGGTGGCTTTAATACCAGAATTCCCTTAGTTCATGGTAAATGTTGGGATCAAAAGAGGCACTCACAAGTAATTGGTCACTTATGAAAAAGGAGGTTTAGTTTGTCCTAACACAGCCAGAACTTGAAACCAGCTTACAATGGCACTTGGCTTCTTCAAATGGAGCTCCCTTTGTCTCCATATGGAACTGTGTCTGGTTATAAGAGGATATGATGAAGAACATGATGACTCATGTGGTTTTCAGAAACACACCAAGTTGAAGGGGCCCCAGTGTGTAGGACTTTTTATTCCCTTGGGTAAACCAGGAAGATGCTTCAGGGAAATAGTCAGATGCTAGGCAATCTTTGTTTCTTTTTTAGGGAAAACTAATCTTTCTCACAGAAAGAAAAGAGGAGTAGGTGAGTAGAATCCATGTTGTAGGGAAATGCTAGTAGATATTATTCCTATTGTAATTCCTGAAATAATATGAAAATATAATATAAAAATGGAACCCTAGCAAGATTTTGATTCACCATTGGTTCCAAGGATAAACCCACATTCAAACAGCCAGTTGTATGTTTTGGTATAAAAAATATAGATTGTTTCATAACCCAAATAGCGTTAAAGTCAGGTTTTTGCAATGATAAAAGATTAAAAAATGTTTGTTGCTTCTTCCTTAGCAAGCATTTGTGTTCCTGTTCACAATTATTGCTTTACCTTATAATTTCCCTGAATATGGAACTTGACTGAGTTCATAGCATATATCCCAGTTCACTGGTTCCTTCTTTGACTAAATACAATACATATGAAAGAGAAGAAATGAACTGATCTTATTCAAGATGGTACTACAGAGGTTGGGTACAGATCCTCCCCTTCAACAGGGAATAAAATGAAAGCTGTGTGTTAGTAGTGGAGTTAGCTTGTACTGAGCCATCCACACTCTCATGAAGTCTGTCTTGTGACTAAAAACACTCATTTGCCAACTTGAGCTATGATTATGTATTGTAACCATGAAGGAGAAGTTTTCTCAAACTAAATACAAGGATAAATTGGCAACCTTGGCCTTATCTGCACTGTCCTTTAAACCACTGAATTAATTGAAGCAGACAATATAAATGACCACTGACAAACCAGATTTTTTTTTTTCTGGCTGCTCTTTCCAAGAGAGTTGCAACACTGCTGGCTATCCAAAAAACAAAGCAAAACTTGTTTTTTTGATGATTAGGAATCACAGAGAGTTGTTTGTTCCTTTTGCATTTCTCAAGTCAGTGCCTTCCTGGCACAGGTTTAGCTCCCACAGTTAGGGGATATCATGAATACAGTCTCACAATTTTAAGTTGGCCACAACTTCTAAATATGATCCAATCTGTCACATTCCCAGGAAGTCTGTGAGTTTTCAGGTAGGATGAATGTTCTAGTGCATATATACATACATACACACATACAAACTCATTCACCTACTCACATTTCTCAATATCCTGACCCTATTTAGAATTCAATAAGCTGAGTAAAAAGATAATTAATAACTAAACTTCTTGCTAAATAGTTGAGTGAAATGTCATTTTTGCTGGGTATCAATAGAAGAAAAGTATCAACAATGATGCACTCAAGCTGGCATGTACTGATTGGCTCAAAAAAGCTAACTATTAAATTTTAAGTGTGAGCCTTTACACCTCAGAAATCAGAAAATTCTATAAATCAGGGCTTGATTTATTGTTTTGATGGTTATATAATTTAAGAAAATTATTAAAGAAGTATTAATAATGCAAAATAAATTTAAGAGTCTATCCAGTATACACCCTCCTTCCCCTCCCCCCCAAGAGCCAACTGTTAAACACTGGCCAACATGAACCTAGCTGTATACCATCATGCCTCTACCTTTGAGCATAATTAAAAATGATATTGGGAGAAGTTTGTTTGTTGTTTTATTTTTAACCTCCACTACCTTTGTAGAAAACTATTAGACATTCATTTCTGCAACACAAACTTTATTTGCATAAAGGAAGTTTTCACAGAATTGGAAAAGTTCCAGGGAAAGAAAGCACTAGTTAATAAAGCATCAATAGAGCTGTTGCCTAGGATCTGTAAAAAATAGACTTGAATCCAGGACTTCAATCCCCAGAAGCCCTTGCTCCACTTCCCCAGAATGCTTTGTAATCTCACCTGGGCAGAGAGCGAGATGGGGTATTTAAACCTGGTTGTGAATAGGCTCAGTCTTTTTTTGGACTTCCGTTTTGAAGCAGACCTGGCTCTTTTCATAATGTAGGTGAGGTTATCTAGGCCCTTGGGCCTAGACACATGCTTTCTTATCCTGTATTTTCTTTAATCCTTAATCTTCAATAAACCTCATAAAAATATAGTACTCCTTGCAGAGAGAAACTAATTTCTATCTTGCCTCAGTTTCCCCTAAAATTTAACTGTTACAGATCATAGGCTAAAAAGGTTAACCTTCCATCAGGAAAAATGAATGAAAGGAGATAGGATCAAAGTCCACAACTGAGTAATGATTTTTATCACACTAACAAATCCTAGAATATTTCACTGAGTAAGAACCTTTGATGAACTAGAAAAGAGAGGACATATTTTTCCTCTATAGCAGTTTTGTTAATTGAAGGTGAACTATAATTCAGAGTAAGGAAGAACTTTGTAACAAATGGACATGACAACAGTGGAATAAGCTGCCTCAAGAAGCAAGGAGTTCTTTGTCATAGGACATATTCAAGCAAAGACAAGACAACCACTTATTAGAAAGTTGTAGAGGAGATTCGTGCTTTGATGTATGAACATGATGGAGTGCTATTGAACTGTAATAAATTAATTTTAAAAAATTTCAAAAAGATACTCTGAGTACAGATTGAAATATATTTTTTTACTTTTTCTCTTTTTTAAAAATATGGCTAATATGGAAATGTTTTGAATGATTTAATGTATAATTAATAACATATTGCTCACATTCTCAATGACTAAGGAAAGGAGGGAAATAATTTGAAACTCAAAATTTGAAAAGAAAAGAATGTTTTTTAAAAGACAATTATGCCTTTACATTTTTTTAAATTTTAAAATGTAAGAAAAGATCTTTTTTAAAAAGATATAAAAATTTGTTTTACTTTACTATACATATTTGTAACATGGAATTTGTTTTTCTTTTCTTTTTCAATGAGATAAAGGATGAGAGAGAGAAGAGATGAGTTTCTGTTCATTTGCAAAAAGAGAGGTAGGAGGAGCTATATAATATTAAATGCACTTTCAGATAAGGTTACTGTATTATTTTTTATTTGATTGTTTTACTTTGTTATAAGAAGCCTCTCAAAATGAAAATAAAATACATTAATAAAACTTTCTTTTTTCTTAAGAAGGAGATTTTTGCTTTGGGCAAGAATTGGACTAAATGACCATCACTAAGGTCCTTTTTGATATTTCATGATTTGAAGTAATTTTTGAAAAATGCAAAGTGAATGCAAACAGTGCAGATAATAGGGGAAGTTAGATTTGCATAAACGATTGTTTTAATATGGAGCCTCAAATAAATGGCCTCATTTGTCTCAAGCTCCCATCCCAGCTCAGCTGGGAACCTCTAAAATCATCTAAACTCAGTTTGAATCTGGTTAAACAGACCAGATAAGTATTATGTATTTTTAAAATAAAACATTTAATTGAGACTAAAACAATTAGCAAAGGAAAAAGGACAGTAGTATTTATATACATAATGCAGAGATAGGGTCAAAACTCCTAGTCAATAGTGGAGGAGACAATCTACTAAAATCAGTTGGGCAGATTTGTTTGAGGACTATCTGGAATTTTATGGCTCTTCATTTCAGCTCTTCTCTCCTTGCTCTGTGGAATCTCAAAAACAGCTAGGACTTCATGGATTTTGGACAAAGTCATGACAATATCAATGCCACATGGCATTGACTTAAAAGTCTCTTTGCCCCATTGGCACAATCAGCCTATGCAAAGAGCGCATATTCATAGGAATCAAAGTCCTAGGCACTTTAAGTAGGCTCAAAAAGTTCTTCTTTTAGACATATTCCTATTACAATAAATATGGGCAATTTTCAAATAATGTTATATAATTTTATCATAAAAACAATAAAACTCATTAACTATCTTTCCTTGAGTTTCTATGATAGATAACTCCAGCAGCTTAGTAGTCATTCACATAGAGAAGCAGCTTGATAATCAATGGTTGTATATCTCAGGGTAGCATGGTTACTTCATAAAGTAACATTCTAAATAACATGGACTGTCCTTTTTCTGACAAAAGGACCAGAAAAGGGGAGGTGGAAGAATAATTTTGCCTTTAGGAAGTACTGTACAATGAAAAGAATATTAAACTAATATTCAAAAACCCCAGTTCAAGCATTGTGTGACTATGGAAATCATGTAATCCCTCTAAGACTTAGTTTCCCAATTTGTAAAATAGGAATAATACCTATTCTACCTTACAGAATTCTTTTGAAGGAAGTGTTTAATTTAATTATTTTAACTTTGTATCTTTAAATAAGTCATTTGAGTGAAGTGTTTCATCTAAAGCAATATAAAATGTAGTTTACAGCCAGATAGCACCATCAAGAGATAGTAGTGTCCTCCAGATGTCGAGGAGGGAAAATAAGAAGCAAGGAAAATCTAATCAATTTCTTTTTGTGATAGTTGTGGACATTAGGAATCGAATGTGTTTTTGTTTACACTCACACATACAAACATACACATATACATATACACATACATATTTATGTACTAAGAACTTTAAATAATTATCTTATTTAATCCTCACAACAACTCTGGAAGGTAAGCACTATCATCTTTCCCATGAACATAACTGAAGAATGGACAATTTTGAAAATTGAAGAAATTGAGGCAGATATAGGTGAAGTGACTTGTCCAGAAAGGAAAGAATTTAAGGTCTAATTTCTCAAATTTATAAGGAGCTAAGTTAATTGTACAAAAAATCAAGCCATTTTCCAATCAACAAATGATCAAGGGACATGAATAGGTACTTTTCAGATAAAGAAATCAAAACTATCAATAAACACATGAAAAAGTGTCCTAAATCTCTTATAATTAGATAAATGCAAATCAAAACAACTCTAAGGTACCACCTCACACCTAGCAGAATGGTCAATATGACAGTAAAAGAAAACAAATGTTGGAGGGGTTGTAGCAAAATTGGGACACTAATATACTACTGTTGGAGTGGTAAATTGATCCAACCATTCTGGAAGACAATTTGTAACTATGCCCAAAAGGGCTTTAAAAGACTCCCTACCCTTTGACCCAGCCATACCTCTGCTGGATTTGTACCCCAAAGAGATAATAAGGAAATTACGTGTACAAAAATATTTATAGCCGCACTGTTTGTGGTGGCAAAAAAAACTGGAAAATGAGGGGGTGTCCATCAATCGGGGAATGGCTGAACAAATTGTGGTATCTGTTGGTGATGGAATACTATTGTGCTAAAAGGAATGATGAACTGGAGGAATTCCATGTGAACTGGAAAGACCTCCAGGAATTGATGCAGAGTGAAAGGAGCAGAACCAGGAGAACATTATACACAGAGACTGATACACTGTGGCACAATAGAATGTAACGGACTTCTCTACTAGCAGCAATGCAATGATCCAGGACAATTTTGAGGGACTTATGAGAAAGAAAGCTATCCACATTCAGAGAAAGAACTGTGGGAACAGAAATGCAGAAGAAAAACATATGATTGATTATGTGGTTCAATGGGGATATGATTGAGGATGTTGACTTTAAACGATCACTATTGAAAATATTAATAATATGGAAATAGATTTGAACAATATACATGTGGAATATACCCAGTGGAATTGCTTGTCAGCTCTGGGAGTGGGGAGGAGAATGGGAAGGGAAAGAACATGAATCTTGTAGCCATGGAAAATATTCTAAATAATTTAATTAACTAATTTTTAAAAAAGAAGTAGCTTTTCTAGAATCACACAGCTAGTAAGATTCTGAGGCAGAATTTGATGTCTGGTCATCTTGATTCCATTTCCAACACTCTATCCAGTACCTTGCCTAACTACCTCTAATTCTTTCTTTAGTAAAAACTGAACCACCTTCTGCCCAACATGACTATTTCCAAGGATCATGGCCAAGCTGCCAGTGTCTGGTTAATGAATTAGGAAAGGTCCAAAAACTGTCACCCTACTCCATTTCCCCTAGTGATTTTTCTTGTAAGAGTATATGCAGCATATGAGAAACTTGGGCAGAAGAAAGTACTGGGGATTTGTAGTCTTAATGTAGAGCATGACTTGGGCTCTGTTCCAAAGCAGTGCAAAATGAGAGCCTCTTCTTCTCCTGCGGCTTATTGTGGGTAGTAAATGCCCACATGATAACAGGCTGTGTAAAAGTGGAAGGAAACAAGCCCTCTTCAAGGGATCCAGAGTGCATATTGGGCTACCTCGATAGCTTTATGTGGAAGCTGCTTCCCAATGTCATGGGGAGAACTCTTCATTTTATTTCAAACACACAACGTTGCTTTCCTTTTCACTTTATTATATATGACCAGTACCCAAGTCATTATGCCCACAGGCTTGCTGCTGTAGTGTAACTGAAGGTAGCTTTACACAGGAGTATAATAAGCATTCACATCAATTGTATGATTTGAAGCATACCAGGAGGAACATCCTCCCCCCTCCTCCAATTTTTTCTGTCTCTGACCTGGTGTGTTCTTTTGGGTTAAGGCAATATTTCCCAGTCATGGAACTTTTACATATACATATTTCCTTCTGTCTACTCACATTGTCACCACCCTACCACAGGCTCTCATCACCTCTCATTTGGGTTGTTACAATAGCTTTATAATTGATTTCAATATCTCAAGTCTAATCTCTGTTCTAATCATCTGGGACTAAAGTGATTTTCCCAAGATACTGTTCTGTCTACCTCACTCCCTCTACTTTAAAAAAGGAAATGGCTCCCTATTACCTCAAGGATAAAATGTGAAATTCTCTGGCATTTATAGCCTTTCACACCTTCCCCCTACTTTCCCACAAGACTTTTCCAGTCAGTTTTTACTTTACTCTTCCCCATTCACTCTGTGATTAAGCTCACTAGCTTATTTGCTGTTAGTCACAAAGCATACTCTGTCTCTCTATCCTGGAATTTGGAATAGCTATCCTTTAAGCTTGGAATACTCTCCCTTCTCACCTCTTCCAAACTTTCTTAGCTTCTTTCAAGACTCAAGTCCAACATTCCACAAAAGTCCCCTCAGATGGTAGTACCATCCTCTCTGAGATTACCTTCCATTTATACTGTATGTCTTCTGTGAATATGGTCAGTGGCAAGTTTTCTCCCCAATTAAAATGTGAAGGCATTGAGGGTCTTTTTGTCTTTCTTGTTTTCCCAGCACTTAATTCAGTGTCTGTCACATAGTACACATTTAATAAATGTTTTCTTACCAAAGAACTTTATAAATGGGAATTCCTTTTGATCCAGTAATACTACTACCAATTCTGAATCCCAAAGAGATCAATAAAAAGGGAAAGGGAGCGATCTGTATGAAAATATTTATAGCAATTCTTTTTGTAATAGTGAATTGGGAGAATGTTCAATTGTGGAATGACTGAAGAAGATGTGGTACATGATTGTATGGGAATATTATTGTCATAAGAAATGGCAAACAGGATAATTTCAGAAAAACCTGGAAAGACTTAAATGAACTGATGCAAAGTAAAGTGAGCAGAAATAGGAGAACATTGTATGTAGAAAAACAGCAATATTTTATGATGAACAACTATGAACATCTTAACTAGTCTCAGGAATATAGTGATCCAAGACAATCCCAATGGACGCATGGTGAGTAATACCATCTGCTTCCAGAGAAAGATGAATTCTGGATGCAGACCAAAGTACTATATTTCACTTTCTTCATTTTTATTTTTGTTTTTTGTTAAAGTTCTCTCACAAAATGACTAATATGGAAAAAATGATCATGCATGTAAAATCTATATCAGATTGCTTACCCTCTCAGTGAAAAGAAGGAAAATGGGAAAGGAAAAGAATTTTGAGCTCAAAATTATTTTTAATGTTAAAAATTGTTTTTTCATGTAATTGGGAAAAAATACAATTTAAAAAATAAATTATTGCTTGCTAAATATATTCTCTGATTCTCTGATGTTCCATGGGTTAGGAATATGAGAAAATTATAATGTTAACACTGTTTTCCCTCTGAAATATCAAATATGAAATTATATACATATAACATACATTTCCCCTAACTCTACCTTCCCCCACCATGGAAAATGATAAGTTGACATTTCTGTTGACCACATAAAAGTTTGGGGTGAGCTAGCTTCCAGCCTTGCATGACTCATCACCGTCTTCTAATTAGACTACTGAGCCAAAAGAACAGATGATTCAGGGGATTTGTTAAAAACAAAAACAAAAACAAAAAAAAAACCTAGCTGAGGCCTCTTTCCTAAAGCCCTCCAGGTGGTAATTTGTGATTCCAGTAAAGGTCAGAGAAAGACAATCCTTCTTTACCACAATATAATTATGACCTTACATGGAGTATATACTTAGTCAGCTAGGTAATCTTGTGCCAGTAATCTTGACAGTCTTTGTCCTTTTGTCTTTGTTCTGATTGTGGGTCACTAAGCAGCAATCTTGAAATGAATATGTCCAGGTAGCAATCCTATAAGTTCCAAAAGGTTAGGAAATCCTTAGAAGTTTGCAAGACATTGACAACAGCATATACTAGAACAATGGTGATATTTACTGTGGTGGCAGTGGATGACAATAGAAGAAGCTCATACATCTGAGAGTTTGTCCCTTACCAAAAGAGAAGCCAGGGGGTTAAAAAAAAAAATAATCAAGATTGGAAGTGGAATAGAGAGTGTAAGGGAGGAGCAAAATCTAAAACTGGCTAATCAGTATCCCCAACAAAGCTGTTTTAGAAGTCTTTATTTAATGAGTCTTGATTAATAGCCTCCAAGTAGACTATCCAGTATTGTAAGTTGTTCCTGAATTCTATTAAAGCACTCTACTTTCAATTTATGGTTATTATTGTTTTCCGTTTGTAGGGTTCCAGGTATAAACAAATCATGAAAGTATTAAAGATGCATTCAATAGCTGAGCAATTATGAACAATATGCTCATGTACCAGACATGGATATGGAAATATTTCTAATATTTCACATACTTGATCCAGATCCTTGAATTGAATTGGAGCTTAAATCTTGTGGTATTCAAAACACTCCCCATGTCCACAGTTGGGAAGACTGGTTAGCAATTTAGCATTTGTATGAGATAAGGCTAGTGTACTGAAGGTCAAATGAACTTCTGGTTTGGGCATTGGCTTTTCCATTGTCTTAGGATACAACTCTTTTATCTTGTCATTGATTACCGATATGATGCTAATTTTTCTGCTATGTCACCAATTTGATTAACCATCCCACATTCCCCATTCCTTGAAACCTCAATAAAGTCCAGTCTGTCTGTCTGTCAAAAAAGCTCTCTCTTACCATCAGAGGAGCAATCAACAGACTGGACACTATGCTGATGAATCCTGAATCTCCATGAGTCTTTTCTTGCTTTATGTCCTCCCTTCCTTAATCTTTACACCCTTCCACCCAAATTCCCTCAGTCCCCAGCTTCCCTTTCAAGTGACCAACCCACATAAGAATATCATGTAACTGCTGGTCAGCTATACTGTTTAGGAATAAACTTCCTGTCCCATACTGAATTCATATTTTGCATTGGATCTCTTTTATTTTCTCCACTTTAGGAAGAAATCTTAGACTTTCAAGAGAAAAAGTAATATGGAATGGTGGCATGGGGGTTTGATGTATGTGAGGAAAGAGAGATTCTTTTCCCAAATTAAAAGTCAGTTTTTCCCATGAATGAACAAAGGACAAACAACAGGGAATAGTACAAGTCAGGAGTACCAAGAGTTTTAGCCAAGTAGTTCCTCTATGTTAAATATATAACAAAAGAAAAAGAAAATCATGAACCTTGGGTTTTTGCTATCTGATGTTATGGGCATGGACCATTCTGGGGTTTGCTTGGCATAAGAAAAGGAAGATCATAGTATCATAGATTTAAAACTAAATGGGACTTTTGATTATAGTTCATCTAGTCCGACCCTCTTATTTCATACTTGAGGAAATTGAGGTTGAGGAATGCCAAGGAAATTACCCAAATTCACATAGACAATAAATGCCAGACTGAGATTTTAACCCAAATCTTCTAAATAAATATCTAACAAAGTTTTCATTGTACTATTTAGAAGGATAATTTAGAAGGCTCTCATGTAAGCAAATACAGACCTTGACCCTGGGGAATAATGAAAGAATGGTTGGTATGAAATAAGATAACTAAAGATATTTTCATTCATAAGTGCTTAACTGAAGTGGTATAGGGGAAAGGCAGGGAATAAGAATTAATTCTTTTCTGGTTCTAAATTCAATTTTATTTTATTTTCATTTCCAAATTCTCTCTTTTTCCTTTCTCCCTTCCTCTACCCCTTTGACTCAACAATTCAATGAAGTCCATACTCTAAAGATAGTGAATTCAGTGCCTGTATCCTGTCACATATATTGTATCTTCTGATTGCTCATTTTGAGATGTTATTTTAAGTTCTGTTTAGTATGTCACTTTAAGTTACTGTGTTTTGAAAATTACCTATATGTGCTATTATGTTGTCTTTATTTGTACCTCCCCATATGACTAGACTAGAGAAGATACCATTATAAAAATACCTTTGAGTTGTTTTGTAACAAAAAAAAAGGTAAGGGTCCATTTAGTAGCTGAAGTGAAGTGTTATTTCACTAATCACCACTTCCACATTTGTAAAAATGTAATGGATAAGACATATAAAGACATGCCCTTTATGGCTGTTACAGTCTCATACCAGAGGAGATGGGAAGGTTTTGATAGAGCATGGTACCCCTGGATGGCTACCAAGAGGGAGCATTTCCCATGAAGCCCAAGTAGCTTCTGGATGATTTTAACTCTTCAGCTTAATCTACCTCCACCAAAATGATCCTTAGTGATGTTTTAGACCCAAAAGGTTTTCTTGAAGTAGTTGCTCTACTACTGTTTTTTATAAAGCTGTTTTCTTAGTGAAAATTAATGTATCCTGAGTTGATCCATGTGTTTGTCAACACCCTCCTTAGAGGGGATTGTAGAATTGTCATAAAATTCTAGTTTTATAAAAGTTAAGAAACTTGCTACCTCCCAGAATCCAAGAAGTGAACTGCTTGGAGAAGGTGCCATGGAGATGCCTGCAGAAACCTCACACTGCACCAAAAGATCAAGAATGACCTTTGGGTTATAGTGAAATTGAACTGTGGGGAATTGTAACACATTTATTTCGTATGTTTATTCTTATGTCAAAGGGGACTGTCCCCCAATTAGCTTTTTGTCAATGTGCCTAGTAATCATTGGTTTTGTTCTCCTTCCCTTTTATCCCCAATTTATTGTAATTTATAAATTGGTTATGTTTATAAGATCCATTGCGTAGTCAAGTCTTCCAAAGTATCTCAGTGGGGTTTGTGAAATTGGAATCTGTTACCCTAAAAACTGTGATCCCCAGAAAAACTACTATCCCTAGCAAAACTATGATTCCCAGCACCCTACTCTCTTCCTGTTGTTATGTGCTAAATTCAGTGGAGTTCCGTCTCTTGGTCTCTTTTCTTCCAGTGGCAGCTTTGGTGGAGCAGGCTTTTTGAGCAGGTAGAAAAACTTCGTTACATAGTTCTGTTTTGTCAGATAATAAATTTTATAAAATTAATACTTGAAGTATTGGACATTAATTTAACTCCTACAGTCCTAACTCTAGTTATGTGATCTGGAGAAGTCACTTTTTACTGACTGTATTCTCTGATTCTCTAGTGTTCCATAGGCTGAGATTATTTTAATGTTAACAATATTTTCCCTCTGGAAAAATAGATATGAAATTATGTATGTATAATGGGGCCTTTCCTTTCTCCTGACTCTATTCCTCTCCACCATGAAGCATGATCAATTAACATTTCTTGTAATCACAAACAAAAAGTTTGGGGTAAGCCAGTTTGGGTGAGGTCCAGAAATCCCAGGTTAATTAACCATCCTTATCTGTAAAATGAAGGAGTAGGATTAATGACCTTTAAGGTCTATCCCATTTCTAACATTCTATAACTGTAAGTGGATAATTGGGAAGGATTATAAATCTGGAGCAGGAAGGAATTTTAGAGAGCATCTATCCATACTCCTTGTTTTATAAATGATGTAAAGACCCAGAGAATTAGAAAGCCTTTGCTTCTGCCCTGCCACAGGTACCTTAGCTTTCAAAACGACCTACTAAAATTTGTTTTCAAAGTAGTGCCTTTGTATAAAATAGGTGTTCAATAAATGTTGGGTTGAATAGAAGCTAATTCATACTAGAATTTTAATAACAGATAAAAGGCATTTGTATTTTCGTAGAATTTTTTTTTTAAGATCACAATGCTTGAATCCAATTTTAGGTTAGTTATCTAGAAAGAAATATGACCAACATTGGACCTGCCTTCACTCAGCTTTATCTCTCTATCTCATTGACTTTCTATTCACTTGCTCACTGAGCCACAACTGCCGGACAAACATCAGGGAACATTCTAGAGGGAAAGGGAAAGAGGTTACAGTGGCCACTTGCTTCCCCTAACTTCTTAGTCACAATCCTGACAAAGAATCACAAAGCAGTCAACAAAAAATTCCCTTCTCAGACATATAAGAACAAGAGTGAGGGACATTCCACAACCTAGCACATGGACCAAGTTGGTAAGGCTTTCTTTGTCTCTCAGTCTAACTTATCAGAAATGTGCTTCCCCTTTACCCCATCTCCTATAATATAAACACAAATCTCAGCATACAAATACAAATAGATGTGTGTGTGTGTGTGTGTGTGTGTGTGTGTGTGTGTTTTCTTTAAATACAAATTAGCTTGCTCAAGAGCACTTTGTTTTGGTAGGCAGATTGGTGTTTTACACCCAACCCTCCAATATCAGGAGTTCCCTATACCAAAAAAAACACAGATGTAGGTTGTTTGTTTGTTTGTTTGTAAGAAGAGTACTCATTTTCTCTAAGAACACAAAGGTTTGCCTAACAAGGTTGACATATATTCTCCATACTCAGAATCTGGTAGCAAGCATTTCTGAGAGAGCTCACGATCTACTTGGGAGATGTATATTCAAAACACTATAATTAGTTAATTTAAGAGTTCTTTTTTCTAATTACTTAGCTGCAATAAAGTTATACTGAGAAATTTGGGATACAAAGTACTAGGTTCAAATACTTCAAATACTTATTGGCTATATGAACATAGACAAGATATGTAACCTCTGTTTTGTTTCCTTATTTGTAAAATGAAGATAATAATACTTGTGATAGAGTTGTTATTGCAGAAGAACACTGTAAATAATATGTATGAAAATTTAAAACTACAACAACCTGTGGAATTCAATTTAAAATGTACTTAGCTGCCTGCTTTGTGCAAAGCATTGAGGGATAGAGAGAGAAGAGGGAAAAAAGATTAATAAGAAACAATTTCCACTATGAGGGAGCTTACAGTCTTCAAAGAATAGACACATAATCAAGTAATTAAAATACATAAGAAAGAGTATTATCATCTTTATATAAATGACTCTCAGATCTTTTTTTCCAAATCTATTTTTTCTTCCGAACTACAAACCAGCATTTCTATCTACTGAACATCACCAGCATGTCATGTTGACAATTAAGAGTCAATATTTCTGGTCAAACAGTCTAAAAGCATTTACCAAGCACCTACTATATGCCAATCACTGTGCTAAGTACTAGGTATACAAAGAGAGGTAAAAACAGCCCCTCATCCTCAGGAAACTCCCATTCTAATGGGGGTGGGGGTGTAGGAGAGAGACAACATATGAATGACTAGGCACAATCAATCTTCAGCATTCTCACATTTAATTTTCTCAACTTCAAGTATTTGTGTGATTTTATTTATAACGTTTTCAGTGTCACATTGGCAACATGAACATTCCTAGCTATGTGTAATAGAGAAAAAAAAAGAGAGGCTTAATGCTTACAAGTTTCTGGGGTGGCTGATATCATTCTAGACATTTCACTGGTCTTATTCATCCTAACACTATAAAGAGCTTTCCTGTATTCATTGCACCAGGCTCCAACCACCTTTTTCCCTCTCACCCAGGAAGTCCCCAGAACTCCTAAGCTATCCTCTACCTCACTTCCTGTCTCTCACATGTGCCAATGGTGGCTCTAGCTTGACCTAGGACCACCCAGAGGTCTGTCCTTTTTGCACATGTCTGTTGAAGGCCATATTCTCAAATAATTAAATCTTGAGTTTTGCTGCAGCCCTTCCTGATCTTGTTACCCTGAGTAGGGTGGAGATTGTAGTTTCCAAGACCTGATTCTGTTATTCCAAGTATTTCTACTGTTATTGATCAGGAAATAGCTAAATCCCATCTTCTAAAGAATGATCTGAATAGGGTTGAGTAATTTTGAAATTCACAATCTCCCCAGAGGCCCAAGGAAGCTAATCTCTCCGATGGGTCTTGTAAACATACTAGCTATGAAATTACAATAGTTAGAGATAAGGGAAAAATAGGAGAGATAGAGAGAGACAGCAAAACCAATGTTTTGCTGGGCACACTGACAAAAGCCAATTAGGGGGCAGTCCCCTTTGGCAAAAGAGTGTACATTCAAAATAAATTCAATCAACCTTCAGTTCAAGCAACCACACCCCAAGGTTCATTCTTGATCTTAATGTAATGTCAGTTTTCTGGCATCTTTTTGCAACAGTTCATTCTCTGGATTTAGGAGTTAGCAAGCTTCTTCCTTGAAGATCTTTCTCAAACAAGCAAAAAAAGCTTTTCAAAATCTTGGATTTTTATTAAAATACAATCCCCCCTGAAGTGGGTGTTAAAAAAATCCAGGTCAGCTCAGGATGCATTGTTGAGTTATGGGGGTGTATGAGTCAGTTATTAAAAGAATTCAAAAACAATAAAAACAAAACAAACAAAAAACAAAAATATATAAAGGGAAAAAATATGGAAGAAAGTTAAACTTTTGGGTGAAAGGGAAGAAAAAAAATTCAAAATCAGAATCAAAATACCAAAATCTATGTATAAAATGTTGAGTAAACAAGAATAACTTCATAATGGGCCCTTGTAAAGGTCCAATTTACAGTAATTTCTATCTCACAAGTCTGTAGGACAGAATGCAGTAATATTTCACTTACCCACTTGCAGCCAAGACTACAGGAAGTTGTTATATTATAATAAGGAAAGGAACTAGAATTTTATTTTGATAGGGAAGAGTCATTCCCTGGTCTGACTTTTTTCATTCTCAAGTATATAGGGAGCCAGCATAATAGTCAAATTTTTGTACTTGTATGAGTACTTCATAAAGAATGTAGATACAAGGAAGTCCTATGACTTAACGTATGTCAAGCATCGCAACCTCAAGTCCACATTGTATTTCCTGTGTGCTCTTTTGGCACTATTCAGGTTAAGTCTGTGCTCCTTGTTTTTATCCCATTTCCTGGAATCAGACACAAACATTAATCATAGTCCCATAACATTTTATCAATAAATGGCAGGTTCCCACAGTTTAAAGCTGTTTGGGTATGTATATTTAAACTTATATTACTGAAGAGAGAGAGAAAAAAAATTTAATTGTATGTACCTTTTGTACAAGAAATGAGGAAAGGGGAAAAAAATTCAAATATTCAAAAGAAAAGCAATAATAAAAAAATAAGGGAAAGAGAAGAAAAAAATCAGGAGTTCAGTGTGTTTTTGAAAAAACAGCATCCACTTGTCAATGGATTATTATCTTCAATGCATGTGATAGGATACAGTCAATCAGTCTCAGCAGAAGATGCTCTCTTTACATGTGAACAATGAATGCAAGAGTCCTTTTCTCCAACCTTTATAGATGTTGGAGTAGTTAACAATATTTGGAATGGTCCTTCCCATAAAGGCTGAGTTGCTCCAGTACGCTGGAAATTTTTAATATACACCTTGTCTCCTGGGTTCAGGTCGTGAAGTGAAAAGTCTAATGGTTTGGCTTGTACTGCAGCTCCAGATTCATGAAGTTCGTGCAGTTTATGCTGTAATTCCTGTATATAGGAAGCAATAGTAATATCTCCCCCTAATAGTGAGGTATATGCCGGGGAGAAAGGCTTAGCCTGTATAGGCAGATGTCCAAAAAGCATCTCAAATGGTGAAATATGTAAGTCTCCTCTAGGCCTGCTTCGAAGATAAAATAGGGCCAGAGGGAGAATTTCAGGCCATTTTAAATGGGTCTCAGTGCATAATTTGCCAATCATAGTTTTAAGTTCTTTATTCATCCTTTCAACTTGGCCTGAGCTCTGGGGATGATATGGAACATGGAATTTGGGAGTTATCCCCAAGCAAGAATATATTTGATTTAAGATAGAATCAGTAAAATGACTTCCTCTATTGGAATCAATACGTGCTGGCAGGCCAAAACAAGGAATAATTTCTTTTAAAAGCACCTTAGCAACAAAAGCCACCGTGTCTCGGGTCAAAGGAAATGCTTCTGGCCATCTGGTCAGTTGATCTACTATGACTAGACAAAAGTTATAATGTCCGGCCTTTGGCATTGTTATGAAATCTATCTGTAGGTGCTCAAAAGGTGTGTAAGCCAGAGGACGCCCACCGAAAGCTTTGCCACGAAAGGCGTGTTGGTTATATGTCTGGCAGGTAGAGCAGGCTGAACACACTTTAGAGGCTATGGTAGTTATACCGGGGGCTATCCATACTCTCTTAACAGAGTCCACGATGCCCTGGGTACCAAAGTGACCATTTTTATGAACAGATTGGCAAATTTGGTGATAGAAACTTCTAGGGAGCAGGGGTTTCCCTTCAGATGATACCCACACTCCATTAATCTGTTTTGCTTTAAATTTTTGTTTCCATTTTTCCACTTCCTTTTCATTATAGGAAAGTGATAAATTTAAATCATCAGTGGTTGTTAATGTTAAAATTAATCCAGGTCCTTCTATGGCTGCTAGCTTTGCAGCGGCATCTGCTTGGTCATTTCTTCTAGAGACAGGATCAGAGCCACTTGTATGGGCAGAGCAATGAACTACAGCTAGGGCTTCAGGCAGTTTGAGAACAGAAAGAACTTCATTAATAATTTCTGCATTAGCTATGGATTTTCCAGCTGAGGTTAAAAACCCTCTCTGGAGCCATAGCATCCCAACTGAGTGACAAATGCCAAAAGCATATCTAGAATCCATATAAATTGTTGCCTTTTTACCCTTGGCAATTATACAGGCATGTTTCAGAGCTATGAGTTCTGCCCCTTGAGCGCTAATATTAGAGGGCAGCGAAGCTGACCACTCAATGGCAAATTCTGTGACTACAGTAGCTCCAGTGTAGCGTATGCCATCTCTCATAAAAGAAGAACCATCAGTAAATAATACCAGATCTGAGTTGTTTAAGGGAGTGTCCAAGAGATCATCTCGAGGCTTTTCTGCCATGGACACTAGTGTTTCACAACTATGTAATGGTTCTCCTGAAGTTGGTGGAAGCAACTCCTGGAAGCAAGGTGGCAGGCTTATGAGTTGAACAGCGCTTCAAGGTAATATTTTCATTTTTAACAAGGTTATTTCATACCTTGTAATTCACTGATCAGAAAATTCCTGTGTTTTATGTCTTAACAACAATGCTTCTACCTCATGTGGGCACCTAATTGTTAATGGGCATCCCAATAAGAGATCAACAGTTTTTGTCACTAGTAAGGCTGTAGTAGCTACTCCTCTAAGACATGGTGGTGCTCCTGATGCTACTGGGTCCAGTTGGGCAGAATAATAGGCAATTGGGTGCTGAGAAGGTCCCGAAGTTCATCAAAAACTCAAATACCCCTACTTAGTACCTTACCATTCACTAAGTATAAGAGTATAAGAGTTCACGAGTCACTTGCTAGAGTGAGTGCCAACTCCAGAGGCTACTGCCCACCTTCTGGGCAGTGCTAGGCAAATTGAAAGACTGCAATTGGTTCCTGTAGAGTGGGGAAGGGACAGGAAGTGATGTGGGAAAAGGACTATAAAAAGTCCTAAACTTCCTGTCCAAGGGATTTCTCCTTGGATCTTCTCCTTTGGACTTCTTTGGAGGAAAGCTCCTTGGGACTTTTGAACTTTGACTTTAACTTGGAGCTTTGGGCCTTTCTATTGGAATTTTCAGCTTTTATTGGATTAAAAAATCCAATGATGAAAAGAATTTTTTTAAAAGTAGAATTGACAAAATGAAAAAGGAAGTTCAAAAGTTCACTGAAGAAAATGATTTCTTGAAAATTAGAATTGGGCAAGTGGAAGCTAATAACTTCATGAGATACCAAGAAACAATAAAATAAACTAAAAATAATGAAAAAATAGAAAGGAAGATGAAGTATTTCATTGAAAAAAAAAACAACCTGGAAAATAGATCTGGAAGAGATAATTTAAGAATTATTGGACTATCTGAAAGTGAAAATAATTTTTTAAGAAGCTTTGCTATCATATTCTAACAAATTACCAAAGAAAACTTCTGATATTTTTGAACAAGAGAATCAAAGAGATTAAAAGAATTTACTAATTACTTCCTGAAAGAAATCCCCAAATGAAAATTCCCTAGAATAGTATAGCCAAATTCCAAGCCCCTAGGCCAAGGAGAAAATACTGCAAGAAACCAGAAAGAAACAATTCAAATATCATGGAACCATAATCAGTTTTACATAGGGCTTAGCAACTTCTACATTAAAGGGCTGGAAGACTTGGAATATAATATTCCAGAAGGCAAAGGAACTAGGTTTAAAACTAAGAATCATCTACCCAGCAAAACTGAGCATATTCTTTCAGGGTAGGGGAATGGTCATTTAATGAAATATAGGGTTTCTAAGCATCCCCAGTGAAAAGATCAGACCTGAACAGAAAATCTGATGTTCAAATACAAAGGCTCACGACATAAGTAAAAAAGTAAACAAGAAAGAAAACTTAAGAGAGTCAATATGGTCAAACTGTTTATATTCCTATATGGGAAGATGATACTTGTAACTATTAAGAATTTTATTATTATTAGGGCAGTTAGACAAAATACATAGACAGAGGGACCAAGAGTAAGTTGACTAAAATAATATGATATAAAAAAAATCAAGGGGTGAAAAATAAGATTGTGGTGAGAAAAAAGGGAAAAGAGAGAATAGGGTAAATTATCTCATCTGAAGAGGCTCAAAAAAATCTATTTCAGTGGAGGAGAGGATTATGGTGGTGACAGGCAATGCTTAAACATTACAGTCATCACAATTGGCTCAGAGAGGGAATAATAACATCCATATTAAGTAGGGTATAGAAACCTATATTACCCTATAGGTAAGTAAACAGAGAATAAGAAAAGGTGGTGGTAAGGTAACGGAAGGGAGAATAAATTAGGGGAGGCAGGGCTTAGAATTAAAACCCTTTAGGGACAGGGTGAAAGGAGAGAGAAAGAACAGGGCAAAATGAGGGTAATAATATAGAGGGGAATAGCTTGTAATTATGTAAATGTGAATGGAATAAACTCACCCATAAAATGGAAGCAGATAACAGAATGGATTAAAAACAGAATCCTATGGTATGTTGTTTACAACAAACACATTTAAAGTAGTGAGACCTACAAAGTAAGGGGTTGGAGCAAAATCTATTATGCTTCAGCTGAAGTAAAAAACTCAGGAGTAACAATCATGATTTCAAACAAAACTAAAGAAAAAAATAGATCTAATGAAGAGATAAGGAAAGAATTTATGTCTTGATAAAAGGTATCATAGACAAAAAAGTAATAATAATACTAAACATATATGCACCAGATGGCATAGCACACAAACTTTTGAAGGAGAAATTAAATGATCTACAAGTCAAAATAGACAAACTCTCAGAACTAGACAAATCTAATCAAAACATTAACAAGAAAGAAGTTAAGGAGGTGAATGGAATTTTAGATTTCTGGAGAAAATTAAATGGGAATATAAAAGAATATACCTTCTCTGTGGTACATGGTACTTATATTCTTTCATATTACTTTTTTTCATAAACTTTTTGTTCCAATAAAACTGTTCCTAGAACTTGATACTCCATCTATAAACCCTATGTATAAACTATCCCCCCATATATTGAATTCACTTTTTGCCTATCGGTTTTTTAGGATTCTCATTACTTATCTCTAGGTCCAGTTCAGGTGTCACTTCCTCCATAGAACCTTTTCTGATGCTCTACCCCTGATTTAGTAATGTATGTTCAAATTATCTTATATTTATTTAGATATATCCATTGTTTATCCTCCCCAAATATAATGTAAGCTCCCTGAGGCTTCAAAATGTTTCGATTTTGTCTTTGTATCATCTCCAGTGGCTAATACATGTGATATTCTAAGCATGTTAACCTTTTTTTTTAAAAATAGGGAAATGAATTAAAAACAAAGTCCTATATCAACTGTAATCATATAAAAAGAAAAATGAATGAGAATGGACAAACATTCCTGATGGACAACTAGATGAAAAACAGTGATGATATTTTATAAAATAATAATTATTGATAATGTAAATAGTTTCTAAAAATATTTATTTTGCAATATTGGTTTTATATATTAAGTAAATAATAATAATAACCATTTATAAAAACACATAAATCATTATTCCAAAAAGGAGACTATCACTTCTGAGTTGGGGAAGCAGGGGCAGGTGGGCAGTAAGGGCAAAACTGCTAAGAGAATCCTATATTTTATCTAACTCTTTTATCTATTCTCAGATTTTACCATGACTTTTTAAGGGATAAATCCCCCACCTATTAAATTACTTCTCCTCCTAGACTTACTAAATACATATAAACCTAATGGTAAAAGATTTAACTGAAACATGAAAAGGAATCAAAGAATGCAAACATTTTCTGTGCCCTTGTGCAAAACAAATCTGTATTTCCTATATTTCCAAGGAAGTTATGATTTCAGTTCCCTTTCTATCTCTTTAATTCCCCAGAATAGCATAGTCTTTGCAACTCTTACTTATTCTTTGTGTTGGAATCTTATAACTACTGAAACAAATGGAAGAATAGATGAAAGCTCAAGCTTCTCTGTAGATATCACCATGATCCAAATAGGATTCTGGGGTTCAGGACATCATTACTGTTTTCTTACTTTGTTATCACTTATCTATCTACCCCAAATGCTTTTCTGCTCCTGTTTGCTTGTTTTACAATACCAGTTTTGAACCTGCTACTTTTTAGAACATCATCACCAATCAGAGTCCTTGATTAGTGACTCTTGGCAGGTGTTCATTTTAGGAAATGAGGTCCTACAGATATAAATTTAATATCTATCATACCACATATTCTTTCTCTGGAGTTGAAGGAACTTAGTCTTAAGGCATTAAACAGTTTATTACCTAGAGCATTACTGCAGGCAGACAAATCATCAAAAGTCATTTCATGTAGCCTATAGCAATAGGAGAATTCACAGCAATTCATATATGGCTAAAACCTCCATTATGATTGCTTTCACTTAAAGAAAGAGAAACAAGAATTTGAGCTCTTGTGCTATATCTGTTAGTTGGATGGGATCATACATTCAGATACATTGCCTTGTAAAATTTATAGCAGATACTTTTTTTTGGATATCAGGAAAAGAGATTGAATGAAATGGGGGAGGAGGAAAACCAGCAAATCTTTGGAAAATGTATGAAAGTGACAGGGAGGGACAGAATCTATGAAAAACATTATTATAGAACTGAAACTATAGTGACATTTTAAGTTTTATCACTCTTTTGTTTTTATACAACAGTAATTTCCTCTTTACTCACTTTTTCCCATTAAACTCCATCTTGTAACAGAGAAAAAACCTTTTAAAAAGCAAACTGATACAGTGACTGCATCTGGAATGTATATCACATTGGACATCCATAGTCTCTACCTTTCTACCAGAGGAGGAAGGTGTGATTCTTTTCCAGTTTCCTAAGAGAAAGACTGGTCACTGCAATTCATCAGAATGCATTAATTACATTAATGTAGTTGTTGCATATAAAATAGTGATAGTAATACTTACCTCACACAATTGGGAAGTTCAAATGAGTTGAGTATGGAAAACTAGTGGCAAACCTTAAAACTTATATAAATGTCAGCTGATATCATTATTATTGCTAAAGATATTCAAGAAAGAAGAGGGCATTTTGGTTTTTTTTTTTTATTGTTTAGTCATGTCCAAAATTTCATGACTCCATTTGGGATTTTCTTGACAAAGATAGCGGAGTCTTTTGCTATTTCCTTCTCCAGCTCATTTATAGATGAGGAACTGAGGCAAACAGTGCTAAATACCTTGCCCAGGGTTACACAGCTAGTGTCTGAGGCCAGATTTGAACTCAAGAAGACTACTCTCCCTGAATCCAGGCCTAGGGCTCTATCCACATTGTCATCTAGCTTCCCCAAGCAGAATTTATCAGCTTTTCAAAGAAGACTAAGCAATCAATATATACTTATTCCACATTACCTGTTGGACTTCTCCATCTGGATGACTCAAAGACATCTGAAACTAAACATGTAACTTTATATTTCTCCCAAATTTCCTTCAAGTATCCCTGATTCTGTAGTTGGTACCATCACCTTCCAGGACTCCAAGTTTTCAAATTCTCTTTCCTCTCCTTTGACTCTGATATTCAGTTTACTGATCCTATCCCCAGCAATGTCTCTCACATCATTCTTCTCTTCATCCAACTTCTAGCTAGAACTTCATCATCTCTCACCTGAACTATGTCATTAGCTAATTGGTCTCTGTATTTCCAGTCTCTCACATTTCTAATCCATCCTCCACATAGCCATTTCTCTACAAATATCCTAAAATGTTACCCTGTCCCCATTTGAAAATCTTTAAGAGATTTTTATCAACTCTGAAATCAAATTCAAACTCAGCCTGGTATTCTAAGATCTTGGCAATGTGAGTCCCATCTACCTTATTTTGCTTTTTATTTACTACCTTTCCCATATAGTATTCTGCAATTAAACTGGCCTGCTGGCTATTTCCTACACAAAGCATTCCAAGTTTTTCCTTCATGCCTTTGAATAAGTGATCCTTCATGTTTTCAAGTCTACCTTAAAGAATACTTAGAGTTCTTCAAAATATAGTTCATGTCACCTTTGGGGAACTTTTCCTGATTTCCCTACTTATCTTCTTTTGCAGTGGTTAACATTCACTCCCTCTTGGAATTACTTTATATTATTTGACATATACTTTTATTTACTTACTCCTATACATGCCATATCCTAGGACAGGAGCTGTGTTGTTTTTATCTTTGCATTCTCAACATCTAGCATAGTTGCTACAGTAATGAATATTTAACAAATATTTACTTTAATTACTGAGTTTCTATTGCATGCAAGACACTGAAAATACTTTCAAATACTGAGCAAACCCTCATAACAGAGCTGCTAGTCCTCTCTGAACACCCCATATACTCCACTATACTGTACCAGCCCCAAAGAGCACCACAATTTCATAGCCTGTTGAATAGGCTAGGGACCACAAAGTCAGAACAGAAATCTCAATGGTATCAGTGTGTACCATTTCTAATGCAATTATACAATGCCAATGGCTTTAGATGACATAAAGAAAAATGAGGTCAAAGGTGTTCAGGACCAATAGGATATAAAATGATAAACTAACAAATAAGATAACATATCTCAAATATAAAATGATTGTTATAAATAAGAAATGTTCTGGTTTTAATAACGCCTTTTGCTTTTTATATTGTTGTCATTTCCTTTTATACATCCACTCCTACAGAACCCAATATTGCAACAAAGAAAAACTGTTAAACATGAACAATCAATATAAAGACACTGCATCTGAAAGGCCATGTAATTGTCTCCACCTGCAAACTTCTGCAGCTCTGCTAAGAAATTAAAGGTATGTTTTTAGGAGATCAAGACTTAATGAATACAAGAAATCAGAATTTGGCAGCATTTTAAGTGTTATTTATTCTTAAAATGTTGTACTATTATTCTGTTTCTGCTTCATCTTCCTCTCTTCCTAGAACTCTTGACATGGATTTTCTAAATTGCTCAGTCATTTCTTCTTATGGCACAATAATATTCAGTTACATTTTTATGCCACAATTTCTTCAATGAATGGGAACCCACTTTGTTTTCAAATTTTGCTTCCACAAAAAATAAGAAATACTATTTATGTTAGTTTAGAGGGGGAAGGATCAGTATGGGCTATAATGGTCAAGACAAACCTGGGCGTAACCATTGGGCATGCTACAACTTCTTAGTCACAGGTGAGAGGTGAATGAAAGGTTGGCACCAGTGGTAGATGAGCAGCACTGAAAAGGGCTCAGAAAACCCTCAAGCCAGAGGTACCAGTCCTCCCTGAACATCCCATACACCTCATTACACTCTGCCAGCCTCAGAGAGCCCCACAATTTGAGTGTTTCAAATCTTATGCATTGAATATGCTAGGGACCAGGAAGCCAGAACAGAAATCTCAGTGGCATCAGTATGTACCAGTTCTAAGGCAATCATACAATGCCACTGGGTGTGATGCCCGTACTTGCTAATGTTTGGCTAAGAACTATGTTTGCCTATTGATTTGTGCTTTAGCATTTTAGAGACCTAAGAAGAAATGACTCATAACACATGATTAGTATCTCAACTGAGATATTAGCTAAAGGAAGTTTACTGTAAGACTAAAAAATGAATACTCCAAGTATTTAAATTTATAGGATTTAATAACAACAAAGTGAGAGAGAAAAGGGATTCCTTCAGCCAAGTGAGCAGAGCAAAGAGCAAGAGACCCACAAGCCTGCCTCACTGGAGCCAAAGCAAAAAACCTGCAGCATGGCTTTCAGCAAATTTATAAACAAACCCATGCCAGGTCCCAAAGGGACACAAGACAAGGGAACCCTGGGAAGAGTAGAGAATGCTAGGAAATGAGGACCCGAGGGTACAAATTTTTAAAACACACATTATCAAATAACTGTAGCTCAGCTCAGAAAAGTTCTGATAAAAACAAGTGACAACATGATGCCTAGGTTTGTTTTCATAATCTCTATCCAGGCAATAGAGTTCTATTAAGAAATCTTAGCTTGATGAAAGCAATGGTATAACCTATAACAGACCATTTATCAGCTCAGGAGGATGGAAGGGAAGAGGGAGAATCTGAATCACAAAATGTCAAAAAATTATTGTAAAACAATTATTTTTCCATGTAATTGAAAAAATAAAAGAGAATTTAAAAAAGGAAATCTTAGCATAGAGAAACAAAATAACAGATCTATGGAAGTCCACCTTATATTAAGTCATAGACAAATAGGCAACTTCTTTCTTTATGAAATAGTCACAGAGAAAGGTCGAGATCCTTCAGAGACAATGCATCGGAATTATCAGCTGCCTGAAGAGGAATTGTGGATGCTGATAGTCAGTTTTGGCACAAGACTGAAGAAGGGTTTGGGAGATGAGAGTGGAGTTAGTGTACCAGGACTATGTGGCCAGTGAAAAGAGGTATTAATGCTTCCAGAAAAACAGGGGAGTTAGTCACTCTTGTAATAAGATGAAACTCACTGAAGGACTATGTGTTTCAGTGCTCCATGTGAGTCAGATTTTACCAATGTAAATATGTTGCTGATATGGATGTTCTTTTTTAAAAGAAGTCTAACAATTACTTGTAATAACAATTTTCCACATATACTTTCTGAAGTTTTAAGATCCAAATTGTCTTTCTCCTTCCCTTCCCTCCCACTTCCTGGAGATGATAAGCAATTTGATCTGGGTTATACATGTATAATCATGCAAAACATATTTCTATATTGTTTGTGGTTGTAAGACAAAACACATAAAACCAAAACCCCAAGTAAACGAAAATGAAAAATTGCATACTTTGATCTACATTCTGACTTCACAGTTCTTTCTCTGGAGGTGGATTGCATTCTTTATGATAAGTATTCTGAATGTACTATTGATGATTGCTTCTACAACATATTCTAGCTTATAGTTTTTGCATATACAATTGTAGTAAATGCTTATGCTGTACTTCTGCATATGACCTACACATTTGATTATTATCTAATAGTCATTTCTCTTATCTATTATCTATAACCATGGTAACATATAATGTGTATCTCTTATTTCTCAGATCTATTATACACAACCATATATTTGGTGATTAGTAGAATTCCCAAGCCCAGTAGCTATGGTAGTCTGACCCGCATGGAAGACTGTTAATTTTTGGATTATCCAAGAACTATGACCATTGGATTTAGTTGAAACTTTTTAGTACAAGAAAACTGAGAAGGAAGGAACTTGCAAGACCAATGCTTAAGCCTTCCCAGTTTACTAGAAAGCATCTCATAATTGGGACTATGGACAAATGTGCCAAAAGTACCCTGCTTGATTTGTTGGGGCTGTCAAATATTTAATTATGGGGAAAGTAAAGTTGAAAGAGGGGGATGATGATTAGGAAACATATTTTCAATTGATTTTCTCCAATCCAATGAACAAAATTATAGAAGTAAAAAGAATTGTATAACAAACCATGAGGTGCTCCAGCCAACTTGAATTTTTTAAGGAACTATACTGATTACCCTTTTATTAGATGTAGAGTTCTTTAATCAAACTTGATGTTAGATAGTAGTGTAAGACTGAGCAGGCTTCTAATGGCCATCTAAAAAGGGAACTAAGGAGGACAGCTGGGTCACTCAGTGGATGGAGAGTCAGACCTAGAGATGGGAGGTCCTAGGTTCAAATCTGACCTCAGACACTTCCCAACTGTGTGACTCTGTGCAAGTCACTTAACCCCCATTGCCTAGCCCTTACCACTGCTGTGGAGCCAATATCTACTCCAAAATGGAAGATAAGGGTTTAAAATAAATAAATTAAATTAAATTAAAAGGGAACTAAGCAAGAGACAACTAAACAAAAGACAACTCTGGGGAATTTAAAATCTATGGGTCAAGAAGAGAACTAGCCCTAGCCATCCAGAGTAGAGTTACAGAAAGAAGCCAAGAAGTAAAGTAGAGCAAAGATATTATGTTCAAGGGGAAATGGCCTGAAGGAAAGAAAGGGCATAAGTCCCATAGTTTAATTCACTAGGGCTATCTATGTATGTTCCCTAAATATGTGTCCCTGCCAGAGTCCACCCAAAAAGCCCTGAAAAGATCTTCCCCCTTTCTTATATTGATGTTCAGGATGTTCACAGATGTTCACAGACTCAAACCCTGGTAACTGTGTGCAACTGTGCAACTGTGCAAAACTGGTGCAACTGTGGTATCTGAAAAATGTTGATGGACCAGGTCAGCAACCCAGGAGGGGGAGGGGATGAACTCCCCTTGACACACATAAAATGAAAGTTTCTTAAGATCAGAGATGGATTCACTTAAAAAAAAAAAACAACAGCTCTTGGTTTGTTTGTTTTTTTAATAGGCAATTTTGATTAAATAATTTGTCCAGGGTAACAAAGCTGAAGTCAAATTTGAACCCAGGGCCTATAAGGATGATTTTAGAAATTATTTTTACAGGCCTACCATCTCCAAGACTGGCTCTCTATCCACTGAGCCACCCACCTGTCCCTTTAGTATAATTTCTGAGACAAAAGAGTGACAAGGTCTAGGCAATAGGGGTTAAGTGATTTGTCCAGAGTTACATAGCTAGGAAGTATCCAATATCAGATTTGAACCCAGATCCACCCAACTCTGGGTCTAGTGCACTATCTACTGTGCTAACTAGCAGCCTCCTTTTTCATTTTCTTTTATCTCTAGCATCTAGTACAATGCTGGGCACATAATTAGCACTTAGCAAACGCCTTTTGATTGAGGGATTGATTCATTCAACTGATAACAGATAACTCCTTCGTGAGAGAATTGAATTCTATCAGGTTACTATAGAGAGTTTATTCTCCAAAAGATTAAATCTTTAATGGTGAGAATTTTAGACATCATGACAGGTTAATAAAGGAAATACTTTGAAAGAGTTCACGCTGTTGGGAGTCATTCAAATCATACCACATAGTCAGTTAACTACATTTTTAAATAAGTCCTAGCTCTGCCACAAACTATCTGTGTAACTTTGGACAAGTTACCTAATATTTTTGTGACTCAGTTTCCTCAAGTATAAAATGAGGATATGATTTAAATGATCCCTAAGTCCCATTTCAATTGCAAAATTCTGTTTTTTTCTGGTATTATATATATAAGGTTTGTATAACAAATATCTGCCATCTGAAAAAAATGTGTCTTCCACAATCTATTGAGTGTATTTATTATTTCTTTGTAGAAAGCAAAGAGGTAAATAGTACATTGGTCTGAATATAGGCAACACTTTTTCTGAAAACCCGGCAAATATAAAATTCAAGTTTGGAAAATAACATTTAATGGTATTTTCCAGTGAATCGATCACTCACATAAAATACACAAATATGTATTAACATTCAAAACACAACTATATAGCAATATATACACACATATCGATAGATACAGATATATTTGTGTAGATTATAGATGTGTATATATGTATCTATATTGTATTATAGTAATGTAAACCTCAAAATTTCTCAGACTTATGAATGTTAGGTGTTTCCCCCATTGGGGAATCTTCTACTTAAAAAAATTCCCTAGCAAATGGTGAGAACTCTACTTGAGTGTGGGGGCTCCTAGCTATGGGAGTGTCCCTGCTCCACCCTACTTAAGACTGCTTTAGGACAGAAAACAGCTTGCTAAACAATGAAAGTACTTTGATCCATGCTTATGGAAGGGACAGGAAGTTCTTTGAGTCATGACTGTTTTAGAATTGATACAATGGGATACTAAGTACCTATAAAGGTGGGGCAACTTGTAAACTACTTAAACCTAAAAGGGTGATAACTTATTCAGAGGTTTTTTTCTTAATGAAATTTGTTGACACAGCAGCATTTTTTTTTCTGACTTACTAAAGAGATTAAAACTACTCAGCTGTGAATTCAAAATGGGTGGTCCTTTAGAAACATCTACAGTGATTGGTAGATGTAAGGACTTAGGGGAGGTGACAGAGGAAATTTTTCCCTTAAAAATAAGAGCTTGGATCTCATTCAGGGATCACGATTTCTAACTCTCATTCTGAAGGAGAGCTCCTTTAGGAGCTCCTCTGAGGGGCTCTGTCCCTCTGGGGTAGGAGCTCTGGAGGCTCTTGAGAGAGGCCCTTTGAAACAATCTCTGGCTGGAAGACTCTTTGAGGAAGGATGCTGGCCTGGTGTTACTAGAATCCTTGTTTAGTCAGACCTTGTGGTGAGTGTTAAAAAACTGACTGATTTCTCTTTTAAGACTCAGGTCTAGGCCATATTGGCTTGAGGCCCTTCATACTTATTCCTTTCTTACTCTCTCTCTCTTTCTTTGATTACTCATTGTATTGTTAATTAAAATCTCTATAAAACCCAATTGACTTGGGTATTTGAATAATTGGGAATATTTCCCTGGCGACCACCTTATATTTGATTTTAAAACCCAAGACACTGTAGTGAAACATATTTCTGCAGTCAAATTTACTCACCCTCTCTTATATCTATCACAATTTATATCTTCCACTATTTTAATCACTACAGTTTAAGACCTCAACCATTTTAAATCTCACAGTAAAAAATAAAAACAAAAACTCTGGCATCAGAGGACCTGGATTCAAATATTGCCTCTGACATTATCTGTGTGACCTTGGGCAAACTACTTCATTTCCTTGGCTTAATAAAATGATGAAGCTGGAATAGATGGTCTCTGAGGGCCCTTCCAATTTTAGATCAGTATATTTATATATATATATATATATATATATGGGTAAAGATCCATTCAAATAATCAATCACTCTCCTCACCCCACCAAAAGTTAACTACTTTAATCAGGTAAGACCATCTCTAGTGAATCAATCCATCAATCACTGGCATTAAAGTAGGTGAAAAGGCAGTCAATTTAGAGAGAGTGAAAACCATTGAATGAAATTAAATGATACCTCACAGGAAGTATATTGAGATTAGCTGAAGAGACTTAGTCACAACCTTTGGGTTTTGAATAAAATAGTAAACTGTTAGAAGCTCAGGTGTTAGAGTGGTGGGTCGGACATAGAAGAGAGAGAGAGTCTAGAAAAGTCCTTGAAAAGGAATCACTTAATGGTCAGAACCAGGAGAACATTGTACACATAAAGTAAAACACTGTGGAATAATCTAATGTAATGGACTTTGCTACTAGGAGCAATGTAACAGTCTAGGACACTCCTGAAGGACTTATGGGAAAGAATGCTAACCACACTGAGAGAAAGAACTCTGGGAGTAGAATCGCAAAAGAAAAATGTAGGGCATCACTTATCACCTGCAATTATGGGTACGTGATTTGGGGTTTAGGCTTTAAAAGATCACTCTATAGCAAAAATGAATAAACAAATAGGTATCAAATGATTACATTTGTACAACCCAGTGAAATTTTTTGTTGGTTCTGGGAGAGAGGAGGGAAGACAAGAGGGAAAGGAAATGAATCATGTAAACATGGGAAAATATTTTAAAAGAAAAATTAAAAGAAAAGGAATTACTTAGGGACAGAAAAGAGCTTCTGTCTATCCCATACATAGCTCTTACATAGACAATGATTTCATGAATCTAGAAAGGTCAGAAGTTTTTGAAAAGCCACTGGAAAAGTAGCAGCTGATCATAATGTCTGCATTTGGGGTCAAGGACAAACAAGATATGCTGAAGAAACACAGTTTCAGGTTCTACAAGTTCTTCAGAAAACTATACTACAGCTAAACTGAACTTCATGAAGACTTCATGAAGGGAGAAGGAACTCACTACTCAGTTGGGAGTTCCCTTTATGCTCTCCCCTTAGAGAGCAGTTACTCTCTAAGCTTGAACCCACTTTCCCTTGGACTCTGTATGTACTTGTGGGAGAGAATGTTCCAAAATTTGAGAGGGAACATTTTTTACTATTCTTATATCTTAGTAAATACCCCCAACTAAAATCTAATTACTCTTGGTTGGTTAATTGTTATCAATTAATAATTTATAGGAGAAACATACTAGTGGGGGGATCATAAGCTCCAAAATTAGAAAGATACCTTATATTTTCAGGGTTACCTCTAAAGGAAGGAGGGAAAATATACCTGTGTCAAGAAATGGTGGCAAAATCTAGAGAATTAAAAACACAGAGGAGTGGAGAATGAATCATGATCTACCAGGGTCCAATCCCCAAATGGCTTTCCTCTAAAGGAACTAGTGGAAGAAAGGAGACAGCATGGAAGAGGGATGTTCCAGGATGAGAAAACCTACATGCTGAGGAAATTTCAAGGGTCAGTCATAGTGGTGAAATTCAGGGAGTCAGAAGCCTGTCTGGGAGGAGAAGGCAGAGTAGTCTGAATTGAACTTAATATGACAATAGGCAAGTATGGGGGTGTTTATTATAATTTTTTTTCTGTACCAATCCAGTTGTCTTCATAAGCCATGGTGTGAATCTTGAAATTTCTTAGACTTGTGAATGTTAAAAAAATTCCCCATTGGGGAATTCTCCATTGGGCCAAATCCCTATTGGGACCGTTCACCATTTGGACAGTGAGAACTCTACTTAGATCAGAAATGTGAAGACCTCTACTCTACCAGTACTTAAGCCTGCTTTAGGGGAAAAAACTCCTTGCTGAACAACGAAAAGTACTTAAACCTATACTTAAGCCATGCCTATTTTTAAGACTAATACAAAAGGTTGATATGTACCTATACAGGTGAGGCAACTTGTGAATTTACAAGGAACAAAGAACTGGGAAACTTACTCAGAGCTTTCCTGGTGTGAATTACTAAAAATCCACACCTTCTTAGGTGTGGACTAAGAATGGTCTGTCCTTTGAAAAAGGTATGATTGGTAGATGTAAGAATTTAGGGGAGGTGACAAAGGAAAATTTCCCTTTATAAGGAAAGGAAAAGCTGAAAAACAGGAACTCTGGAGCTCTCAAAAGACAGTCTCTAAGGAGGTTGTTGAGAGAAGGACAATCTCTAAGGAGGTCTCTCAAGGGAGGCTGACTCTGGCTGGAACTCCATCTGGGGAGACTGTCCCCCTGAATCCTCACTTGAACAGATCTTATGGTGAGTGATTAAGGACTGACTGATCTTTTCTTTTAGGGCTTAGGCCTGGGTTGGCCAGGGCTGCCTGGGCTGGCCTATTCTTTTCTCATTTATTTCCTTTATCTCTCTCTCTCTCTCTTTCTTTGATTCCTCATTGTATTATTAATTAAATTCTTTATAAAACCCAGTTGACTTGGGTATATTCATAATTGGGAATATTTCCCTGGCGACCACCTTATATTTGATTTAAAACAAGACACTGTAGTGAAAACATTTTTTCTGCGGTCACAATTTACTCAACCACTCTTATATCTACTACAATTTATATCTTCCACTATTTTACTCACTACAGTTTAAGACCTCAACCATATTAACTCTTACAGTTTATGGCTCCCACTCTTTTAAATGCCACAATGGATAAGTTTACCTAAATTGCTAAAGGGTAGGCTATTAAGGATATAGAGTAAAAGTTAGTGGAAATTAAGGTATACTTCATTGTATGACTAATTTAGAATAGTTCCTGTCTTGTAAATTTGAATGTTTTAAAAAGAAAGGATGTTAATAAAATTGATTTTCTGGGTTTTTTTAACAGATTGTTTTTTATGATTTGTTATAATATTTTTTCAAGATACTAAAGTAGAATGCTTGTAAATCTTTAGTGTTTTTCTTATTCTATAATACTTCTTTGATTTGTAACTGTAAGCTCTACATTCATCTTTTTTTGAACCTACCTCTGTTTTCCAGGAGTTCTTAAAAATAATAACTAGTGTCCTTCAATCATGTCAGTCACTTAAATCCTCAGCATGGTATTTCCAGGGCAATCCGTAGTTGTCCCCAGGAATCCAATATGCCAGCAGGAAGTATACCCTCCCACAATAAGACTTCTGTAATTCATTTTTACCAGACCTCTCATGGTGTCAACAATAAAACAACCTGCTGAAGGGTCATACAAAGGCTCTTAAGAAACAAATTTTATCGCTTCCACTTAAAGGAACACTAGCAAGGTTCTTAGTTTCCATATTATACACTAGCAGAGAACAGGGGATGCAATAGTTTATATATTCCAACTAGTCCATCCTTTCCTTCTCAAATGCCCTCCTCCAGATGTCCCCTTCTACTTCTTTGGGGCTGCTAAGTGGCTCAGTGGCTAGAGATGGGACTTTATTTTAGACACTCCCTAACTGGGTGACCCTGGACAAGTCACTTAACCTCCACTGCCTAGCCCTTACCACTCTTTCTGCCTTAGAACCAATGTGCAGTATTGATTCTAAGACCAAAAAGAATATATAAAAAGAAAATGAAAGGAAAATAAAAAAGAAAATTTTACACATCTTCAAAGTCTACTTTTCCATGAAACTCTCCATGATTACCCAGCCAAATGTAGCTGTTGACTTCTCTGAAATTCTATAGCTCTTCTGTATACCATCTTTATGGAATTTGTCATGTATTGTATTGTCATAACTTGTATTAGTTAATGAGATACATAAGTATCCTCTTTGCTTCTCTACTTAGTCAGTTTTCTTTGCCAGATCTTAGCCATAACATGCCTACCTGCTATAGGTGGGTCCTAAATCTTTGTCTTCTGCCCTATTCTTTTTTTTCCATATTCTCTCATTTTATGAGTTCAACTGTCATCTCTTTGAAGATAATTTCCATTTCTATATATCCAGCCCCATATTACCAGTTCCCTGATGGACATCTTAAATTGAATATCCTAAAGACTTTCAAACTCAGTATATTCAAAAGGGAACTTATTTTCTTCTCCATACTTCCACCCAAACCCTCCCATGTTTTAAACTTCCCTATTACTGTCCCACCATCCAGGTTTTAAACCTTATTGTCATCCTTGACTCCTCCTGTTCCCTGAGAAGGGTATTTTACTCACCCACATATCCAGTCTTATCATTTCTTTCTCCTGTGAACTTTAAAACTACTCCACCCTACTCAGACCTTACTTTAGAAGATTTGATTTAGCTATTTACTGATTGTAACAATGGAGATACTTGATCAGGAATGTCTTGGGAACTTTACATTGCTCTACCCTACTTAAACCTTACTTTAGGGGAAGATAAAGTTGTAATCTCCTGATTGAACAATGAATGTACTTAGTTCTCACCTTATAGTAAAGCTAGAATGGTAAGCTAAGTCTATTTTTAGATCTTAATACAAAAAACTGTTAAGTAACTATAAAGGTTAAATTAATTTTTTAAAAAAGGTCAAGTAACTAACAGAAGGTGAACTTAACAAAGGAGTGTTAAGTAACTCAAAAATCTAATCAAAGAAGGTGAGAACTAAAAGTATGGGCAGTCTGGAGAAAGCCTTTGATGTGATTGGTAGATGTGAAAATTTAGAGGAAGAGACACAAGGGTGAAAGGGTGAAAGCCAAATATATAGATATTTGGCTCCCTTGCTGTCTCCAAGAAGTCTTGATTGAGAACACCCTCTTTCCCCAGAGAGGTGGATCTGGATGATCATTTCCTGTGAGCAGCCTGGGCGCCAGTTATATCCTGGAACTCAGCCTGGAGGAGCTCACTCAGACAGCTTCCTTGAGATGGTTTCGTGGTGAGTGATAAGACTGACTTCCTTTGGGAGGCCCCTTTGGCCAAGGCCTTTAACTCCTGCCTGACTCAGCAGTTTAAATTAACTCTTTCCTCTCCCTCTCTCTTCTCCTTAATTCCTTCTCTCTATATTAATTAAAATCACCATAATTTTGAGCTGACTTGGGTATTTTATTATTTGGGATAACCCATGGGGACTAATTAATTTAGATTTTCAGTCACAATGCAAAAAATTATCCTTTATACTCCACAATATCTCTATCCCCTTTTTTTCTACCTAACCTCCCTTCTCTACATTCACATCACCACCCTAGTTCAGGGCTTCATCATTTCTTGCTTACACTATTATAATACCTCTTTAATTGGTCTTTCTGACTGAAACTTCTTCCCCAATCCACATAGCTGCAAAAGTGATTTTATTAAAACATCTAGCTAGGTTCCTTCTCCCTTTTCCATAAATGCTCATGGTTCCCTATTACCTCTAGGATCAAATATTAACTCCCTTGTTTGACATTTAAAGTTCTTCACAAGCTCACTCCTTTTTAACTTTCCTATCTTTTCACATTTACACTCCTATATAAATAGACTCCTATGATCCTGCCATACTGGCTTGCTTTCTGTTTCTCACACATGATACACCATCTCCTGTCTGAATATCTTTGCATTGGCTATCCCTTGTCCCTGCAATGCTTTCTCTGTTCCTCTCCAACTCCTGTAAATCCTCATTTCCTTCAAGTCCTCAGGCCTCTCTTTAGAAGGTCTTTCTCAATCTCATCAGATGCTACTTGCTTGTCCTACTTTTTTATTATTATTATTATTATATTTTATTTGATCATTTCCAAGCATTATTCATTAAAGACATAGATCATTTTCTTTCCCCTCCCCCACCCCCATAGCCGACGCGTAAATCCACTGGGCATTACATGTTTTCTTGATTTGAACCCATTGCTATGTTGATAATATTTGCATTAGAGTGTTCATTTAGAGTCTCTCCTCTGTCATGTCCCCTCAACTGCTGTATTCAGGCAGTTGCTTTTCCTCGGTGTTTCCACTCCCATAATTTATCCTTTGCTTATGAATAGTGTTTTTTTCTCCTAGATCCCTGCAAATTGTTCAGGGACATTACACCACCACTAATGGAGAAGTCCATTACGTTCGATTATACCACAGTGTATTAGTCTCTGTGTACAATGTTCTCCTGGTTCTGCTCCTCTCGCTCTGCATCACTTCCTGGAGGTTGTTCCAGTCTCCATGGAACTCCTCCACTTTATTATTCCTTTTAGCACAATAGTATTCCATCACCAACATATACCACAATTTGCTCAGTCATTCCCCAATTGATGGGCATCCCCTCGTTTTCCAGTTTTTGGCCACCACAAAGAGCGCAGCTATGAATATTTTTGTACAAGTCTTTTTGTCCATTATCTCTTTGGGGTACAGACCCAGCAGTGCTATGGCTGGATCAAAGGGTAGATATTCTTTTGTCGTCCTTTGGGCTTGTCCTACTTTTTAAAAATCCTTTAATTCTTTTTTCTATTCATTAATATTTTCTATTAATTTCTATTAATAAATAATCTTATTATTTATTTTTATTTTCAGTTCCAGTTCAGTTCAGTTCTCTCCTTCATTCTTTGCAAAGGCAAGGAATATGATACCAATTTGGCACATGAAGTCGTGCAAAATATATTTCTACATTAACTATGTTGCAAAAAAAAAAGAAAGAAAAATAAGACATTGAAAGAAATATGCTTCAGTGTACACTCACCTTTCATAAGTTCTCTCTCTGAAAATACATATAATTTTTCATCATAAATTCTCTGGAATTGTCTTGGATTATTGTTTTGATTATAATAGCCAAGTTCCATAGTTGATCATCAAAATTATTAATAATTTCTTCTTTTCTATTAGGAAATATCAATATTTCTATTAATAAGCCCTTTTTTTTTCCTTTCTACCTCCCCTACCTCCTCTCCCAAAACATATACACATACACCAAAATATGTTTAGTCAAACAAAATAAATTCCCATACTAGCCAGGTCCAAAAAAGGTATAGCTCATTCTATATTTTTAGTTCATTAGTTCTCTGATACAGAATGAAGTGAGCAGAAAGAGGAGAACAATTTATACAACATTTGTTTATACAATTTATACAAAAACATTATGGGAAGTATGAAAAGATTTAAAAGCCATAAGAACTCTGATCAATGAAATAATCAGTCATGAATCACAGGGAAAAAAGAAGAAGAATGCTATGCATCTCCTGATAATGCCCTCCCTTATAAGACTGGCTGCCATTCAATCTAAATATATCATGTATATCTTTCTTTGTGTATCCATCATCTACCCTCATTAGAATATAAAATTTAGATCAAGATCAGATATCACTTTCAATTTTCCTTTTTCTTTATGTCCCTAGCCCTTAATATAGTGCCTGATACATAGTAAGCACTTAAATGTTTATTGATTGATTCATTAACTGGTTGAAAACCTTTACTAAATTGCAAACTGAAAAAAAGGCAAGCATTGTGTCTCATTCATTTTTAAAATCTCTCCTCTAGTATCATAGGCCATAAGTTATAATAACAGCTTAGAAGGATTGAAGAAAAGCAAGAAAAAAAAGTTTACAGCAAGTTCCTCTGATAAAGGAAAAATCATTTCTCAAATATCTAGGGAACTTAATCAAATTCATAAAAATAAGAGCAATTGTCCAACTGATAAATGGTCAGAACATTTAAGCATACAGTTTTCAGAAGAAGAAATCAAATCCATTAATAGTCATATGAAAAATGCTCTAAATCACTAATAATTAGACAAGTATAAAATAGAACAACTCTTAGATACCACTTCAAACACACCAGATTGGTTAACATGATAGAAAAGGAAAGTAACAAATGCAGGAAGTGATGTGGAAAAACAGATGCACTGTTGATGGTATTGTGAAGTAGTCTAACTATTCTGAAGAACATTTTCTAATTATTATCAAAGAACTAAGACTATACAAACCCTTTCTTTTTATTTTTTAAGCCCTTATTTTCTGTCTTAGAATCAGTACTGTGTATTGGTTCCAAGGTAGAAGAGTGGTAAGGGCTAGGCAGTGGGGGTTAAGTGACTTGCTCAGGGTCCCACAGCTAGGAAGTGTCTGAGGCCAAATTGGAATCCAGGACCTCACATCTCTGGGCCTGGCTCTCCATCCACTAAGCCACCCAGCTACCCCCTATGTATACCCTTTCACCCAGCAATAGCCCTACTAAGTGTGTATCCCAAAGAGATCAAAGAAAAGGGAAAAAGAACCCAAAAATTCAAAAATATTTATTGTGGTAGAAAAATTCTTTTGTGGTAGCAAAGAATCGGAAATTGTGGGGACACCCATTATTTGAGGAAATGGCTGAATAAATTGTGATATATGATTGCGATGGAATACTATTTTGATGAGAGGAACAATGAAGAGAATGGTTTCAGAAAAAGCTGGGAAGACTTATATGAATTTATGCAAAGTAAAGCAAGCAGAACCTGGAGAACATTGTGCACAGTAATAGCAATATTACAAGGATTATCAACTGTCTAAGTCTTAGCTAATATAATCCAAGACAATTCCAAAGGACCCATGGTGAAAAAAAATTTAATCCACTTTCAGAGCGAGAACTGATGAACTCTAAATGCAGACTAAAGCAAGGGCTTTTTGTTTGTTTGTTTGTTTGCTTGCTTGCTTTTTTCTTGCTTGTTTTAGTTTTTGTAAAATGGCTCATATAAAAATAGTTTTTGAGTGACTTCACATGTCAAATAGATATATTTCTTGCCTTCTCAATGAGTAAGGGAGGTAGAGAATTTGGAACTGAATTAAAATAAAAGTAAATATTTATTAATTAGTTAATTAACAAAAATAAATTAAACAAGTATAAGAATAACTAGCATTCACAGAATTGTAATGTCTGCAAAGCCCTTCAAAACTACTATCTCATTTTAATCTAAGAACACTTGGGAGGTACCTTTATTCTCACCTTTTGAATAAACTGAATCAGATAGAAATTAAGTGACTTACCCAGGATCACACAGTAGATATGTTTATGAGACCCAATTTGAACTCTGATCTTGCTGGCTATAAGTCCACTATGTTATGTAACTGCCCTATAATAAATCTCATTCTTTATGTACCTTTGTGACATTTAATACATCTTCTCACATGCCCAAACCATAGTAATTATGTTTGTGAGCATTCGCTCTCTATTCCTTGGTAGTAGTTGTTAGATGGTGCTGTTTTTTTCTTAATTAATTAAACTCAAATACTTCTTAAGGTACTGTGATTTAGTGCTTGAGATACAAAGGTGAAATCTCAGAGTCCTAATGTAAAGATAGAATTAACTCTCCCCTTGTCAATTTTTAGCTAATCAAATCAGGAACTTAAAATACTTCTACTTACCATTAAGTATGAGAGTTCATGAGTCACTTACTAGAGTAAGCACACACCTCCAAAGACTACAGCCTCTGACCCTTGGGCAGTGCTAGGCAAATTGAAAGACTGCCATTGGTTTCTGTGAAGAAGGGGGAATGACAGGAAGTGACATGAAAAATAGAAGCATAAAAAGAAGAGACCAGCATGATCTAGGATTTATTCCTTTCCTGGTATTTGGAGAGATTAGTTCCGAAGATTCCTTTCCTGACTTGAAGGAGACCTTTTACCCAAATCCTGCATCTGAGATTCCTACCTTGGCTTTGGAGGAAGCTGTGTTTGTGGAACCCTGGCTGAAGACACCACCAGGACTTCTGGCTGAGGATTACTGGGAAATCCACATGGAAATAGGGTCTTGGGGAAGCCCCTGCCGCTGAGCTGACTTCACTGGAGATAGCTGGTAGACTTGTTAAGAATCTGTCTCTTTATCTACATTTACACTTTCATTCTTCCCTCCTCTTTGAAAATAAAAGCTACTAAAAGTCATTTTGACTTAAGCTATAATGTTTTAAAATTGGGGACCATAATATTACTTTATAATTCATATTTAGCATACAACCTAAATTGATATCTTACACTAGTCAAGAAGTTTAAAACCTTGGGGGCAGCTAGGTGGCTCAGTGGATTGAGAACCAGACCTAGAAATGGGAGGTCCTAGGTTCAAATCTGGCCTCAGACACTTCCTAGCTGTGTGACCCTGGGCAAGTCACTTGACCCCTATTGCCTAGCCCTTACCACTCTTCTGCCTTGGAACCAATACAGAGTATTGATTCCAAGATGGAAGGTAAGGGTTTAAAAAAAAAGAAGTTTAAAATCTTGTGGAAAGGATTAGACATGTACACACATAACTCTACCTCTGTGTACATGATTGTTTGTGCATATATGACTGAATTTTAGATTTTCTCCATAACAAAACAGGAATGTCTACACCCCTAATTATGGATTAAGTGTTGAGGAGGTATGGCCTATGACAGGCATATGCTAACAAATGACAAATCAGAAACAACTGAAAGACCCCCAGGGCTGTCCTAAGTCAACCTTAAGCTACCATTAGTACATATGAGATGCAGGAAGTGATGTAAAAAACAGTCTATATATTTTGTGTCACTTCCTCTCTCCGGCCTCTATTCTCAAAGAGGTAGCTCTGGCTCTTTTGGCAGAGAGGTGACTGGTGGCAGCATACTGGGCATCTTGGCATCTTGGCATGGCTGCAGCTATTGTCCAGGTTTGGTGGTGAGGATCCTTGATACAATACTGGGAGAAGCTTAGTAGCCTAGTTCATGTGAGGCATCTTCACTGAGGGTTTAGGCTGATACTTTTTTTTTCCTCCTCTAGATTTCCTAAAAATGCCATCTTCGATCCAGGACTTCCAGGTAAACATGGCTGCAATCTAGACACAAATAGCTTCTTCTCCCCCGGCACCAAATTAGACTACCTCAAAAGAGCATAAAAATCATCCTTGGAAGAGCGGAGGGACTCTCCAGTACACCACAGCAATGAAGGTTCATGGGGTTGGAACATTTCCACATTATAAGAAGGAGAAAAAGCTTGCACACAAATGTGAGCTGAGCTACCCCTCCCCCACCCCACCTACAGAACCAGAGTAGGGGCCAGCCGTGCTCACCGGGACAGTGAGTGAATGAGGAACATCTCTCTCTGAGGATCAATGGAATAGACTTGGGGTAGGTGACCTCAGCAAGACAATCTGTGACAAACCCAAAGACCCCAGCTTTTGGGACAAAAATCCACTATTTGACAAAAACTGCTGGGAAAACTGGAAGACAGTGTGGGAGAGATTAGGTTTGGATCAACACCTCATACCAAGATAAACTCAGAATGGGTGAATGACTTGAACATAAAGAAGGAAACTATAAGTAAACTCGGTCATCACAGAATAGTATAGTATACATGTCAGACCTGTGGGAAGAGAAAGACTTTAAAACCAAGCAAGACATAGAGTCACAAAATGTAAAATAAACAATTTTGATTACATCAAATTAAAAAGGTTTTGTACAAACAAAACCAATGTAACCAAAATTAGAAGGGAAGCAACAAACTGGGAAACAATCTTCATAACAAAAACCTTTGACAAAGGTCTAATTGCTCAAATTTATAAAGAGCTAAATCAATTGTACAAAAAATCAAGCCATTCTCCAATTGATAAATGGGCAAGGGATACGAATAGGTAGTTTTCAGCCAAAGAAATCAAAACTATTAATAAGCACATGAAAAAGTGCTCTAAATCTCTGATAATATGAGAGATGCAAATCAAAACAACTCTGAGGTATCACCTCACACCTAGCAGATTGGCTAACATGACAGCAAAAGAAAGTAAGGAATGTTGGAGGGGATGTGGCAAAGTTGGGACATTATTAATTCATTGCTGGTGGAGTTGTGAATTGATCCAACCATTTTGGAGGGCAATTTGGAACTATGCCCAAAGGGCGATAAAAGACTGTCTGCCCTTTGATCCAGCCATAGCACTGCTGGGTCTGTACCCCAAAGAGATAATAAGGAAAAAGACTTGTACAAGAATATTCACAGCTGCACTCTTTGTGGTGGCCAAAAATTGGAAAACGAGGGGATGCACTTCAATTGGAGAATGGCTGAACAAATTGTGGTATATGTTGGTGATGGAATACTATTGTGCTAAAAGGAATAATAAAGTGGAGGAATTCCATGGAGACTGGAACAACCTCCAGGAAGTAATGCAGAGTGAAAGGAGCAGAACCAGGAAAACATTGTACACAGAGACTGATACACTGTGGTACAATCGAACATCATAGACTTCATCTTAGTGACAATGCAATGTCCCTGAACAATTTGCAGGATCAAGGAGAAAAAAACACTACCCTCAAGCAGAGGACAAACAGTGGGAGTAAAAACACCGAGGAAAGGCAACAGCTTGACGACAGGGGTTGAGGGAATATGACTGAGGAGAGACTCTAAATGAACACCTTAATGAAAATACCAACAACATGGAAAAGAGTTTGAACCGAGGATACATGTGATACCCAGAGGAATCATGCATTGCCATTGGGAGGGGTGGTGGAGGGGGGAGAAAAAGAAAATGATCTTTGTTTCTAATGAATAATATTTGAAAATGACCAAATAAAATAATGTTTAAAAGGAAAACAAAAAACAAAAAACACCATCCTCCTAGAAGGCCCCTCATCTCAGAGGAAGCCTCATGGCTGGAAGGTCTCTGAACTCCCCTTGGCTCAGATGAGGCTGGAGAAATCTTATACCCTTTTCCCTCTTTCTTCTTCTTAATTCCTTCCCTTTTTAAAAAAAAATTAAATCACCATAAAATTCCCAAACTGACTTGAGTATTTTTATTGGGATTTGAATTAATCCCTGGCAACCAACTAAATTTATATTTCAGTGAAAAACCCCTAAATTTACCCCCTTACAATGGTAGATATATATAGCAGTCATCTATATGGTGATCAAAATATGACCAACTATCATGTATATATGTTTATATATCAACTGTAACCAGGTGTCACATAGATCATTAAAATACGTTTTTAAATCCCTGTACATATATACACATAATACCATATTGCATGTGTGTATATAATATATATATATCTTAACATATAAATATATAGCTAACTATATAATTATATATACATGTATTTACATTTCTTTTATAGGCATGGGACCTTTAATGGAGCTATCTTTTAATTATCCATGGCAATGGAGATAACATTTTTCAACAGTTTGGGGAATTTTCAACAAGGTCTTCATCTAGCCCTCTCTTTGTAGTTTATTATCTTGTGGTTGCTTGAAGCAATGAGAGGCTAGATGACTTATTTGCACAAGTCTCATAGCTAGTACATATCTGAAGGAGAATTTGAACCCAGCTCTTCTTGACACTGAGACCAGTTCTCTAACCATTATGTCAGTTTTTAACCATGGTCCCAACATGGTCTATGGATTGACTTAAGGGAGTCTATGATAGAGAAAGAAGGCAGCTAAGTGGCTCAGTGGGCAGAGTGCTATGCCTGGAGTCAGGAAGATCTGATTTAAATACAAACCTCATATACTAACTTTGTGATCCTGGGCAACTCACTTAACTTCTGTTTGCCTTGATCTACTTGGAGAAGGAAATGGCAAACCATTCTACTATTTTTGTCAAGAAAACTCCTGATGGGTCATGAAGAATCAGATACAACTGAACAGCAACAATGATGGGAGAGAACTGTATCTTTATTTTCATTAACCTATAACAGAAACTTAGTATTTCCTTCAAATATGAATGTATATAACAAAATATTATTTTGAGGACATCAGAATCCTAAGAGTCCAGGATACAAAAAAAAAAGTTAAGAAAGTTCATATTATGCCATGTTGCCTCTTAGAATGAGAAAAGTAATGCAACAATTTCTATACTTGTGTGTGTCTTTCTATATATTTTAAAATAACTGCCTAGGTCAACTAGTCATATGCCTCTGACAATAGAACGAGAGATAATTTTGAATTGTTTGGGTTTTGTGGGGGAGAGAGACTGGGTGGAGGTTATGTGTGTGGTTTCTCACAAAATCTCTGGCTCAGGCCACAGAAACTCTGGAGATATTACCTGGTTAATTTTACTCTCTGAAAAAATGTGCTTTAGCTCCCCTGTGACCACTCAGGTCAGCATCAGTATTCCCAAAACATGTCATTAGTATTTCCACTAAACCTAATTCTCCTCCTAACTTTTCTGTATTGAGCTCTCCCATTACCAACATTACTATGCTTCCATTTATATGGGTTTGCGATATAGACATGTTGATGGTGAAAATGGAGTTAAAAGGTAGGGAAAAGAAAGAAAAGGAAGGTAGCTGCGGTTCCCCCCTGCTCCCATAGGGAAATTGACCAGGCTTTCCTTTTCTTAGTATAATTATTCTAGAGATTTAAATTAAATCAAGCCAGACCCTAGGGATAGCTAGATGGGTTTATTTAGACTAGAAAAGAAAGGTTTGGGAAAGGCTAAAGAAAATTTGATCTCCAGCAGCTATGCTGGGACCAAAGGTTCTCTCCCAGGAAAAGGTTTCTCCTCCAGAAAAGGCATGAAAACCCCACTCTTCTCTATTCTTTTATACGTTCTCAGACACCTCCCACAAAGGAAGTGGGAGGTGTCTGAGGAAGTTGGGATAGAGAATCCTGGGAGATGTAGTCTCCAGGGTTCAGAGCCATTTTAAAACGCACAGACGTCATCCTCAACTCTTCTTCCTCACCACTACTCCAAATTCAAACAGTTGCCAAATTTTATTGATTCCATGTGCTAATAATCTATCCTATCCAACCCTTTCTCTTTGTTCTCATCACAAACAGATTAGTCTGGGCACTCATTACATCTTACTTGAACTGACCTCCTCAGCCAGTATTCATCTGTTGTTACAGATCAATCTAAACTAGCCCGACTATTGAAAATAAAAATGAGAAATATGTGACAAGATTTGTTTTCAAACTTGTCTTGTAATTGATGGATTGATGTCAGCTAGTGATAGTACTCTAGGTCAATGTCTTAGCTGAATAAATGGAAACTGATGTTATTTTTAGAAGGTTATTTGAATCTCGGGCAAAGTATGTTACATTTATATTTCAATATTTCAAAAGAGCTATGATTTCATTAGTGAAGGGCAGCCCCTCTGCTAATATAGATCACATATCCTCATGCCTTAGTGAACAACTTCATGAATAGCTATGGTGGAAAAAAAAATATCACCCAGTGGCCAACCCTCTAGTGTTGAGCCAAACTTAGACTGGTCCTTGGATTGCTGGTTCTGCACTCAAAACCTTTGGTTGGATCTGCTAGACTTTGTATTCTCCTAAGATATACACCAGGGTTATCGCTAAGCTACATAAGGCTCAGTCCTTTTTTAACGTGGAATAGGAATGAAAAAGAATTGTCATTCACTGCAGTTCAGCTTTTGTTGGTGGATACAAAGAGTGGAAAAACCAGGACCAAATATACTGTATCAATATGAATACAGTAGGACCTCATTATGAACTTGACAGATATGAATTCAGGTATACTCAATTAGCAATTAAAAAATAAGGGCAGAAAAATACATAAAGTAAAAAAATTTTAGTTACAAGCTAAATCCACACCATTCTCTCACAACAGTTCACCCAGTCACATTCATTCTTGCTCTGAGAAACATTAGTGTGAGTCATTACTTTGTTTGCCACCCAACATTAGCTTCTGCATCAATCTTTGTCTGGAGTTCTCACTTGTAACAAGTTGGATCCACATAAGAGCAGTACTAATCTTTGTTTCATGAATGATAGTTATTAATTACTAATTATTGTTATAATGATTAATAATGAATATTAATACTAATAATAATTTTCTTAGTAATAATAGTGAGCAGTGATTCTGTTAGCTTTGATAAGCCTAAGAAAAGTTGTAAAGTGCCTGGGTATGTTTGTATAAAAAGTACCTATGTAAAAGTTAAATTAGTCTCTATTGATAAAAATATTATAGTTTTATGAGGTTTATTAAAGATTATTAGAAATCAAGGAAATAAGAAAATACAAAACAAGAAAAGCGTGTGCCTAGGGCACATTAGCCAATTCACAATTCACTTACTACATCTTGTATGCCACGTAGAGAAACGCATGGGCTTAGAAGCATGTTCTCTCACTCAGGAGAGGACTCAGGTGAGATTATAGGGAATTCTGAGAAGTACCAAGGATTTCTAGGGATTGAAGTCCAGGGTTCAAATCTCCATTTTATACTTATTAAATAATGTGGTTCAATATTACATGTGAATTTCAGTTTACACAAAGGATCTTGGGACATATTAGTCACATAAAGCAAGTATTACTTTTTCCTGACTTGAATGCAAGTAGCATGACTACAGAAGTATAACTGAACCCTATAAACCTTAAAATTTCTTAGACTTATGAATGTTGGAAATTTCCCCATTGGGAAATCTCATACTGGAAAAAATTTCCTACTGATAGTAAGAACTCTATTGGAATGTGAACCCCCTTGGCATGGGAGGATCCTTCTCCTCCTTACCTAAGACTACTTTAGGACAGAAACCTTTTGCTGAACAATGGAAAGGGCTTTGACCTATGCTTAAGCATAGAACAGGAAGTTCTTTGAGTCATGATTGATTTTAGAATTGATACAATAGAGATACTTGGAATGACAGAACCAGGTCTTGAAACTACAATCTCTACCCTACTCAGAGTAAAAGGATTTAGGAAGGGCTGCAGCAAGGATCAAGATTTAATTATTTGAGAATATGACCTTCAACAGACATGTGCAAAGGGGCAGATCTCTGGGCGGTCCTGGGTTAAGCTAGAGCCACCATTGGCACAGGGAAGACAAGGACAGTGATTGGTAGATGTGAGAACTGAGGGGAGGGAACTTAGATGGTTTCCTTAAAGATAGCGGGGTCTGAGGACTGGAGGGTTGAGAGGTTTTGCTCTGAGAGGTTGTGCTCTGAGAAGGCTTGCTCTGAAGGAGGCTGGAGGTGGAGGCCCCTGAGACTGTTTCTCCATTTTGTTCATGTGAGTGATAGGGACTGATCTCTTTTCTTTGCCTCAGCTATCTAAGGGCTTGGGCCTTGTGGCCCAGCCTAAACAGAGGGGGTATTTAAGCCCTATTCCCTTCTCTCCCCTTTCTCTCTCTCTCTCTCTCTCTCTCTCTCTCTCTCTCTCTCTCTCTCTCTCTCTCTCTCTCTGTCTCTCTCTCTCTCTCTCTCTCTCTCTCTCTCTCTCTCTGTCTCTCTCTCTCTCTCTCTCTCTCTCTCTCTCTCCATCTCTAATACCTTTCTTCCTCCTGTTTGTAATTAAAAACTCCATAAAAGGTTGACTGCTGACTTGAGTTTTCATTTAAGAATTACATAGCTGAATTCCTTGGCGACCTTAAATTAATATATATCAGTCTTTTAAAGTGATTTCCTTGTCACAACCCTCAGATCTTTTTCATAACTAAAGATGCTCCAGAAGCAATTAATTTCCTGTTCAGAGTTACTGGACTAGATTTAATCCACACAGGAATGTTATTCTATTTTCCAAAACTAAATCAAAGTGGGGACCTAAGATGGAAATGTTATGGGGGCACAGTTGTCTTTTTCACAGGAATAACTGTTATTCCCTTAATGGTTTCTAAACTCAGATGGTTCTCTGATCACATCAGTTCAGGAGTTTCCTACAATGATGCAAATCATGATCCATTCATGGCTGCCCATCCAGTGTAACTCATCCATATTCTCAAAAAAAAAAATGCCACAAGGGTTCTACCCAATGTATTATAGGTATTCTTTATGTTCTCCCAACATTGAAAGAGTACCAATGGAGCACTCTAGTTATCTAGTTGTCCTCCCTCTCCCTTGCTGCATGCCTGTCATAAAATTCTTTGATGATAATCTTTGTTTCTGTCCTTAAAAGTACCTGTATTAGAAAGATACTGGGGTTGCCTATTTGTAACAGAGAGATACTAGGGGGTTTCTATTGCTCACTAGTAGATGACTAATTGATTAATATTTTTCCTACCCTCCTCCTCCCTCAATACTTCCCTTCACCTCCCACTTCTGAAGCATTTAGCTTTGCCCCTCCCCCCCTCCTTCTCAGAGTGGACTATGAGGTTTAGAGAAAATACTCTTTCTTTCTCAAGTAAAGGGGTTTATTTGGAAAAACAGGGCACATATGGAAGATGAGGTGAGAAGGATGGGGTTATCCCTTGTCTAGAGGGTTAGGAGGATTTTGGGAAATGTCAGTTCTGTCACAGCTGTGACACAAAAGTCTGTCAGGGAGATGGGAAGACACCTGTTTAATCTTCTTTCTTCTTCCTTCAGACTCAAGTCTCAGAGACACCAATATCTTCTTCACCACACTCAGCCACCAGCAAAAGTTTGTTCACAAATTTCTCCCTCAGCTCCAAAGCCACACCGGTTCCTCAGCCTAGGATAGAAGCTAACAGGGGTCCTGTTCAGAGCTTCTTCCCTGTTCAGCCTGGCTTGACTCCAACTGCCTTTCCTAGGAACATTCTATTTGGAATGTTCTTTTATGATTGACAGCTGAGGTCCTCTACTTTATGTTGCATGCTTGGCTTGCCTTGTAAATCCTCTCCTTTACAATTCCTCCTTTTTTTCCCCCTTAATTTTGCAACCAGCAAAATTAAATGATACTTACCTTAGTTATATATCTAACTATCTATTCTTAACTTTATAGTATCTTAAATATTCTTTTACCCTCCCCAAATAACAAAATCCTAACTTATCTTAGCTATTCTGTTTACCTAGATGCTATGCTAAGAGTGGGTATAGGGAAATGGTTTAGGTAATAGGGATTTACATAATAACAAATCATGTAACAATTTTTCAAACTATTCCAACAATTTCCATAACATTCTGAACATGCAACTGTCCTATTTCCTAATATCTATAAATTTAAACAAGAAAATTCCTACCACTAACAAATACTAACATCCAATAACAATGCAATCTAACTTCTATACTTAAGTACTTCTATGTCTGTCTCTACTTTTCTAAGACTTGAACAAATTCACTAAACTGTTGCTATTGTTAGGCATTAGAATATATTAATAAATTATTCTAATAAAATTAGTTTGTTAGTAAATTAGTATCTACATATGTCCATCATTCTAGATTTCTGTGCAAACTCATGAAGATAAGAAATATCTTTATCTGTTTGAATCTTCTACAGAAATTTTTATCAGTGTGTCTTTTTGTCATGCAACTATGCATGTTGTATACTTACCCATTCCATGAGATATCTTCCTAAAGTGTAATTATATGTAGCATGTGCATGCATATATGTGATGTAAGCATGTATGATGCGTTCTTACATATCCTCATGATGAAAAGTTCCAAAATTCCAAAATTCCAACGTCCTTCCATGTCCTTTTATGTTGCTTGTTTAAACTCTTTCTTCATCTCTGGTCAGCATATCACTCTTCTGTATTCTTTCACTTTTGATTGAAGTCTTGTGTTCTTCAAATCAGGATCCACTGGAATAATCAGGAACCAGGAACACACGAGAACAAACATGTATGCAAGAGTGAAATTTATATGTGCATGGAAGTAAGATGAAATCTTCATGAATGTTTGTCAGAATTTATCAATCTTCATTTGTGAAATTAAGCATTACATGTGTACATCTTCATGCATGGGAGTAAGATTTGCATATGTACATCTTCATGCATGCAAGTTCGTCTTCATGCGTGTAAGTAAGTTTTGCATATGTACATCTTCATGAATGGGTGTGTATAAGCATTTCTCAGAATTTTGTTAAGAATATGATTTCAAGTTCTCTAACTCCTGTTTCACTTTTCACTAGGAGATTTATTGTATGTTTACTTTAGTTCTGTATCTTGGAGATAGAATTCAGATATAATGTATTCTCATTTGAAATAACATTGTTTCTGTTCCATTACTATGGTTGGCAGAGAAGTCATATAGAATGTAGATTTACTGTGGCTGCTACTCTTTAAAGGCATATTTCTTTTTGTTTTACTGGCTTTTCTTTCTGGAACTGTACTATTTGCTTCAGGGATGCTTTCCTGTTATCATTTTAACACGTGCAATGCTCTCTTGTCTGTACTCTGGTGGCAAGTATTTTCATGTGCTTTCCTTTGTTTTCATAGGCTTTAATTCACAAGAATTGCTATTCATTTTTTCTTGAGCTATTCGTGTTGCTTCTTATTACTAGGGCTTTTTTTTCCAGATGTCATTTGTATGTATCTTCACTGATGACATGATCATATTGTTGTGTCTAGTGAGGCATCTGAAACTATGACGTAATATCTCCATGGTATACCCACCCTCTCTCCCTTCCCCTCGGTAGAGATTGTTTTAGGATAAAGATTGAGAGATATGGATAACTTCTTTCAGTTCTCATCTATAACTTGCTGTTAAAATCTTTGTTAACAAATTCATCCAATGTGAATCTATGCTTCTCTAGCATTCTAAGTGTTTATGTCTGTCCTAATTATGCAGTTGGAGTTTTCTTCTACAAGGTTAGGAATGTCCTTATTGTTGAATTACTCAGTTCTTCTTTTGATGGAATAACTTATTTTCTATGCTACCTAAGACTAGTCTTCTCATAAGGTTTTGTGTTGTATGTTGCCCTATGGAACTCCAACAAATCTTGGTTTCACTGTTACAGCATGAATGGTACTTGTCATATTTTTGAAGTTAGAGAATAGAAACGAAATGGTGTATCTATCTCTCCTCCTCCAATTCTCTAACATGTTCCTTAACATCCACCTTCCCATTCAAAATCTGTATCTGTACAAGCCATGTAATTAAACTTCTCTATAAACTCATCTTCATCATCAACCCCTAATCTTGCATAAAGTTCTTCCAATGGTATGCAACTTGTTCTGTGCCCAAAAAATATCTCATCATCATAGTCTTGGTGAAATTTTGATTGCACTGGTTTCAGGTATTCAGTCTTCTCACTTGTGTCCCACACATCCCCTCCTTCATCTATCTCTTCATAAAGCTTATAAAATTGGTAAGGCATTTATTCTAAATCATCTTCAGCCATTATTATCATACCTTCTGGTATTCCTTCTGATTCAGTATCTGAATCCGACTCTCTAAATCCAATCACTATATTCTTTGGATTTTTCTCAATGCCATGTACACTTATGTCAGGCTTTGCTAATAACTCTGGCTTTGTGTTTTTATCTAAGTCTATGTCACCAGCTTTTGTCTGTCCCAAATCAGGTTCTGCTTGTTTTCCACTACTAAGCTATAGAACTTCATTTTGAATTGGTAAATTTGATGGTATGGGGATAGCTTCTTCTTGTAGACATTCTATATTGTTATCATTCATAGATCCTACTCTATCACAAGCCTGAGGTTTATGTTTATCTTCACCCTCATTTGACTGTGTAGAGATAGGAATTTTTCCCTCTATGTTGTTATTTTGTTCTGGGAATAAGGTTTGTACCTCTGCATTTCCCCCTGTATCATTAGTAGGATGTGTGCCTTCATTCTGTCCCACAATACATACATATGTTTTTGGTTTTATAGCTAAGGTGTTTATAACCACTAAATCATTGTTCATTTCTTTGCTACCCTCTGCCAGTTGTATGTGTGTCTCAGCTAATTCTTCTTGATTTGATTCATTTCCTATGAAGTCTACATTTGAGGTTGTATTCTCTACTACATTGGAACATGAATCTAAATCATAGCTGTTGCTTTGGCCAGATTCCCCTCTGCCACTTAGAATATCAGCTTCAAGACTGTATCTTGAATTCATGACTGTTTTGTCAGGTACTAAGTCTTCCATTCCATTCCCCTTTTCAAATATAACTGTCATGTCACCTCCATTACTTTGAATAGGATTATTGTTTTCAAAAGTAATTTCAGCTCCATTTTCAGTTAATTTTGTCTTAGCTAAATCATTTATTCTTGGATGGAAAGTTTCAGCTTCTGGATTCAAATGAGATGTTTTTTCTAAGGGCACCTTTGCCATAAGGCTATTTACAGAATTAAGTTAGTTTGATGAATCTGTGAATGGTTTTAAAGCATTGTCATCATTAGCAAATGGTAACCTTTAGGGAATTGAAATTATGTGTCTCTGTATCTGTCACAAACTTCTGCCTGAGTTCTTCACAAACTTCTGACTCTTCCTTTCTAATCCCATTGCCCACTCTACACTGGAAAAAGTTCTCTAAAAATGATTTTATTTCATTGACACTCTTTTCCTGTTTGGTTACTATGCAGCTTTTCTGTAAGTTTCATCTCATTTGCAACTTGTGATGTAATTTCTTTTATTTCTGCATCAATTTCTTTAATCTGTCTCTGCCTTTCTCTTGCTTTATTGCAATAGCTATCACTCACAGATTCACTTTCTTGCACTGACTTTCCACCATTTCCCAACTTTTTTCTACTATTTTTAACTGCAGCCTCATTTTCACTATTTCTTCTATCTCCAAGTGTCACACTATATACCTTAAAGAAAACTGTAATATTTATTGTGAAAGGAAATAGGATTGGAAAAATGGGGATTTTGAGAGGTTTGTATGGGGTATGGAGGAGTTAAGGGGAGAGAGGAAATATGTTTGGAGAGACAAAGGAAGGAGATGCCCCCTGCTGAGAGGAAACAGCAGGGGTCCAATGAGGTCTGTTTGTCTTTGAATGACTGAAACTGAAGTTTAGCTCCCTCTATGACCAGAAATGATAGTCCACGTATCTGACTGTGTATTCAAATAATATAAAGTTTAATAACTAGTTGGTATTAGAGTTTTTTTTTAGCTTCAGACCTGAGGCCAGGCCCCAGAGGCTGGCGAAGGGTTCTCCCACTCCCGTCCACTCTATATCAGTCCAGTTTTGTCTTTTTTAGAATCTTAGCAGTAGACAGAAAGCAAACAAAAACAGGTCTAACCTTCAGAAGAGATTGGTCTTGAATCTTCAGGCTGAACCAAGAAGAGGCACACCACACCAGATTGGGCTGAACAAGTTCCTCTCTCCTCCAACACCAGGAAGCAAGTCCACAAGGCAGGAAGGAAGTGCTAGTCACAAGACCCAACTGCCACTCCCAGTTGGGCCCTTCCCCCACAAACTGTCAGTCTTATTTCCTTTCCACAATCATCCCCTTTTTTTTTGTTGTGACCTTCCCAAAGTCACATATTTATATTATAGTTACCAATTTACTAAATCTACTCTAAGGAAAACTTAGCAGGAAAGTTTGGGTAAGGGTAGTTTTGGGTTTTACAATAAATTCAGTACAATAAATGTTGAACAAAACTATTATAAGGAATTTGAATCTTAATGCTAATACTACTTACTCTACATTAACTAAAACTAATATACTATTTGTAGAAATTACTTACATATAATACAACAATACACATTGTTACACATCATGATGTCAGTCAAATAGAAATATCTATTGATCTTTCTATTTGCCTAAGACCTTATGGAACTAACTATATACATATTTATATTTTGCATAAATACAATTTCAGACACTTGTTTATATAAACAAGGTCTCTCAATATGTCAGTTTGTGATTTTGTATTTTGTGTCTAATAGTGTTGTGTTGAATTAATACTTATCAAGTTTCTTCAGATTTCCACTTCTCATGTTGACTGATGGATCTCTTCTTTCTTCTGTGTTATGTAGTGATGCATGCTATTTCCCTAATATGTGAAATTACTTTTGTTTTATTATTTCAACACTCTCAGTCTTACACATAAGTCTCGTTTTTTTATCTTTCCTCTTCTTATATCAACAAATTTACAAAGTTCAAAGTCTTAGCTGTCCATTTCAGCTTTTTCTCTTTGTTTCTTGTCTCTAGCAGCTTTTCTTGATGCTTTTCCTCTGGGCTGGTTTAAAATCTTTTCCTCTGGGATGCTTTTCCTCTGGGTTGCTTTTCCTCTGGGTTGCCTTTCCTCTGGGATGCTTTTCCTAAACATATCTGAGTACTTAGGTTTGGCCCCAGAGTTTATGGCTTTTTGCATCTCATGCAAATCATTTGCTTGCTTTGAGGACTTTAACTGCAATGTGAACAACACATGGACTTCTTGTATCTAGTTTGTGAATTTTGTGTGTTATTATTAATCTTATGTTTCTTGTTCAAAAAGCAATATTTAATCAAGTGGCCTTTCTTGTGGCAAAAGAAACATTCCCTAGTCTCTCTCTGTACTGGCTTTGCTTTGTAAGTAGGTCTTATGTAACTAGATTTGATATAAGTCTTAACTGTGTTCAATTTCTTGATTTCTTCTATCTCCTTTTCCTTAAGATTTTTCTTTGTCATTTCTAATTTGTCTTTTAGGTCTTGTACTTGTTTACTTTGTTATGAATTACTATCATGTAGGTAAGTTGTTGTCTCATACAGTTCTATCAGGCTGACCGAATCATACTTAGGGAAATAATGCTTGAAGAAAATTTTCAAATGAGGTGTGCATCCCCTTAGAAATTGCCTACGGACATGACTCACAAATTCTTCACTATTAGTTTCTAGACCTAAGATTGATTCTGCCATTTCAGACAATTCAGACAATGTCTGACATGTCAGACATTCAGACGGTCAATGTATGTGGCAGGATGTTCCCCTTTATTCTGCAAGATCTTATCAAACCTAGCCCATGCAATAGGTTTTGAGCAGCATTGCTTTATAGCCTGTAGCAAGTCCTCCCTACATTTCCTTAGGTAGGACATGCTAGTAGGGTTAGCAAAGTTCAGATCTACCCTTTGCTCCACAGTTGGCCAGCTAGTCAGGTTACTATAAGATCTTGTCTTCTCCAGGAATTGTCTCTGTGACAAACACACTGTGGTATCATCGAACGTAATGGACTTCTCCATTAGTGGTGGTGTAATGTCCCTGCACAATCTGCAGGGATCAAGGAGAAAAAAAACACTATCCAAAAGCAGAGGACAAACTGAGGGAATAGAAACACCAAGGAAAAGCAACTGCCTGACTACAATGGCTGAGGGGACATGACAGAGGAAAGACTCGGAGCGAACACTCTGATGCAAATACTAACACCATGGCAATGGGTTCAAGTCAAGAACACATATGATACCAGTGGAATCACACGTCGGCCACGGGGGGGTGGGAGGGAGGAAAAGAAAATGATCTTTGTCTTTAATGAAAAATGCATGGAAATGATCAAATAAAATACTATAAAATTAAAAAAAAAAAAAGGAATTGTCTCTGTTCATGTGGGATGAACAGTTCTGACAGGAGAAACTCAACATCCTCAAAATCAGGATCAAAAATCCTAAAAGCACATTTCAGCTCCTTTTGAGATTTGAAAGGATTTTCTACAAATTTTGGGAAACATCTTTTTATGGATTCAAGTTCCTGTGAGATAAATTGCCTGTGAACCTTAGACTACCAGTTGTTGATGATAGCTTAGTGACTTCCTTTAATGGACAGATTTTCTCAGGTTCACAGTCAGGTTTGTTGTCATTTTCACCTTCATTTTCCTTAGGTACACTATCTACCTGTCCATTGTCCTTGCCAATAACCTGATATAGCCCTTTTATCTTAATGAATTCCTCAAACATGGTCTTAATCATGCTTTCCAGGTTATCAATAGCCAATATCTTTTCTGCCTTAAGGGGAATCACAAATATATCTATCTTCTTTTCTTGGGTCAGAGTCTGAAGGACAGCCATAAAGAGCACATAAACTTGAACCAGGACCTTCCAGAGTATAGGGTCTGTTTGGAATGGCAACTGCAAAACAGACGTAGTTATATTGCCAATGTAATCAATAGAGTCAACGATCATGTGGGCCATTTTACTGTACAATATGTTATAGACCCAGAAACAAGCAATATTAGCTATCACCACAGTTCCAAAAATAACTTGTTTAAACATCTTTTATCTTTTCTACTCTGCCTTTCTAAGGATTGTAGGGGTCAGTAAGTCTTAAGATGCCAATTGTAATAGAAAAGATACTGAGGGGATAGTTGTAATAACTAGATACTCTGGAGATATTTCTAGTTGTAATAAATGGATAATTGAGGTTGACTATTGATCAATATTAGATGGCTAATAGATCAAGATATTTTGCCTACCCTCCACTCTTTACCTCCCTCTTCTTTACATGCCACAATATTGTATGTTGTAACTCACCCCAAAATACCATACATCTCTCTCTTGCCCTAGGTATGTGAATTTTAAAACTACTCCACCCTACTCAGTCTGTACTTTAGAAGATTTGATTTAGCTATTTCCGGATTTGTAACAATGGAAATACTTGGTCTAACAGAATCAGGTCTTAGGAACTCTACATTGCTCCACTCTACTTAGTTTAACAAGGTCAGGAATGTCTGCACCCATACTCAAGGATTAAGTATCTAAGAAGATGGCCTTCAACATACATGTGCAGAAACAGCTGACAGACCCCTGGGCTGTCCTAAGTCAAGCTAAGCTACCATTGGTACAGATGAGATGCAGGAAAGTGACATAAAACCATTTATATAGGGCATTTCACTTCCTCTCTCCACTCTCTTTCCCCGGAGAGGGAGCTCTGGCTGGCAGCGTGCTAAGCGTTCTGACATCTTGGCATGGTGGCAGCTATTTGTCTGGGTTTTGGCAGTGAGTTTTCCCTTGAGCTAATTCAGGTTCAGGAATCTTGGCTGAGCCCTCTTGGAGTTCAGGCTGATGCCTTCCTCCTTTGCTCTCCAAAACCTTACTTTCCTAGAGCCTCTAATCTTCCCCCTGGCACAAGCCAGGCGGGAGAAATCCTATACCCTTTCCTTCTCCCTTCTTCTTAATTTCTTTCCACTATATTAATTAAATCACCATAAATTTCCAGCTGACTTGGGTATTTTTTTTAAATTTGGGATATCCATGGCAACCAAATAATTAATATAGTTTAGGTCACAACGCTAAAATTATCCATTACATGTACGATACTGATTTTTAGTTCTTCTGAGGCAGTGATGTTCCATATCTAAATAGCAAAATGTTAATATTGAAAAAATGGGCCCTAGCTTTTCTGTGGTGGAGTATAAGAGCTTTATAAGTTTCCAGAAGCACTCCAGGCTACTTCCTTTCTTGTCAAATCATCGTCTTCACTGTATGGCTCAGACATATTGTTAGACAAATTCTGTAGAGTTCTCAGTCTAAATGCTTTTCGAAATCTGGAAAATAAACATTCTTCATCTACTTGGTCTTTCCTCTTTGGATAGACAAATAAAACCCCTTTGAGTGATCAATTACAACTCTCTTTCTAGCAGGTTCTGCATTTGTCTTGAGGCTTGTTGCAATCAGTACAATGTCATCTACCTCCAGGAGGAACCTCTGAAGGAACCTGACCATCCAAAGAGCATAAGAAAGATAAGGGCTAGGCAAGAGATGTTAAGTGACTTGTCCAGGGTCACCCAGCTAAGAAGTGTCTGAGGCCACATTTGAACCCAAGTCTGGCACTCTATCCACTGTGATCACCTAGCTGTCTCCTTTCTTCTTACTTTTTACAAAGTCTGGCCTTAGCTCTGAATAGTCTCTGGTCTGACAATACTAAGACAATATTGAGACTCCCATATCAAACAACTCTTTTCTTATCTCTTAAAATGCAATCAATTTTATTTTTGAGGGGCAGATGGGTGGTTCATTGGATTGAGACCCAGGCCCAGAGACAGGAGGTCCTGAGTTCAACTCTGGCCTCAGACACGTCCTGGCTATGTGACCCTCTGCAAGTCACTTAACCCCTATTGCCTAGCCCTTAAAATTCTTCTGCCTTAGAATCAAAATTGATTCTAAGACAGAAGGTAAAGGTTTAAAAAAAATTTTTTTAAATTTTATTTTTGATGGTGTTACAGTATTTGGTGCTTTTCATGTCCAATGACTGCCAGTTCTATTTTTGGAAGAAGCATTCATGATATAGAGGCATGAGTCTTCCATGTAATCTACAAGCCTTTGGTCTTTCGCAATATTTTTTTCCTGCTGAATTGAACTTTCCCATATTTTTTCCAGTCTTCAGCTTTCTTCACCTTTTCCATTGAGATTGCCAAATATCAGATTGCTTATTGATTTAACCTAGAGGATCTTATCAAATTCTTTGTAGAATTTGTCCACCAGTTCATCCTCAGTGACCGAAGTTGTCACCTGAGCTACAGTCATCATAATGACTTCTTACAAATACTTATCATTTCTACTGCAATATCTAATGACCAAATATCCCATGAAATAAGGCATCTTGTAATCTTTGAGTATATAATAAGATCCTCTTTGTTAACTTCCTTTTGTGCCTTTTGATATTAATAAACCTTCAAATAAATTTGAGGCTTAAATTCTGTTCTTTAAAACCTTAAGCCTGACTAAAATAGCATACATTAAAATTTCATGCAAAAATGTGTATATATCCACAAATATATATGCATACATACATGCCATACAAAAATATATGTTTATAAGATGTATGTGTGTTCTTATCTCACTGTTCTCCCAGGTCCCTATTGTAGCCTGGTTTGGGTAAATGAAGAAGCATGCCTGCATGAATAGTTTTGGTTATTCAACTTAGATCTCCATCTAAGTAACCAAGTGGTTCTGTATGATCTGAGGCTTTAGGTTTGGGAGTAGAAGAACTCTGGTGCTTGGATAAGTGAATATGAATGCTTATACATTTTATATGAAGGGAGGATGAGGTCAGAATACTGTTCAACATTTAAAAATAAGGTTTTGCTACTACAGATATGTGTAATAAAGACAGAATTGGAGTTAGGTGGGTGAAGAGCCTAGCATAGTACCTGGCACATAATAGGTACTTAACATATGTTTATTGATTGACTGACTGACTGACTGACTGACTAATCTAAAAAAACCCTGATTCTGCCACAGCTGGGTGGATCAGTGCATTGAGAGCAAGGCTTAAAGATAGAAGGTCTTGGGTTCAAATTTAACCTCTGACACTTTCCAGCTGTGTGACCCTGGGCAAGTCACTTAACCCCCATTGCCTAGCCCTTACCACTCATCTGCCTTGGAACCAATACACAGTATTGATTCCAAAACAGAAGATAAGGGTTTAAAAAAAAATTAAAAATAGAGCCCTGATTCCAATTCAGCCTGTATATGTCATGTTTGTATATATTTGTTTTCATATTGTTTCCCCAATTAGACTGTGAACTGTTTGAGACCAAGAATTGTCTTTGCCTTTTTTTACTTAGCACTTAGCATAGTGTCAGATACAGTAAATGCATAAGAAATGTTTACTGACTAATTGACTTTGTCTCTGTAGTCTGCCATTTGTTCCAGCCCAAATTTATTTGTACCTAAGACAGAGATAACTTATAAAATATTTCAGATCATCTGAACCCCAACTTAAATCTGTGACAAAGTACACTGATTTCTATCCAGATATAACTGGAAAGAATTCATCTTAGCCGGAGTATACTCTGATTAGTTTTTGTTAGGTGACTGCGGTAGTCATAATTTAAGAGCTGTTGACCCGCCCTTCTCAGAGAGAGGTTTTGGCAACTACATCTTATCTCAAGGAGGCTAATATGGTTTGGTTAGATCTGAAGAGATAAGAGAACAGTGAAACAATGTGCATTCCTCACGAGAAACAGGCACCAGAAGAATGCTATGGCCAGGGAGGAGAAAACCCAGCAAGCCCAGCAGAGCTATAAGATCAGCAGAGAGAGCCGACCAACTAAAGAACAGGACTAATGAAAGGATTGTGACACGTCAAAAGATATCAGGCATTCTGTAGTATTAGAGGGGTGAATTTCCCTTCTATCTGTACTTCTCTGGGTTAGCCCCTCATTTGTGATACATGCCAATTCTCATTCTCCTCTGGTAGTAGATGGACAGACAGACAGACAGATAAATGATATAGATATAAAGATATATAGATATGTAGATGATAAAGTAGTTTCTATTTCAATAGAGGGAATATTCTATTACAAATTCATTATTATGCTGTTTTATAAAATAATTTTGTCTTCTGGTTTATTAGGAAAAAAATAAGCATGTCAGCTATCATTCTGAGTGAATGTGTCCCTGGACACAAAATACCCATATACTTTCTCGAACCTTGGACAACAATTTCTGGGGACTCATATATGAGAAGATGTGCTATAGGTGATATGTGTGTGTTATTTATGTATATATAAAGATATATGCACTGCACGTATTTACATTGTATATATTATATATTAATTATTATATTATATTATATATTATATTTGTGTATGCATAAATTGGCTGGAGAATTAGCCTCTGGGTCAGGAAAACCTGGTGCAGTTAGGTGGCACAATAGATAGAGTAGCAGACCTGAAGTTAGGCAGACTCATCTTCCTGAGTTCAAATCAGATCTCAAACACTTGTGACTCTGGGCTAGTTACTTAACCTGGTTGGTCTCAGTTTCCTCATCTATAAAATGAGGTAGAGAAGGATATGGAAAACCATCCCACATGTTCACCAAGAAAACCCCAAATGGTATCACAAAGCATCAGACATTACTGAAAATGGCTGAACAATGAACAAAGAAGGTGTAGATGGACAATTGCCATCAAGTAAGAATGCTTACTAGCTCATCCTATTACATAGAACAGGGTCTTCTGAACAGTGAGAAAACATAGGTTCAAGTCTTGCCTCTCATACATCACTAAATGATTCTGGGCACTACTTGTCAATTCATTTAATCTTTTGATGCCTCAGGTACTCTCAGATTATGAGATGCAGAACAGTTGCTGATCTGCATTGGGAAAGGGGGTCCCTCACCAGGAGTTCCCCCCTGCTCCCACAAAATTGTAGGTCAGGTCAGTTAGAAATTTATATACTAGATATGCATACATAAGGAGAGGGACCGGATCTGTCATTTCACTGATATAAAAAACTCTGTGATGAGGAAATTGTTTCTACTAATACAACTTGACACATTCTAGACAACTTTTAGTCTTAGAAAATTGCCTTGTCCACTTGGAAGCTGGATGACTTGCACAGGATCACTTAATCTCTACATGTAAGAAGCAGGGCTAGAACTTGGCTTTCTACCGAAACATGCTACCTTTACAGTAGCAATTGTGGTGTATGTGTATGTTTTTACACCCAATGGGGCAGTATATGAGAGAGGTTGTCTTAAAGCCAAGGAACTTGGGTTCTAGTCCTGTTTCTCACACATATGGGCTGTGTGACTGGGCAAGTCACTTAATCTCTTATTTCTCTAGGCAGTTTTAAGATTAGAAGTTGCATAGAAGGCACCAAACTGCATTTGTAAATGTGATTTTATTACCAGACAGTTCTGTAATACCAGTGAAATCACAGGTCCAGTCCCTATCCCCATTTCTCTACTCTGTGTGTGTGTATACATGAGTCTGAATGCACGTATGCGTGTGTGTGTATGTGCCTGCATGCATTCATAGATTTAAGCTGCTAATATTCAAGTGTGGATTTTTAAAGTGAAATCCCCCAAATAGTTGTTAAAATAATTCTTATCAGATTTTTATGACCAAAACCAATAAAAAGTATAGGTACAGAAAAAAAAAAGCCCCAATCATTACCATTCTGTTCCTCCATCTGTCTGACTGTACGCATGTACATGACACTAGTGCACGCAGTGCCACACGCTCTAGGCTAACAGTATTTAACATGGTTGCTCTGGAACCCTGAAGTCCGTCTTCTCTTTAGTTGACTCCCTCTGAAGCAACAGCTGGCTGACCTTAGGCAAAACTGCAAATCCCAGAATTGTCTCATCCTAGGTCAGTGAGAGGCTTCAGAAATCATCTGTGTGCCTGCCCTCATTTGGCAGAGGAAGGAATTCAGGTCAAAAGAGACTAGTTGACTTGCCCAAGGAGACATAGCAAGTTAGTGGCATAATCAGTAACAGAGCCCAGTTTTCTGGATTCCCAACCACATCATGCAAAGATATCAATAGCAGATAGTCATTGAGCCCTATAAAGCTTGAAAATAATGAAAAAGGGGTTCTCTTTCCCCCTTTTCATGGGACAAGAGAAGTGATCATTAATAATTGTGCTGAGGCACCTTGTAACATGCTTCCATATCCAGTAACAGCACATTCATGGTTGACCAGTGAATTGCATGCTGGTAAGATGTGTTTATCAAAGCTCTGGTGGTTAGAGTTTGAAATTAGGTAAGAGAGTGGAGGTCCCATGGTAGAAAACTCAGCTTAAGCTACAGGACAAGCAGAAGAATACTAGGCAGGACAAGATATCATTGACTTCAGGATTTTTGAAGCACAATAGGATCTCGTTTATGCAACTAATACATTCCAAGACCCTTCATGTAAGTTGAAAACCATGTGTAATAGTGAATCCCATTATTCAATCAGTATTTCTTATACAAACATACCCAGGCATTTGTTGAGTTTTCTTAGGCTTATCAGAGTTACCAGTCTCTCCACTCGTACTTCAGGCCCATTACTAATAACTAAATAGACTTCATGAAACAAAGTAAAGCACTACTCTGATGCTGACACAACTTTTTAAAAGTGAAAACTCTGGCCAAAGACTGATGAAGGAACTAATATTTGTGCAAAACAATGTAATGACACACTAATGCTTCTCAGAGCATGATTGAGTGAACTGCCATGAGACTTTATGCTGCTTGAAAAAAAATGGCCTAGAATTAAAATTTTTTATTTTACATATTTTTCTGGCTTTATTTTTTTTCAATTGTCAGTTACATATATCTGAATTCATGGGTTTGAGCAAAATTTTTAAATTATTTTTTTATTTTATGAATTTTTCTGGCTTTACTTTTTTGATTGCCATTCACATATATCTGAATTCATGGGTTTGAGTAAAATGAGGCCCTACTGAGGATCAGAATAGTGTTGCAAGGTATCCTGGAAAGAATTCTGTGCTCAGCACAAAAAGATCTAGGTTTGAAACTTGGCTTTCCTAGATATTGCCGATGTGAGCTTGGAGAAATCATTTTCCTTTTCTGGGGCTCAGCTTCCTCATGTGCCACTAGCTGATTTCTAACATTCCTTCTAGCTCTGATCCCTTTGGTTCAGCTGAAGTTGCAGCAGAAGAACCATAGAGTTCAGAGCTAGAAGGAATGTTAGAAGGTTAGTTAGTTAGTTAGTTAGAAGTTAGTCAGAATGAAGATTTGCAGTATGTTTTTTAAGTGATGTATGACTGTTTTTGTGAAATTATTCACATCATTCATTCTTCTTTTTAGAGGGGGTACCACCAAAGTAGAGAAACTGGTCCCCATATTTTACTCCAGGAATTCTGACATGCTCCAATCTAGCCTAGCCACCCACCCACCACCAGTCCCAAGGGTACACCATAATGTAGCCCTAATTAGTATAGATACTAAATAAACTTAACCCTACTGCTGCTTGGAATTCCCAGTTTCAAAGAATCCACTAGCCTCAGTTTCTCCAATAGTAAGAATTCATAAACATATACAACCACACCACATCAATCTTGTTGGAAGATGGTATTTTGGAAACTAATTTCTCTCCTAAATCTAAATTACATACTCACCTGCACCCTGTAGAAGTACAAAGGTCCAATTCTTAAAAATGAGGCCAAAATGCAAAAAGTACCAGACAACAGAGAGAAATGTTATTGTTTCACCTTTATCCACAGGGTTAAGGAACATTTTGGAGAAGAAAACAACTTATTACATCAAATGATGCTTTCTCTAGAATAAGGAGAGGAGCAGAGGGAGGAAATACCTGAGAATTTTAACATAACCAGCCACAATGAAAAAGAAATTTCTACTGTGCTCTACCCTAAAAATTATATATAGATATAGATATAGTAAGGGTTAAATTTAATGGTTGAACAATAATTTTATGAAATAATGTGGTCACCAACATTTATTATATCTGAGTCAGAAATTTATTTACAAATATATACAAATAGAAAAGAAACAATAAAGAAGAGAAATGTAAGGGGGTTAGAGAGGTTATCTGTCCTATCTTAATCCAGGCAGAGATTAATTAGCTTTCAACCAGGAAGGTTAGTAGTGAGTAACCACAAGGCCTCCTCCAAGATGGGAAGCTAGTCTCTCCAGAAACTAGGAAAGGAGTCAGCCTTTCACTCATCCCACAAAGTAGTCCAGGCATCAGAGTCCAGGTTGAAGCCAAGCTCCAAGACTACAGTCTCCAGTGAAGCTCCCTCGAAGACTCTGCAATCAGGAGACGATCTCCACAAGACTGACTAAAGCTGAAGGATTCATGGCTTTTATGGTGCTAGCACTGTCCAGGGGGAAGTGTTTGTGGAAATGTAAAAAATAGCCTCGAATACAGGACTACAATCCCCACAAGCCTTTGCTCCACTTCCCCAGAATGCCTTGTAATCTCACCTGGGCCGAGATCGAGAAGGTATTTTAAGCGGATTCAAAGGCTTTTGAGGGGGGGGGGCTCTTTTTGGACTTCAGTTTTGGAGCAGGTGGTCTCTTGCGTGATGTGAAGTTATTTTGTCTAGGCCTCTGGCCTAGGCACATGTTTCTTACTTGTATATTTTTTAATCTTTAACCTTTAATAAACCTCTAAAAAATATAATACTCCTTGCAGAGAGAAACTAATTTCTACCTGCCTCAGTCTCCCCACCTCCCTTAAAATTTAACTGTTACAGAAACCAGTTCTCACCTTCTGGAGGAATGATCTCTGATCATAGGATTCACAAGTTTCTGGAGTTGTCACCCATTGTAGTAAGTGACTTGGGAACTCAAATTTTTGTTGGTTCAATCCAAAAGTGGACAAAGGAGAGTTAATCTTGTTTTCATAATCTAATGAGTTGCTAAATAGGAGATGAGATACTAAGTAGGGGTAATTAAGTTATTGTTTAACCGAGTGTTAACTCAAAATAGACAAAGGGAATAAAGAATTCCCTTTTACAAGTGTAAACTCAGAAAAGAGAACAAAGAATTCCCTTTCACAATATACATATATATATACATATATTCCTAATTTCTTTCTGCTGATACTTGTTTTTTTATCATTTTGATCTCTGTCTCCTTCACTTTAATATGGATATTTGACTACAACTAGCATAAAATGGACTTTCTTTTCTTTTTTTTTAAACCCTTACTTTCTGTCTTAGAATCAATACTCTGTATTGATCCTAAGGCAGAAGAGCATTAAGGACTAGGCAATGGAGGTTAAGTGACTTGCCCAGGGTCACACAGCTAGGAAGTGCCTGAGGCCAGAGTTGAAGGTAGGACTTCCCATCCCTAGGTCTGGCTGTCAATCCACTGAGCCACCTAGCTGCCCCCTAAGCTGGACTTTCTTACCATTTACCCTATTTATCTCTCTAATATTCAGGAACCCCTGCTGTGTCCAAAGGGGCTAAAGTACTAAATTCACTTCCCTACTAAATCCATTTTTTTTTTTATTAAGTGAGCTCCCTACTATGGTCCCAAGTCTGAAATCTAATTGGATTTGATTCTAAGGGAATCTGGCCTCTAATAAGAGATGTAAGCTCATTCACATTCATCAATCCATTAAACTCTACTTCCCTAGTACTCCAAGGACAAATTATTTAAAATTTAGGTGTAGGGACACATCTGTGGCTTCCCTAAAAGGAAAACTCAATCTATAATACAAATCAGGTATTAGACAATTAATTTCCTACACACAAAACAAATGCTTCAATAAAAAAATACTCACATAAGCACAATGACAATAATACTTAAAACAGGCTTCAGTAACAACATAACTCTAGGTGTCCTTATCTGGAGGCTGATACTTAAAGTTTAACAGAATATAAAGCAATGTTGAAGACTGCTGATCAGGCATTTGGCATATCACCTTCGCTCTGCACAGGTCAAGCAACTCTCACAAAATGTCCAATAGTGAAATAAATTTGACCCAATCCTCTTATCATTAATCATTCTCTCCAATATAGAAGCTTCTCCTACTCCAGTTAGCCAGCTCCACTCATTGGATCCAGGACCTCTAGAATTTAAAAGTTCACCTCTAAGCTTGAACTTGTCCTCTAGGCTAATGTTGGACCACCTAATCAGAAAAGGAAATAGAAGATAGAAAAGGCAACTGAAGCCCAAGTACAAATTCATCTAGTTGAGTCTATGTGGGAGAAGCTGAAGAGAAAATGTATGGCCCATTCCCCTGCTCCTGTACCAGGAGTCTAAAGGCTTTACCACAGAGAAGAGAGGAGGCAAAAGCACCAACCAGAAGCTGCCTCTTTTAGGAGACAAAGTGGTAATGCACCTTATCACTTTCACTGGATAGGAAAGTACCCAAGAAACCTGGTAGACTTTGCCACATCACAACTTTCAGTACTGTATTACCACATCATCAGAAGTAGGCAGTAAGTTTATCATCTCTGACATGTCCACTTGCTAAGTACACAGCCAAGATTGGCTGGAAGTAGACAGGGAATGTTTGCATTTCCTCTATATAACCCACATTATACATCATTCATTGCTTAGTCAAGGTTTTACAAATTAGTAGTAGTTGCACTAGTAGTAGATGCGATAGTAGCAATAGCAGTTATACTAGTAGTAGCAGTAGTATGACCAGGTTGGTCAATGAGCCCAGTCCTTATGAGCAATTATAGCGTGTTCAGATTATGTTCTTTGAGTATATTCTCATCCATTAGCCAAGTGGTAAAAAAAGAAACATCTTTGAGTGGCTACAGAGTAGCTAAGACTGAAGTATAATCAAAAGGCACTAGTTTACTAAAGCCTGTTTCTTTTCATCTGATTCTTTCAAGTCTGGTGGTCTTGCAGAGCGAGACAATCAACGTCCAATGTTGAACGTTACCCTCCCTACCCAAGACCAGTAGGAATATAGCATTTACCCTTTGGTGTTTGCTTTTCCTGTTAGAGACAACAATCTTATACATTTCAAAATGTCAAGACAGTGAGTGTCCAGGAGGTCCAGAAATAGAATCAATGACTGGGCTTGTGGCCAAGCAGTACAGCTCTGAGGATCTGTGGGGAAAGGAGCATCTTTCAAGACTCAGCCCACCTGGTGGTTGAGATAACTCTTTCAGCAGTGATGCTAAGCTTGGTGAGAGCATTGCCGTGTTCAAAGTCAGATTCCACTCCTCCAAAACAGAAATCGTATAAGGGAGAATGTGCCCTAAGTATTAGGAAGGAAATGTTTGGATTTCTGTTCTTTCTGTCTTTGAAGTAAATATCCCCTTTGGAAAAGCTGACGTTTGTTAGTTAGGGCACTCATTAATGGCTACTAAAAGGGATTGGGAAATGAAACACACCAGAAAGTTCTTGACCCAAAGCAGAAAGACATCTGCAACTTCTCAGGGATACCTCTAGAATCCAAAGGGGAGAATGTAGTCAGTCTTACTCTGAGAAAATGAGGTCAGAGCACTCCCTATATTATTATTTAGTAAAAGAGCTCTGATCCTGATTTTCATCACTCTTGTGCTATAGAAATATCATTTTTTTCTCAGTCTATCTCACTTTCCTTATTTGTCAAATAAGGAGACCAATACTTTTCTTTCCCAGCTTACCTTAGCTACTTTATATCACCATCGAGTGACTCTAGTTAGAAAATAAATGTGAAAGTTCCTTGATACACAACTAAGTACTCTCCAATTGCAAGCTGTTATGATTATCAGTGCCCAACCCAGCACTCAGCACATGGAAGGCCTTTATAAATGCTTGTTGAGTGACTGATAATTACTGAGCCAACCAGGCACTCCTGGGTGCCCTATGAGGGAGTGTGTCAGTGCAAAGGGTTATAAAACATGCCTGTGTCACCTCCCCCCAACAATGACACTAGTATCATGTTTCCATTCCTGTTAGATTCTGAAAGAAATTTCCCATGGTTTTGAATTGAATATAGAGTTAGAGCACATGATCAATTTATTTGCCTGGGTAATGAGCCAGAGTGGGTATGATTAACTCAGGGTAAAATAAGACAGCAGCTGAAGAGTGGGTGGAAGGTTATTCTGACTTAACTGGCAGCCCTTTGACTAGCTTACTGAGTAGCATGCTTACCATATGCAGAGGAGCATGTCAATACAGATATGTGCAGAGTGAAGGGTGAGAGCAGCCAAGAGTGTTGAGAATCTCATGGTGGGAATTCGAAGGGGAAGGAGCACCCTGTTCCAAAAGTTCTGTCTGACTCTTGCAAAGATTTGTTTTTTAATTCTCAATTTGACATCTCAAACTAGGCATTTAAGAATACATTTGCTGAATTTGAATTTGAACTTAAATTTCTCTTGATTGTATATGTTTTCTATTCTTATGTGCTTCTGTCATTTCACACTTATTAATTTTTCTAACTTCAGATGCTTTTTAAAATTGAATCTGATGTCTGTGCTAGCTTAAAAGAATGCACTGAATATTTGGTATATGATGGGGATGTTAGGGGAGGGGTAGAATTGGAGAAAAAAGAAGACAAACTGTTTCTTTAGGAGTAGGGTTAAGTTAGTCCTTATATCTACCAGAATTTGGCAAGTTGGGACTGGATGTTGTCATCAATCCATTGTCTTAGTCACGTCTAACTTTTGGTGACCCCATCTGAGGTTTTTGTTGTTTTTTTTTTTTGGCAGAGATACTGAAGTGGTCTGTCATTTCCTTCTCCAGCTTATTTTACAGATGAGGAAACTGAGGCCAGCAGAATTAAGGGACTTGCCCAAGGTCACATAGCTAGTAAGTGTCTGAGTTCACATTTGAACTCAGGTCTTCCTGACTCCAGGGCCAGCCCTCTCTCCACTGAGCCACCTAGATGCCCCAATTTTTACCCCAGATTCTGAGTTTTGGCAGCTAGGTGGTATAGTGGATAGGGTATGAGTCTAGAATCAGGAAGCCCTAGGACTGAATATCTATTTCTTAAAAAAAAACATTTTTTTTTTCCATAGGAAAGAATAAAGTGAAATGAAGACATCAGGACATTTTTAAAGCTTATAGGCTAATACAGATGTTATAAAGGATAGTGTTAGACTTGGAATCAGGAAGACCTAAGTTTAAATCCTGCCTTAGACACATCCTATCTGTGTGAGCCTGGGCAATCTCTCTGCCTCAATTTCTTCAGGTAATCTCTCTGCCTCAATTTCTTCATCTGAAAAATGGGAATTATAATAGCACTTACCTCCCATAACTGAGATTTCTTAGTTACTTGCTGTTTGGGAAAAGCAAAGGCGGATGACCTAAAGAAAAAGAAATGGAATTCAGAAGATTTCAATCCTAGTTGTTCCATTTAACTAGTCAGATAACTTTGGGCAAATCCTTTAATTGTGTCTTTCAACTTCGCAGGGCAGGATGAGGGGGAGCGTTAATAATCAGTCTACTACAGTGTAAGCTTCTTGACAGTCTCAACTGCCTTAGAGTTCTGCCTTTGTTGTGCAGTAGAGCTGATAGATACAGCTTGCTACACATTTGCAGAATTAGCCCTTCTGCTAGAGCTTCTGCCTTACTGTGTGGCCTAGCGTAAATCACTCAATCTCTGCCTCAGTTTCCTCTTTTGTAAATTAGGAATAATACTATTTCCCTAGGTTGTTGTGAGGATCAACTGAGAAAATATTTAAAAAGCATTGAGCACAGAGGACTTTACACCATACACAGTGCAGTAGCACAGTATGTTCCATAAAAATATTAGCTATTATTATTGATAGATGTTCAAATGTTCTGAAAAAGTAAAAAAAAACAATCTTATAACCTATCAGGTGTTACTAATGACTCATGAATCAAGTCACTTATTTTCACTGCCTTAAGATGACAGGCATTTTAAACTCAGTAAATTCTCACTAGAATTAGAACTTTTTATTCCATTGGTGTTCATCTTTTGAAAGTAGAGTCTCTTATTAGGAACTGGAAATGAAGGGGTGGATCATTAATTCCGAACAAGTTGTTTGTATGCAGGCCACTTAAAATCAGAGACTTAATATGTCAACAGAGACTTAATTAACTCAAGGCTGAAGCCCATTGTACAACAACCCCAAAAGGGGGGTGCGGGTGGGAACAAAAGCCTTTTTAGAATCTCCTCCAGCTGAATCTTTTGGAGAGGTGCTGATTGCCAGCAGGAGTAATGGCTATTTAACTGGATGTGATGACATCAGCTTGAGTCACACTGGTATGCAAAACAGGTGAGATCATTTTAAGCTAATCAATTGGGTGGCTAAAGAAAGGTACCATTCACTATTTATTATCTCAATCCTCAAGAAAGAGAACTGGCTTTAGTAAGGAGAGGCTGGGGCATAAAGAAAGTTGAAACCAAATGAGACTGGAATTGGGACACAAAGGTCTTGCTAGCAGCAATCTGTCTCCTTCATATGCTGGCCTAAGGGCGATTTTTCTAGGGGTCATCCAGTGGGACCAAAAAAACAAAGCTTCCAGTTTCAGATGAGGGGAATTTGCCTATAAATGTGGCTTTCCTGTGAGCTGCTAATGCTGGTCTAGGGCCTGGGAATGTTTCTGGAGCTATAAAAAAAAAATTGTGCTAAAAGGTACTTAGTTTTTGCACCCAGAACAATTGCCTAATCAGGTAGCATTGAGAGTAGAATAAGACTTATTTTCTTGTGCTTATTGAATTTAAATTCAGACTACATGCATCCATAAACTTCATTTGGTATCATTAAATATCTATTTATTATCTATACAATATATAATTATATATTATACATAATTATATATTATACATAACATGTATAATATATAATTACATATTTTATCATTGAATATCTGTGTTGTATATGTAATATGATGACAAAATATATAAATGTGAGTGTATTTAATTATGTATATATAAACATAACTCATATAAATGACAAATATATAAATATATGAATATATAGATATATTTACATATAAATATATAAACTAGTAACATAAATGACAAAATATGTAAATATATACATAGATAATATATATAAATATTAACTATCTATCTCATATGGGACTATGTGGCTTACACGGGCATACATTTTAAGTTAGGTAAACTAGTCCGAGGATTTTAAGACTAGCTGATACTTATGGCTTAGCAAAATGTATTCTATACAAACATTTGTTTGGGGGCCTCAGAACAAGCCCATGAGAAAGGCTTTTAGTAAGGTATTGTGTTGTCGTGTCATTTGGTCTCATTTGGCTCTTCTTGACCCCATTTTGGGGTTTTCTTGGCAAAGATACTAGAATAGTTTGATATTTCCTTTTCCAGCTCATTTTACTGATGAGGCAAATAGGGTTAAGTCACTTGTCCAGAGTCCCACAAGCTAGTGTCTGAGGCTGGATTTGAACTCATGTGCATTTGTTTTCCTGGTTCCAAGTCCAATGCACTACCCACTGCACCACCTAATGTAATAGATGTCTTATTAGCCTAATTTTTACAGATGGGGTAGCTGACTGTAGTCCTCAAATTTCCTTAGACTTATAAATGTTGGAAATTTGAGGTTTACACATAGCTAGTAGGCCCCACAGGTGAGATTAAAACACTCTCGCCTGCCTCCAAAATGTGTTCTTTCTATAATATACCACAATATCTTGCATAAAGAGCATCATCAGAATTTTTCAGAAAGGTAATGCCTGAATTTTTTCTGATGCTTAGGATGGTTTCCCTTGGCCAGCTTACAAAAGGCTTCCACCTTTGATGAGTACTCAGAGAATATAGATTCATGTTAGTATGAGCCTAATTAGGAAATTGGTTGGGGGGAAAAAAACATCTTATGCACTAGTGCATTCTGAAGTCCAATAGACATGATTTTTAAAATGTGTTTTTATACATTATGCTTTTTTCCCATATGTGAGAGTAAATAATTGAAATTTTACCACATTGACATTTAAACATGCATTGTGAGAAGAGCAATGAATTGGTTAGTGTGAGATGCAAATGTAGTGAGAATTTTTTCTTTCTTCAGGTAGCAACACCTGAAATTGTTTAGGTCTCCCAGCTCACTGCAGGCTCCCCCTCCCCCCAGATCATATGGGAAGCAACCCCAGGTGTAGCAGAGAAACCAGATAGACACAGAGAAGTTGAAGAGGTAGAGAGAAGACACAAATTTTTGAATGACTAATTAAGTAATCTCTGAGCTACACATGTATGAGAAAAGCCAATCCCCCGGTATATTTATTGATTTCCGGTGCTTGCAACCCCAGAATTTGCTTTTTAAAAAAGATGAAAGCCTTCTCTTTTTGATCGAATTGAGATTTTATCTTGCTCTTCAGTAAAAGAGGCCATTTAGTCTTTTTTTTTCATTTACCATCTGTCTTAGTATCAATTCTAAGATAGAAGAGCAGCAAGGTCTAGGCAATTGGGCTTAAGTGACTTTCCCAGAGTCACATAGCTAGGAAGCATCTGAGGCCAGATTTGAACCCAAGTCTGGGGCTCTTTCTACAGTACTACCTAGCAGTCCCAGTCATTTACCCTCATATATTCTCTTGTCTTCCACAATCTGTGAAACTTTCCCACTGATTACTCTTTTATTATTTGCTTGGAACTACATCATTAATTTTTATATAATAAGCATGGGGTGGAAGGGAGTTAAGATGCTTGGGAATAAGCTCTTACCTTCCTACCCTGAGGCAGAACTACTTCCCATCCAGAATGACCAAGAAAAGTGATTTTTATTTAGAATTCCCAGAAGGATATTCATTATATCCCTAGGCTGGAGACATTTGATATCTATGTGATAGATATGATTCTATCTAATACCTGTCCTGGAGGCAGAAAAGTAAGAGTTCAAATGAGTCCTAGCCCCAATTCCTGCTCTACCTCAAGATGGCAATCTGAAGTCTCTTTCTTGGAGTCATGGAATGGGCATTTCCAGAACCCAGATCTTATCTATCTAAATATATCCCTGCAACAATAGCCCTATGAGGTAGCTATAACCAAGATTTAAACTCTGACATGAAGCAATGAACCGTCATAGAAGTAATTGGAATAACTCTTCACAACTGCTCCTCTGCAGATTCTTGGAACCTGAATGACCATTGAGGAGGAATAGAAGAGCTCTGGGAAGCTTTTAGATTCATAGAAAACGTTGTCCCTCTTAGGAAATATACTAGTCCAGGGATGGGGAAAAGAGAATACCAGACCAGAGTGAAGTCACCCTCTCTCAATGCAATGATAGAGTTCATTAGAACTAGAGCCTAGTGGGAACCAGAGAGCAAAGGAAAAGCTTTAGAGTAGAGAAACCCTGGAGGGCACTATTAAGCAATGTCTCTTTGACAAGGAAACCCAGAAAGTGTTGTCCACTGCAAGGGCTATCACAGAGATTTTTTAGTTTTGTTTTTATTTTTGCCTGAAAAAGAGCGTTAGCAATTCTACTCAAGAGCTGTGGAGAACTGTAATCCCTGAGAAGCTTCAAAGGGCAGAACTGCTAAAGAAGTGAAACCTGACATTATATACTGGAAAATGCCATCCATGGTAAGAAGATCTACTCTGTCTCCGGGGACCCTTAAGGCAGCTGAAGACATGTTGAGAAGCAACATGCTGAGTCACTCTGAAAGACAATAACTTCTAGAAGCCCTATCTACTGACCTTGGAAGTAGGTTAAGTAGTGGAATGGATAGAGCCTTAGTCCTGAAGTCAGAAAGTCTAGAATTCAGATCTAGCCTCCATTTATTAGCTATGTGACTTTGGGCAAGTCTCTTAACCTCTGTTTGCTTCTCTTTCCCCAACTGTAGAATAGGGATAATAATAACACATAACTCAAAGGGTTGTTGTAAGGATCAAATAAGGTGTGGTAAAAATTTATTAGAAGAGACGCTAAAATGTAAAACAAAGTCTCCAAGCCAAAAAGAAATAGGTTTATTGAGAGAGGACCAGTCTCACAGTAAAGCCAGACTCTGGTTAAGACCAAAGACTCCAAGCCTTGTGAGTGGCCACTGTGTATACCCATAAATTTGTTACTAAAAATATACTTTTTTTTAGTGGTTGAAACAAGTATTCCTTATATCAAAGTTCTAGATACAGTCAGAGAAAATAAAACAAAAGGAGAAGTGAAGTAAACTTGGTTTAAAACTACATGGGTGTGTAAATACATGGGTGTATTTGACCAACAATTTTACATAATACTGCATAGGGTGAAAAAAAGGTATATCAGCTATTTCAAAATACCTGGATGAAGAAAAACTGGTCAGAAAATAACTGGATTAGGAAAAGCTGGGTGAGAAACTGGTGATGCTAATGTAATCATGAGGAGGTAGGGGATTTCACATTCACAAAGGTAATATTGTTAAGTGCTTAGCCCAGTTATATACATGTATATATGTATTATACTCCCTTTGCATCTGTATGGTTCATGACTATCAATGAGTAAGGCAAATTTTGCCATGAACTTTGATTATTGAGCACAGTAATCAAATCAGTATCACCAGTGCTTTTAGGTAGAGTATATCAGTTGGCTGTCCTATAGGTCAACTTACCTTCTCTGTGCCTTCCTAGACTCTTCCTTAACCCTGATCTCCATGGTCTTAAATGTGTTGTAGGCGTGTTCAGAACAGGAAATGTTTCACTTGTATATTTGTATTCCTACTGCCTGAGCATATAAGTGCTTAATAAGTAAAATAAATGTTTGGGGCTGTTTTTGGTGATTCATTCATAGCTTTCTTTGCTTGGCTCATAGTAAGCTCTTAGGTAAATTCATATTGACTGGCTCTGGTCAGTTCTACCAGGTTGCTTTGCATATCTGGGGAATGCGTTTTGTTTTGGTTGCTTAATTTTTTTTTTTAACATTACCAGGTATTGACCTGAAACAAACCAGCCAGCCCTGCTGGGCTTCAGATGCCTCATCTGTAAAATGGGGGTAGAAAATTTTTTTTAATTTAATCTATCCAACAGCAGGGAATTGGAACAGGTAGCATTGCCAAATGGAATGGTGCAATTTCAAGTTTTGGGGATTTAGGGTCAGAGAACCTAGGACTCTGATTTCTTGATTTCTGTCCTACTACTAATCCAAGGTTGCTTATATGGCCTTGGTCAAGTCGCTTATATTGTTATCCATAAAATGAGAGGATGGAATAAAAGAGAGCTATGCTCTCTTCAGGTGGGAGTTTTAAATATATCCCCATATATGGTATATTCCTTTAATTTTATGGTGCTGACAAGTCTCAACAGCAGAAACAAAAACAACAATGTTACAATAGAGAAGTGATGCTGCCTCAGTAATGCCATATCAGCTGTACATATGACACATTTAAGACTATGTGATACCCCCTGAGAGTAAACTCCTTAAAAGGATATAGACTTGGAGCTATAGACATAGATACAGATAGACATAGCTATAAAGATGGTATAAGAGATAGAAAGAAAAGTTTAGTTGTCACTGGATCCTTCTCTCTGACTTTTCACTGCCACATATACAGGAGCTAGGAGTAGGATGGACTGCCAGTGACAACATCAGACCATTCTACTACATTGCCCTTACTGCCTTTCATAGTGTTTGCTTCAGAGGGAAGATATAAGCGAGCTTGTTAGACATGGCCAAGGTGAGAAGAGAGATATGATGAGTGCATAAGAAGTTACCCCTGGCACAAGGTCACAGAATCATTTTTGAACATTTTAATACTTGCAGCATGAAAATCAATGGACCAACAGTTTTAGAAACTTCTTGAATTTAAAGAGGGTGCAAAGGGGAAGAGCCACTCTTTTCCCAGGGTGGTTAGACTAGCCTTATTTCATAGCTTTCAAATCTTGATTATAAGGAAAATGGGTCTGGGGTGACAAAGACCTTAGCCAAGGACAAAGCTGGTAACTTAATTATGAAACCCAAAACATGTATGCTATTCAGAATGAACACATACCAAAGAAATGAACCATTATATGCATAAACTGGTTCTGGCTGTACATCAATACAATTTCTCCAGAGCAACTGACCTCTTCCCTATTGATTATGGTTTTATCATCAGAGAATGAATTAGGAGCCTTTATGGCAGACACAAGGAGGCAGTGTTGCCTAATGGTCTGTTCTCAAGCTCATGATTCAGGTATTTTTCCCTTTTTATCCCAGCCTTATCTGCTAAGTTACCTGAAACAGTTTACCAAATCCATGTGTCCTTTTTCCTTTGCTTTACATAAATGAGGAAGATGACTTTTTGTTTCCTTTGAGTAAACGAAGAACAAGACTTAACTGGATGAATTGCCCATTCAAGATAAGCTTTGTGAAGGAAAATGGCAAAGACACTTAAAGATTCAGGATTATCAACCTAAGACCACAAGATCAAATTCTGGCTTCAGAATTCAGAAAGAAAAAGAATATCAGGACTCTGGAAGGCCCAAAGTGTGAACAGCCTTGGCCAAATGTGTTGTCTGCACGTTTGTCTCTACTGGGATTCTCTTATGTTTACTTTTCCTACTAACACTATATTCCTCAGAGAGTGTGTGTATATTCCCAGACTTTGAGAGGTGGGGGCATTTCATTCATGTTATACCTTCTTTAGGGGCTACACACTAATCACAATCTCACAGTATTACAGGTCTCAGATGGTTTTTCTCAGTCCCCAGACTAGATTTGATGAGCATGGAGTAAAATGGAGTCTGAGGCACTAATGTTGATCTAGTAAGGAAGCATAGAAGAGGCTTGATTTCATCAGCCTGGGGTTTTTGCATATCTTTCTCCCCCTACAGCTACTCTAGAGGAGGAAATTTGTAATGAGACCCCTGTGGATAAGGGCACTGGTCACACTCCAAGCAAACTGAAAATTTTTTCATTCAAAAAATATTTGTGCCTCTTATGAACATAAAGAGAATACATGTTGGGAGGTAGAGGCAAATGCAAAAAATTTATAAGATGCAGTTTTTAATGCTTTCTATCTATTAATAATCTAGTAGGAGAAATTCAATTAAATCTATTGACTACTACCTACTATATGCAAAATGCCATACAAAGCAATATATATTAAGTGCCTGTTTAATATAGACGTTGTTAAAGGAATTTAGAAAAGAGAAAATTTGTTTCCAGCTGGGAGTGATTGATAAAGGCTTCACTTAGGTCAGAGGAAAGTCCTAGAATTCCTGTAAATCTTTTGATAAAGTCTTTCAAACCATCCTTGGTTTAAAGGAAATAGACTAGTTAGGGGTATTCAGAGCTGAGTGAATGAATAAGTCATTAATAAGATATTGGCAAAATGGAAAGAAGGTTCTAGTGGAATTCCTCAGAGACCTGTCCTTTACCATCTAGTGTTAAATAATTTTATCAGTCACTTTGATAATGACATACATGACATCTTTATCAAATATTTGTATGACATAAATCTAGGAGGGAAGGCTAATACACTAGATGACAGTTATGATCCCAAAAAAGTCTCAACAGACTAAATTAGCAAGTGAATTATTGAAAAAGTTGAAATTTAGCAGTGATATTATGTCCACTCCAGGATATGTCTCTCAGCTTATGCTCTCAAGTTGTGTTTCCTGAGAATGGCCAGATTTAAGGTAGTCTATGGATGTGTACTCTCAAAATTATAGTTTATGAGCCAGGTAGAAACAACCCAAAGCAAAGGCTTTTAGTGAAATGATACCATGCATTTTCCTCATAAACTTGGAACACACTGTCAACATGGAATCTAGAAACCCCAAACTTGTAGCCTAGTAAGATCCGATGACCCCCAAGTTTCAGGACTAGATTGTAAATTGGAGACCCCAAAGTTTGTACTTGTTCCCTGTTCCTATGAGAATCCACCCTGAAGGGAATCTCAGACTAGCAGTTTCAGACTGAATAATGAATAATGGACCCTATTATATCAGAGACCCTTTCCCAAGAAGACCCACACCTGGGCAGGGACCACCCTTTTAGAATCCATGGTAAGCAGCCCCTTACACCCTAGCCTCTAGCTATGATTCTTTTCCCTAGCTTGATTGTATTCTGTCAGTATAGTTTGAACACTCCCATTTCCTTGTAACCATGGTAATGTCAATCAATCATCTTTCCCTGCCCCTGGATCCCCCAAATGGTATATAGGTTCCCCAAATTCTTTTGTTGCTTGGAGTCATCATCTAGAGCAGTGGTACTCCCAGGGATAATATCCCAGGAGTCCAGAGTGTAAACCCTGTAAAACTTGTGGCAACCTTTATTATACAGGTAATGCAGAGCAGTCATATAATCTCTGGAGGGAAAAGGATTACATATATGTCCAAATTATGTAAGACTCTTTGGAAGATATACAAGGGATTTTAGTCTTATTTGAGCCATTCAGGAGTGTTATGGGTCACAGTATAGCCTGTTTTTGATACCTCTGGTCTGGACCATAGGCACCCTTTTTGTCAATTAGTTTTTCCTACATGGATAAACTGGTCAATTTTTTTTTTTGACTGATCATGGATCTCAATTAAAATGTTCCACAACGTTATAGGGCTTGAAGCAATCAGCACAATAGACTCATCATTTCCCCTTGGGGTTTCTTAACCTTTTTTATATCATAAACCTTTTTTTAAATGGATAAAATAAAATACATATGATTACTAAGGAGACCCATTCTAATGAATTATTAATTATTAAAATTATTATATATATAAATTATTAAAATATTAAAATATATATTTTTTAAGTTCATGGAATCCAGGTTAAAAAGCTCTAATAAAGTAAGAATCCCTCTTTGACTGGTACTGTTATTGGAACATCTTTGCCAAGCATAGATTTCCTTGTTAATTACTTGCCTGATATTAATAATCACAGATTTTACACACACACATATACATATAGGAACAGCTAGGTGGTTCAGTAGATAACCTGGACTGGAGATAGAAGGTCCTGGGTTCAAATCTGGTATCAGATACTTCCTAGCTGTGTGACCCTGAACAAATCACCTACCCCCCATTGTCTAACCCTTTCCATTCTTCTGCCTTGGAACCAATACTGAATATTAATTCTCAGAAAGACAGTAAAAGTTTTAAATAAATATTTGTGTGTATATGCATGTATTCTAATATGTATATTCTAAAACAGAAGATAAGGGCCTTGGATATATATATATACATACATATATTTATCTTCCATGTTATATCTTCCAAAGAGTCTTACATAATTTGGACATATATGTAATCCTTTTCCCTCCAGAAACTATATGACTATATGACCTGTATCATAAAGGTCGCAGAGTATACATAGATTCCCTTCCTATCTTTGACCACACTCACATAGCTCGGTGCTGTTGAAGTCTGGCACTTTGAGATGATGGGATAATTCTTTCATTGACCTTTGAAAAGAAAGAACTGATGGCTCAAGGTAATTTTATTTATGGCTATGAATCATGTCAGAATTCTATCAAGTTGCTTCTCAACAGTGATAAAAGGATAGCTTTCTCTATTTCCAATCACCTCCACTCCACCTTAGCCTTAGAAGCCATAAGCGCATGGCATTAAAACACATATCCTACCTAGGTAAACCTGAGGCTGGATTTGGGAATTCTTCTTTTGTGTTTATTCTTTCCTGATCTTGAGCAAATGATTATCCTGAGACGGATATGTTAAGGCTTAGAGGCAAACTCTGAGTTTGAAAGGTTCAGAGGTCCTGGGACCTTTTGATCAGAGCCTGGGAGGACACCCTGGCAACTACTCCAAGGCTCTTGGAAAAGATGACCATTAAGAAGAGAATTAATCCAAGACTGGCCCACTTTACCAGATGACATGGATCAGGGACTGTTTGGGTAGTACAGAGCCAAAGTGAAATGAAAATTGTTTCATTATCAATCCCACAAACTGTGTTATGTTTTGTTGAGGTTTAACAATAAGCCTCTGGAGAGATTGTAACATTAGTTAGGAATTTAGTAACTTAATTCTACTCCGTCATTCTGTTGATGAATATTATAAATCACATACAGTATTTCTTTTATGTATAAGAAATAAATATCTGTCCCATATCTGCTTTACATTATTTTACAGTATTTTGTACTCCATCCTTTGGGGAGATTAAAGAGATGAGTCACAAAATAAGTTTTAAATAATTAATCTCTGGGGCAGGGGGTTAATAAGACTGAGTAAGAAAAAAAAAAGAAGTCTAGCCCCCTTCTCATTATAATCTGGGTTCTCCTAGGACTGTCCTGTCCTGGATATGTAAATGAGTCCAGAGAAGAAGATATCCTTAGTAAAGAAGGCAATGGGCACAGTGCCCTATCCCAAGAACTCAGCAGCAATTTCTCAGAATGAGACCCTTATTTCTTCAATCCACCTGCCCATAAATTCCTATTCAATTCATCTGAGTCACTTAATCACCCCTGCCAAGTTCTAGAACTCCCCAGGCCCTCATACCTAGAGCTGTTCAAATGCCTCTGATCACCTCTAATGCTAGCTTAGCTAGGTTCCAGGGCTTCTTGCCCATGCTTTGCAGCTGCACATACCTCATGTATGGTCACCTCTATTGCCCCACTCTGACCCACATGGTGATTTGGCAATCCTGTAAGATTTAGGTCCATTAACTTAATCTCTACACCTTCTCCTCTTGTGTAGAGGTATGACATGACTATGTTATGTGTCTATGGCATTCTAGGAGCAGAGTGCTCCCATTCCCTGGGCTCAGCTCCAACTTCTTTTCTGATCCTTTCTCCATTCTTCCATCTTGTATTTTTAAATACTATTTCTATGCACATATGGGTAATGCCTTGCCTTTGATAACAATGATATTAAGTAGAAATTTAAGTATTATATGTCCCATTCTTTCATATACTTGCCTTGTAAGCTTCAATAACAACACAGTTTTATAAACTAGTACCGTAGAAGCCTTGGACTCCACCCTTGGGTTTCCTGGCTCTGTCTGATATGTGGAGTTGGACTTATCTTGCTGGGGCCCAGGCCTCCATAAAACCACTTCCTGGCTGTCTCCACACCAAGCATTCTATCCTCTGACCATCAACCTCATTTCCCTACTACTTGAACCTTAGACTCTACCCCTGGATTACCCAGTTCTGGTGATCTTTCTTCTTATGTTGTCAGCCTCAGCCTTGCTGCAACTCCTTTTTATGTGTCTTTCTCCTTTAAAAAAAAAAAGGTGAAAGGACCTACTAATACAAAAATATTTAGAGCAGCCTATTGTTATGGCAAAGAATTGGAAATTGAGGGCATGTCCATCAGCTGGGGAATGACTGAACAAATTGTGGTATATGATGGTGATGAGATACAATTGTGCCATAAGAAATGATGAGCAGGATGACTTCAGAAAAAGCTGAAAAGACCTACATGAACCCAATGCAGAGTGAAATAAACAGAACCAGGAGAACATTGTACATAATTACAACAATATTGTACTTCAATCAACTAAAAGACTCACTATTTTCAGCAATAAAATGATCAAGGACAATTTTGAAGACCTTGTGACAAAGAATAGTATTCACTTTTCAAAGAAAGAACTGTTGGAGTCAGAATGCATATCAAAGCATAATATTTTTATTTTAGCTTATTAGTTTATTTATTTCTCAGAATTTGACCCTTATTTCTTCATCCCACCTACCCATAAATTCTTATTCAATTTAGTTGAGTCACTTAACAACCCCTGCCAAGTTCTAGAACTCCCCAGACCCTCATACCTAGAACTGTCCAAATGCCTTTTTTTTTTGTGGGGGTGGGGTGGAGGTGGGGTATGGGTATTCTCCTTTAAGAGTAACCAATATAGAAGTATGTTGTAAACCTTAAAATTTCTTAGACTTATGAATGTTGGAAAATTCCCCATTGGGAAATTTCATACTTAAAAAAAATTTCCTACTGATAGTAAGAACTCTATTGGAATATGAAACTCCTTGGCATGGGAGGATCCTTCTCCTCCCTACTTAAGACTACTTTAGGACAGAAACCTTTTGCTAAACAATGGAAAGGGCTTTGACCTATGCTTAAGCATAGAATAGGAAGTTCTTTGAGTCATGATTGATTTTAGAATTGATACAATAGAGATACTTGGAATGACAGAACCAGGTCTTGGAAACTATAATCTCCACCCTACTCAGAGTAACAGGATTTAGGAAGGGCTGCAGCAAAGATCAAGATTTAATTATTTGAGAATATGACCTTCAACAGACATGTGCAAAGGAGACAGACCTCTGGGCGGTCCTGGGTTAAGCTAGAGCCACCATTGGCACAGGGGAGACATCAACAGTGATTGGTAGATGTGAGAACTGAGGGGAGGGAACTTAGATTGTTGGCTGAAAGATAGCAGGGTCTGAGGACTGAAGGGGGAAGTTCATGCTCTGAAGGAGGCTGAGAGGAGAGAGGTCCTGGAGGGAGAGCTCCTGGAGAGGTCTTGAAGGAGGCTGTGGAAGGAGAACTCAGGAGGAGTCAGGAGGAGAATTCTCTGAAAACATTTCTTGAAAGGAGGCTCTCTTGAAGGTGGAGCCTGAGGTTGGCATGAGAAGCCTTACCTAGAGAGATCTTGGGTGAGTGATAAAACCAACTGACTGATTTATCTCTTAGGACTGAGGTCTAGGCCTTATTGGCTTGAGGCCCTTCATTCTTATTCCTTTCTTACTTTCTCTCTTTTTCTATTGATTAATCAGTGTATTATAAATTAAATTTCTCTATAAACCCAGTTGGCTTGGGCATATTCATAAATTGGGAATATATTCCCTAGCGACCATCTTATATTTATATAAACCCAAGACACAGTAGAAAACATATTTCGGTGGTCATAATTGATATATATATATTTCCCTTGCTCCCAAACATTTTAATTATCACAGTTTATGGCTCCCACTCTCTTATCTACAACTATTTAACACTCAAAACTAATTTAAATTTAACAATGTTTTGCATGATAATATACGTATTATTTTTTATTTGGATTTTTTTGTTTTAGATGAGTATTCTCTTTCAAGTATAACCAATATGGAAGTATGTTTTGCATGATAATACATATATAACCCAGATCAAATTGCTTACAATCTCTGGGAAGAAGGAAGGGAAGGGGACATTTGGATCTTATAAGTTTGGAAAACATACATTGAAGTTGTTATTACATGTCAATGGGAAAACAAAATATTTTAAAAAATAAAATGTGAGATCTTTGAAGGCAGAGACTATCTTTTTTGTTACATGTATTACAGTACCTCGCATATTAAGTGATCAATCAAGATTCTATTTATCTTTCTACCTATCTATTTATCAATGTAAAAATCTTTGGGCTTGTTAGAAACACAAATTAAAAGGCAAAAAAGGAAAAAAACTTAGATTCTCCTAATTTAGATTTTCTTCTTTCCAGTAATAATATAAGAAGGATGAAGAAGGGAGCAGCTGGGTAGCTCAGTGGATTGAGAATCAGACCTAGAGACGGAAGGTCCTAGGTTCAAATCTGGCCTCAGACACTTCCTAGCTGTGTGACCCTGTGTGACCCCCATTGCCTAGCCCTTACCAGACTTCTGCCTTGGAACTAATACACAATAATGAGTCCAAGACGGAAGGTAAGGGTAAAAAGGTTAAAAAAAAGATAGACATCTTGCTCTCCATTTCCAACAAAATGAGAAAATAAGAAATAATGGACTTTAAATACTGGGTGGTAGGTGGTAGAAGGTAGTAGAAATGGTCAGAGGTCCATTTCAAGGAGTCCTCTACTCTACCAGTCAACTGTGAGATACCCAATAAAAATATGAGCTCAAATAGCTTACTTCCATTATACAATCTAGACTTTCAGAAAACTTTTTCAAACCAAAAGTTCACTCTAGTACTGAAATTCATACATACATTCATACATTGAAAACATGCCCATTAATTGGGGAATGACTGAACAAGTTGTGGCATTTGATTGTGAAATACTATTATACTGTAAAAAATGACAAAAACTTGGGAAGATTTGTATGAAATATGCAAAGTGACATGAGAAGAACCAGAAGAACATTGTTCATAATAACAGCAATACTGTAAAGATACTTAACTGTGAAAAAGAGCTACTCTGATCACTATAATGATCCAAAATTCCACTGGACTACTGATGAAAAATGCTGTCCACTTCCAGAGAGAGAACTAATGAGCTAATAATAGACTGAAGCATATTATTTTCACTTTTTTAAAAATCATGATTAATATGAAGATGTTTTGCATGATTTAACACTTATAAGGGGTATCATATTGCTTAACTTCTCAAAAGGTAGGGGCAGGGGCAATGTCCGGTTCTATATTTGTCACTGCTAACCATAACAAGTGATGCAAGTGTGCATCAGTTAGTCTGGATCTGGTTGGAGATTTCAGATGTTTCATTCTGGAAAAAGTCTATTCACAGATATAAGTACTGCCAAAGATGGTTGCCATTTTGAGTGCATGGATCCTGAGATTAGGATAAGTCTCAGAATGGAGAGATACCTAGAAATTAGGCAAGCTGCTTGACTTGAATGCATCTTTCAGAGAGTCACAATTCTGTAGTTCAGCCAGTTCCGTTTGGTAAATTGCATCCACATTTTCAGTGTCGATAGTAAATGGGTTATGGAAAAGCTGTATGTCCTGTTCATGGAGATGAAGCCCTTTAAATCTTAATTGAAACTCCTTTTGCAACTTTTCCAGTGAATTCACACAAGTTTCTTTTGGGAATACAATCAAGGGTTTTTCCACTAACAGATTTTGAGTTAAGGGGAGATGGCAGAAATGTTCCTCCTTCACTTGTTTGATAAGGAGGCATAATTTTACTTTAAATGCTTTCACATGTGATTGCATATCACAGATGAGCTTCCCTTTTCCTTGAAGTTGCACATTGAAACTGTTGAGTAACTCTGTTACTTCTGTCAAAAAGGCAAGGTGCCATTTCCATTCTGCGTCATTGAACTCTGGTACTTCTTTGTTTTTTGAAAGCATAAAAGCTGTAATCTGTGGAAGTAAGTAATAGAAATGTCTCAAAACTCTCCCTCGACTCAGCCAACAGACTTCTGTGTGGTACAGAACATCTTCATAGGCAACATTTAGCTCAGACAGAAATTCCTGAAATTGTCTGTGATTTAGTGCATTAGCTCTAATGCATTTAACACAAGATACCAGAATTTTCATAACAGAGTCCCACTTCAGTGATTTACTACATAGTAGCACTTGTTGGTGGATGAGGCAGTGTATGGCTTTTGGATGAGAATGGTTATGTTTATCCATCTCTTGGTTAATTTGAGCAATTACTCCTTTCTTAGACCCCCACCATGCTAGGAGCACATCAGTTGTCACACTGGCTAGTTTAGCCCAGTCAAGCTCCAAATCCTTCACAGTTTGGGAAATCTTTTCATAGATGTCCTCTCCTGTAGTTGTTCCTTTGATGCTTTGCAGGCAGCAAGCTCTACTGTGACTTCGAAATTGTTATTTGTCCCACGAATAAAAATTAAAAGTTATGCAGAATCATGAACATCATTGCTCTCATTGAGTGTGAAGAAAAAATAAGAATGTTTTCTTGCGGAGTTTTGCAAATGCTGATGCAAATTGTCTCCCATTTCTTCAATCCTTTGTGTAACTGTAGATCCTAAAAGACAAACTGTACTTAATAAGTCTGCTTTTTCTGGACACATCTCTTTGGAAACAGAAAGAAGGCACTCTTTAACAAATTCTCTCTCCATGAATGGTCTGCCAGTGCACTCTATTAGCTTGGCAACTTGAAAACTTGCTTGCAGTAATGAAATATTTAACTGCTTCTGCTTCACAAAAGTATTTTGCTGAGTTGTCAATGTATTTTTCAGTTTTAATATTTTATCTTTTCTCATAGCTCCAACCAAACAATCATATTTTTTCTTTATGTTGAGTGTGATAATGTCAATGCAAATTGTATTCTTTGAACACAGACACTATATTCTGGCATATGAAACACACAGCTCTTTCCTTGTACTGCATGAAAAAGTCATCATAAGTCCACTGTTCTTTGAATATCCTACACTCCGAGTCTCTTTCTTGATGTCATTGTTTCCTAGAGATTCCAAATTGCTATTAGTAAAATACATACACACACACGCATACATACATATATATATATACATATATATATATATATATATATACAGCCCTACAAAAACAATATGCCAACAATAATTATGCCCACACAGAGGCATACAGACTGTACTGCCCATCAATGCAGTCTGATCTGTGTCCATCAATGCAGCCTTCCCAGTCCACATCATTTCAGCCTCATCAGTGGCCATATTGGTGGAACTCCACTTTTACCTCAGGCTCACACTGGTGTAGGGTGGGAACTGGCATGATTACAGAGCTGGTTCCTCCACCACTTTTCTAATTCACACTACCCTGTGCTAACAGCACTGCGATCTGTGAACTCACAGAGGAATCTGATTGCATCGGTAAGACCTATATAATCAGATTCCACAGCAGGAAAAAAGAAGGTATGACATTAGTGTGTATCCTCTTGCAGTCCATATTTATGGATTTGCATGCCTCACTTCCCCCACATAGTACAATGGCAACCATATTCCCCCAGATGCACAGCATAATGGTCTATAATAGGGGGAGTATGGGGACCATTGTACTACCATGTTTTCCCAAAAATAAGACACTGTCTTAGAATTGACACTAAGAAAGAAGATGAGAGTTTTTTGAAAAAGAATGAAGGTTTTTGAGGGTTGAGACTGTCTTTCTGCTTGTTTTTGTATTCCCAACACTTATTACAGTGCCTGGCCCATAGTAAGCACTTAATAAAGGCTTTTTGACTTGTTAACAGAATCAGATGTAATAGTTTCCAATAGCAGGCAGAGAGGGGCTAATTTGTAATGAAATCAGGACTAGGTTAACCAAAACAGAGTCTGATAAACTTTGGCCTTTTATAAGGGAGCATCAAGTCAGCTTCTCCATCTACCTTACTTTCTATTAGGGGTGGCACAGATTTGTCTCTTCTCTTTCTCTCCAAATGGTAGGCAATTGGTTTCAGTTCAGTTCTAGACAATTTAAATTAGTATGTGGAGTGGAAATTGAAGGGACCTTGGAAATTTCAAAGTTCACCCTCTTTTACCACTTATTTAAAAAATGTTGGAGAAAATTAAAATTTAAAATATAGTGGTTTTATTGAGAGAGAAAATGCAGAGCACTGTCTCAAATTATTGACCCAAGACAAAATGCCCAAAAATTCACAGAAAAATCCCCTATTTATTGGAGAATCCTGATATAATCAAGTATCCTAGAAGGGATTATAACATTTTACAGTAGTTGGAGACAGTGTTGAATTGTTTTACATTGACTTTACAATGAACACATTTGAACTAATTAACATCTTCAAGAAACTGGAGTATAGCTTCACAATGGACACATCCAAGCAAATCTGTGTTTTAAAGAAATGACCAGGAAGTTGGAGACAGATACAAAGAGGGGAGTAGTTCAGGCTGGATTATCTTGGAGGGGCTGATGAGAGGATCATTCAAGCCATTGGACTTGACCTCCAGTTAGAAGCTTCAATAATTCAAATACAGAAATACAATAGGAGAATCTTCTAAGACAAAAGGAAAGGGGATACTCAAGATTGGTACTTAAGATTTGGTCACAAGTACTTCAGAATCTAAGACCATCAGCCTAGTACTCCTGCCTGGGGCAATTCACAGACAGACTTAATTAAACCTGTAAAGCTTTTGTAAAAATGAGGAGGGTAGGGGGGAACACACCAACTTTTAGATATTAATAACTATTAATAATGTGAAAACAACACACTAATTTCTCACTCCATACAATTAGTGAAAATCTGAGATCTAAAATCATAATGACTTTACCACTCATTTCCTGGGTGTTTTGACTTTGTTCAGCTAGAGCTGATATATCTGTCTAAATATATTAGATATTTATCTATATTGTAAGGATAATTTTAGGGTGGTGATCTAATCTAAATTAATTTTGGTCGCCAGGGAATATCCCAAATAAAATACCCAAGGTAATTTATGGTGCTTTTAATTAATATAGAGGAAAGGAATTAAGGAGAAGGGAGAGGGAAAGGGTGTAGGATTTCTCCCACTTGGCCTGTGTCAGGATCAAGTTCAAAGTCCTCTACCACGAGGTCTCTGAAGATTAGTAGCTTTCTAAGAGGATAGTGTTTGGAAGGAAAAGGAGAAAGAAATCAGCCTAAACTCCAAGAGAGCTCATTTAAGATGCCTCACCTGAACTAAGCTATTCAGCTTCTCCCAGTATAGTATCAAGGAAAACTCACCGCCAAACCGGACAATAGCTGCCACCATGTCAAGATGCCGGAACACTTAGCAAGCTGCCAGCCAGAGCCAGCTCTTTGCGGAAAGAGGCCGGAGAGAGGAAGTGACACAAAATATATAGATGGTTTTTACATCACTTTCCTGCATCTTACATGTACCAATGGTAGCTTAAGCTTGACTTAGGACAGCCCAGGGGTCTGTCAGTTGTTTCTGATTTGTCATGTTCCAGAACATGTCTGTCATAGGCCATCCTCCTAAATATTTAATCCTTAAGGCCATCCTCCTCAATACTTAATCCTTAAATAGGGGTGTAGACATTCCTCTTTTGTTAGACTAAGCAGAGTGGAGTAAATCTAAAATTCACAATATCACATGATTTGAGGGCCTTTTTCAGGGCATTTTCCTCCTCTGGTATCCTCCTGTCACCCAACTCTTACCTGTGACTTGTAATATTTGAAATTTTTGAAAGGCCACATTTCATCATTTTAGAATTATTAACTGACTACTTAAGATAATCTAAGTAGTCTCCCCCTTCAAATCAAACAGGCACCAATGAGAGCCAGTAGGATAAAAGAGTGAGGGTGGCCAAAGAAAGGGGCAAAAGAGGGTAAGGTAATTCATATATATCTTATAACCTCATCATCCAGTCCCTTCCAAGGGCCTCCCAAAACATCACTGATTGGTACATAGCTATCAAGAAGGTGGACTTAGAGACCCCAACTCCTTCTTCATTACCTCATCAGAGAGAGAGGCAGTTCTTGGGAGGACAACAACTTAGCTCCTTCTTCCTCACCAAGTGCCCGGGTCACTATAGTCCAATGGCCTCTAGAGCTTCTTTATCTAAGAGAATTCATGTTTATAGTTAAATAAGGAGCAGAGGCTACACCCTGCTTGTAACAAAAGCCAGCCCTGTGAGATGCCTTAAGGCCTGGGAGTAAATTCCTTGGGAGCTGGCTGACCTTCAAAACCCAGGGTTCAAGGAAAATTGCACATAAAAATCATTATAATTCAATATTACTTTTCCACATGCCCTAAGAAGCTATCAAGCCCAGTGGTCACACCCCAGTCAGACTAACCCAGGTAACCGACAGGTGAATTAGGGGGGTGTCTACCCCAAGTATGTAGAGATGTCCTAGGGAAATGAAAAGATGAGAATAATTTGTTCCAGTGGCCATCAAGGCAGTGGAAGCAGATGCTAACAAGTGCTTAGAGCTTGGATAGATATTGAAGAAGCAAAGGTCATCTATTGCATTCCAGGCTATCGCCAGTCATCTTGACTTTTGTCTTGCCACTTCACTTGGTTGACTCTGGAAGAAAGAATGAGGTTGATTACTTTGTGCAATTCTGCCTCACTTAAATCTAATTCATAAGCAAGCCCAAACATCACCCTGTGATGTCATTGGTCCTCTTCAAAAATAAAGGTTAAGCAAGAACAGCATGATTCAAGAACTCCTTTGCCTTCTGTCCAGAATCATAACTAGGTACTCACAGGAGGCATGAAAATTGTTCCTGGGGCAAGCAGCATAAAGCAAACCCTCAACTGGAGGAAAGGTTACTATCTATGGCAAGATAATGATAAACTAAAACTCTGGTTTGAGGGAGTGGAAGAAGTAGAGAACAAGACAGAATAAATAAATAAATAAATAAAGCCCACCATCTGTTATCCTCCATTTCTTTGTTGCTGAAGGGCTACAACTTTTGTCAGCACACTCTAAATTTGGCACCCTGGAGCAAAGTCTTTGTTGATCCACCCTACTTATATCTATATGTATTTCCAAAAATGTCTTCCTTGTCCAAATGCTACAACAAAATATTAAAAAAAAGAATTGTTGACAGAATATCAACCTAATCATTGTGCTATCCCTGCCAGCTATTTCTGGTTCTGGTTGCAGGACAAAGTCAATTGCTGGAAGCCATCATACCCTGAATGGCTGATAAGGTCACAGTCTAGGGAAATGGGGTCTGCAAGGCAGCCCCCAGAGAATGAGGGCCCACAGATCCCCCTCTGTGACTTCTCTCTCTCCAACTTTCCTAACTAATGGACTTGTTATGATTATTTTTTCCTCCCCAATACAAGAGAACTAATATGAGAGCAAATACTTATAGGATCAGTAAACATATATCCCACCTTAATCCCCCCAGATTATTACCCTAAAAGATTACATTCACAGAATTAAAACCTAGAGATCACTACCCATTGCCCCCCTCCTTTCCTTTTGCACAGAAGTTACATTCACTCCCATTACAAGCCAGGCAAGTCAAGAACATCAATTGTTGACTATTATGGTACCATATGGAATTACGAACTATAAAGAATCAACCAACAAAAAAAAAATTTATTCATCACTTCCACTACATGTTCATAAGGGATTATATTTAGGTCATAGCTGTGCAGTCTCTTAGTTTTATTTTTTTCAATTTAAGCTTGATTTTGAATGTGAAACTTATGATCTGAGCCACAGTTCACTCCAAGTCTTGTTTTTACTGACTGTAGAGAGCTTCTCTACCACCTTTGGGTGCAAAGTATAGAATCAATTTAATTTCAATTTTAACTCTCCGGTGATGTTCATGTATAGTTGCCTTTTGGGTTGTTGAAAAAGTGTTAATCTTCTGTCCTGAATCATTTTGCCCTTCAAAGCCAAAATTGCAAATGAGCAGAACCAGGAGAACACAGTATACAGAAACTGATACACTGTGGCACAATCAAATGTAATGGACTTCTCTACTAGCAGCAGTGCAATGACCCAGGACAATTCTGAGGGATTTATAAGAAAGACACTATCCACATTCAGAGGAAGAACTGTGGGAGCAGAAACGCAGAAGAAAAATATAGAATTGATCATGTGGTTTGATAGGGATATGACTGGGGATTTTGGCATTAAAGGATCATTCTATTGCAAATATGAATAATATAGAAGTAGGTTTTGACTAATGACTAATAAAACTCAGTAGAATTGCTGGTTGGCTCTGGGTGGGGAAAGGGAAGAGGGGAGGGAAAGAACATGAATCATGTAATCATGGGAAAATATTCTAAGTAAATAAATTAATTAATAAAAAACAAAGCCAAAAAAAAAAGAACATCAATCACCTTCAAGACACACTCCACTGAATTCTGTTTATGGACAGAAATCAGACAACATTGCCAGGTGCTTTAAAGTAACACAAGAAAAATAGAACTTGTAAATTGAGGAAAATCCCAAATCTGGTCTGTCATTAAATTGCCCTCTAACCTTGTACCTAGCTATAAAATGTTTTGTTACCCATCTCCTAAGTAATTGAGATTGATTGTGAAAGCTGACCAAAAGTAACAATGATTCTCCTAGGTCAGGGAGAACTAACCTCTAGATCACCCTGTCTAGGTCATTCATCTATAGCAACAGTGTTTTGTTGGCCATCTCCTTAAGCTATGCGTCTTGTTGTTAAGTTCCATGGAAACACATGTGTAGAAAATGGATTGTGTGCTAAAGAAGTATGTACTTGAAACCCAATATAATAAACGAACCTCCATGCTATGGCAGAACACTGTGATGCCTATGCTCATGGACCTGAGTACACAGTGCTTCTCATCTCTATTACTCAACCAGATCGTCACATCTAGATGGAGTGAACCCTCACCCTCAGGAAGGCTGCTGGATGGCTCCCAAAGGTCAATGAAATTCACCAAATATTTGTTAGGTTCCTTCTGCCTTATGAGACAGTCTATTGCTTCTTTTTATGTCCCTAGCATGTAGCATGGTGCCTGGCATGCAGGTGGTACTTAATAAATGCTTACTGGTTGGTTGATTGATGTATGAGGAATTGTGCTGACCTCAAAGATGAAATAAAATAAAAGACTTTGCCCTCTGGCTTCTTACAATCTAATGGGGAAAGGGTGCTAGAGTGAGATGTACTTAAATACCTAAAATATAAGGCAAAAATGTGATTAGTATAAAGAAGGGGTTCAGACAACATACACAATAGAGGATAAAATTAAGCAATAGCACAGGAAATGAAAACCTTCTCCATCAACATTCTTGCCTGACCGTGAAGGTAAATAACATTTCTTAAGCAAGTTTATTTCTTTATATTCTTTTTTATTGTCTATGTATTTATTATTTATAAAGTACAGTTTCATATTTAAAAGTATATAAAACAAAAAATTTGAGTGTTTTTTGGGGATAGAAAAGATTAATTGCATTTCCATTCATTTAAATGGGGAAATTCGATTTGACACACAAGCAAATTGAATTACAAGCTTGGCCTTGTAACAAATTGAACCCGTGTGTCAAGATAACACTGTATATAATGCTAGGATTTCCTATACCAAGAATTCCCTTGTCTAATCCTTACCCTTTTAATTCACAAACGTATATGAAATACAAAATAATAATTTTTCATTTGCAAGAAAAATTATTTAATTAACAATGAATCTAATAACTATTGTACTGTCCCTCTAGGAATATTTTGAATTTATTAATTCTAATCCATAATAGCACTTCCCTTTCCAATTTCCAATTGACATTCTTTTGCTATATATTCTTCATTGCTGTCTAAGTACATTTGAAAACAGTTTTAGTGCTCTATGTAAGTGGAATATATTCCCAGATTTCCTATGCTAATCAATTATTTATTCCTTACAAATGTTAAGATCAAAAAGAAAAAAAAGATGTATATTTCTTTTTGACAGGTGGTCTAAGGAGACTAGTAGAAACCAAAAAAAAAAAAAATCCATTTAGTGTCTAGATTGAATAAAATGGGTAAAAATTGAGCTTCCCAATTCAGTGTTATTTCATTTAAAGGAGGCAGTGGCTACTTTTTTTTGTCACTGGGGGTTGGAAATGAATTCATGACTTTGTTATTCTTTTTCATTCCTCCAGAAGTAAGTCATCAGGGCCTATTGCCAGGCTTATTATCATACTGAGCGCTTATGTCACACTTTTCAATGAAGGGCAGAAAAGCAACAAATGAATGGCAGTGTATTTTGCTGCTCTGTGAAATAGGTTAGGAGGCAGGAAAATGGAGTCTGAGTTCTAGACCTACTATTGGCTCTAGTACAAGGCTCACATGAATCATTCTCTCTAACCTAAAGTTACTCCATCTATAAAGTTGAGAAATCATAGTCTTAAAAAGAACCTTGAGAGATTATATAATCCAGCCCTCACCCTTTGGGCAAAATGTTACTAAAAGAAAAAACATAAGAGCAAATCTAAGTGGGTTATGGATGTATGTGGGTATATTTGTTGTGTGTGTGTATATATACATATATATAAATCTTAACATCTATAAGCATATATAAATATGTGTGTATATAAATATATATGTAAATAAGAAAAAAATAGAAAAGAGCCTTTACAGAAATATCTCCATCTTTATGATCCCCTGTCAGCTGAAGCATAAGATTTATTATGAAAGATCATGGTTAGGAGCTAGGTTTCTAGGACCAGTCTGAGGACTGTGGATAGCCAGGGAAATGAATCACTACATAACCTTCAGAGCACAGATTCCAGTTTTTGAAATCTTATCAAAATATTGGGACCCAGATGGCCTCTAAGATAATTTTGTTTTATATTTTTAATAGCTTTCTACTGTAAAGGGTGAATATTATGGTTGAGACTGAGAAAAATCTAAATTTAAAGGGTCACCAAGGGAAATCCCAAATAATAAAATACCCAAGTCAGCTAACCAATTTTTTATGGTGGTTTTAATTACAATAGGAGGAAGAAAATATTAGCGGGGGGGGGTGGGTGAGAGAGAGACAGAGAGAGAGAGAGAGAGAGAGAGAAGAAAAGAGGGAGAGAAGGAAAGAAGTTTAACTCAGAACCACTCTGGCTCAGGCTGAGCCAAAGTGGGCATTAAGGCCTTGGAGAGCCAAGGCAGGGAAAGGGATCAGTCCTTATCACTCACGTGACCAATCTGAAGGAAAGCAGTCTGTGGGGCTCCTCCAACCTCAAATTCCAACCTTGAACTCAACTTTAGCCCTCCTCCCAGGAAGTCCTGAGAACTCCAGAGGTTGTTCTCTACCTCACTTCCTGCATCTCACATGTGCCAATGGTGGCTCAAGCTTGACCTAGGACTGCCCAGAGGTCTGTCCTTTTTTTGCACATGTCTGTTGAAGGCCATATTCTCAAATAATTAAATCTTGAGTTTGTGGCAGCCCTTCCTAATCTTGTTACACTGAGTAGGGTGGAGAATGTAATTTCTAAGACCTGATTCTGTTATTTCAAGAATCTCTATTGTTATTGATCAGGAAATAGCTAAATCCAATCTTCTAAAGAATGGTCTGAATAGGGGTAGAGTAGTTTTGAAATTCACACTACCACACAAGCCTCTTTGGAGTCAATGGGGGAAATTGGAAGAGAATTATAGTAGAGAAGGGGGAGGAGTCTAAATTGAAAACTCAGTCTAAGAAAACTAGGATAAGTAACAAAGCTGCTGATAGTCTTCATGGAGAGGGGCAAGGAAAGTGGAAGGAGTCAGGTAAAGGAAATTAAGGAAGGTAAAGGGGGGAGTTGTAAATGAATATCTGATCAAAAAGTGATAATCGTGAAAGCCTTTTCTATCCTACCTTGTCCCTGAACATTTTAACAGAGAACTGATATGTAAGCACTCTGAAAAGATGAGGAAGCATTTTCTTACAGTTATGGAGTCACTGAGAAAAAATACCCCAAGAGCCCATTTGAAAACTACAGGAACACATTTGCTGGAGAAAATGACATAATTGGTGATCAGGGTCAAACTGGATGATTAGCTGTTTCTCAAAATCAACAATCCATTTCAAAACTCATTCAAAAGTGCATTTACATATGTAATTTGTAACCCAGCACTCCAAGTTCATGTTATATAGAAACTTATAAAGAACAATCTTGGGGGACCTCAAAAATCAGATTGCTTTGCCCCCCACTCACATTTCCCTGGGGACCTTCAAATAAAACTCATGCCTATGTGTCTACTTTGCAAGAACTTAAACTAATCACACACAACTGATATCTAACAGAAAGAATGACAGAAAAAAAGGATTAGAAACCTGTAACAATCACTGTCTTCCTTTAGTGAATCCTATTTTCTCTCTAGGGATCTCCAGAGTCTTCCTGTATTGTCATGTTACCCTGAGGATTTAGACATTCTACAAAAGGGAAATAAACTTGAGGTTGCTAGAAGGTCAATCTTCTTCCCACTGGACCTATAGGGTCTGAGTAACTGATGGTCATAACAGAAGGTAGTCTAAAGTTTCATGTTCAGATTCTGATATAGGCCTAGCTACTCCTCCAACTACAGGGCCACATGCTTATCCTGACTTTTCACTCCTACAGAAAGGGGGGGGGGGTCAATAATTTAATTCCCAGTGGATTATTTGGTTGCTCAATAAATATTTACCATCTTGAAAACCAAGAGATTTTTGCACTATGTCCATATGATGCCATCTTTGAGCAGAGAGAGAGAAGGATAGTGAGAAGACTTATCTGAAAGAGTATTATTCAACTTCAATATCCCCCAGAGCTGCTCTCAGATCTCTGGTCTATGTTCAGTTTTCTATAACTCACCCTGATAGGTTATAGTCCTTATGAAAATTGCCTATTTAAAGTCTTTTGTTTAACCTGTCAGTGACCATTTGAAAGGATGTTCAAAATCACTAATAATAAAAGAACTGTACATTAAAACTCAAGTTTGTTTTCCTGTCTAACAGATTGACAAAATAACAAAAGAAAAAAATAATAAATGCTGGAAGGGCTGTAGAAATACAGCATGCATTCCCCAATTGACAAATGCTCAAGAGATATGACCAGGCAATTTTCAAATAAAGAAATCAAAACTATCAATAATCATATGAAAAAGTGTTCTAAATCCCTCCTGATTAGAGAAATGAAAATCAAAACAACTCTGAGGTACTACCTCACACCTAGCAGACTACCCAATATGACAGTAAAGGAAAATAATAAATGTTGGAGGGGACGTGGCAAAATTGGGACACTAACACATCCCTGAAAGAGTTGTGGATTGATCCAACCATTCTGGAAAGCAATTTGGAACTATGCCCAAAGGGCTTTAAAAGACTGTCTACCCTTTGATCCGGTCATAGCACTGCTGGGTTTGTATCCCAAAGAGATTTTTAAAAAAATAATGTTTGCACATTATTTATAATAAATAAAAAATATTTATAGCTGTGTTTTTTGTGGTACCAAAAAAATTTGGAAAATGGGGGTGGAGGGGATGTCCCTAGATTGGGGAATGGCTGAATAAATTATGGTATATGATGGTGATGGAATACTATTGTACTATAAAGAATGATGAACTGTTTGATTTCTATATGAACTGGAAAGACTTCCATGAACTGATGTGGAGTGAAATGAGCAGAACCTGGAGAATATTGTACATAGTAACTAAAACACTGTTGGACAACCAAATGTAATAGACTCTGCTCCTAATAGCAATGCAATGATCAAGAACAATTCCATAGAACTTATGAAAAAGAATGCTATCCACATCTAGAGAAAGAACTTTGGGAGTAGAAGCAGAAGAAAAACATGATTTATCACTTGTTTGTATGGGTTTGGGGTTTATATAGTTTGGGGTTGTGTTTTTTTAAAGATTACTCTATTACAAATATGAATAATATAGAAATAGGTTTTGAGTAATAAGACATGTATAAACCAGTGGAATTGCTTGTCAGCTCTGGAAGGGGGTAGAGAGGAGAGAGAGAACATAAATCATGTAGCCATGGAAAAAATATTCTTAAAAAATAATGTGGGGAAAAAACTGTATGGCACAATAAAGAACTAAAAATATATATATAGGCACGATTGGTAGAAGTATGAATTGGTCCAATGGTTTTGGAAAATAATTTGGAATTATATTAGAAAAACCATCAAACCATAAATATATTTATGTTTACAGTTAAGTGTTTGTCCAAGATCACATTGCTAGAAAGAATCTGAGGTCAAATCTGAACCTAGGACCACCCATCCCCAGGCCTCGCTCTCTATCACACTGAGCCACTAAGCTGCCCATATCTCTGTGGTGTTTTTGCTTTTTTTTTAATAGGGAGATGATAGACTATAGATGCAAAACTAGATATTCATTATTAGATATATGGTTTTAGTCATGCTTCCTTGTATTCAGGCATAAGGAAGAGAAGTCATTAGAAAGTAAAGTTTCTTCCCAGCTTCTTAAATTTCTTTCAAGATCAGAACTAGAGGACAGTATTCTTTTTCCAGTTACACAGGGAGTTTGAATCTTCTGGAGAGGGAAGAATACTAATTACCGGATTTGATTATGAACTGTAACCCACAGACTTTTCCCAAGACTCTTTAGTGCAAGGCAATAGGGAAGGCTTTCAAGATGGAAAATATCACTAGAGTTAACCAGGTCTTAGGACTTTGCCAAGTACCCTCCGATAGATTTGCTAGGGACAACAAATATCATAACTGGGATGGAGGGATAAAGATGTTAAAGTGTGATTGATTTACTAAACTCTACCCACTTATATGACAAGACACTCAAGTGATCTCTGATAAGTATGAAAAGACTTTTGAAATGTAGTGACAATGCAGAAACTTTCATGCCTCAGGGATCATCTACAAATTAAACTATCAAATTAAAATGAAATAAATCAGTTAAATAGATAATTCAGATAAACTAATTTTAAAAAGAACTAAACTATAAAAAGTTAGAACTTCATTTATCTGACTGTTGAATCAAGTTTAGCATTCCATTACACCTTCCCAGGCACAAAAGGAGGATTTAGCAGTGATAGAGAAAGTATGTTCATTGGGCCTACAGTATCTTGGAACAGAAAAACTCAAACTGAGGGAGATCCCATGAAAAGGAGAGTTATTTCCCCAACTTCCCCTCCTAGGACCTATCAACCCCGAAATATATAATATAATCTTCTGTTTCATTATCCAAGCATTGCTATTAAGCTGAATTTTCCCTTAGCCACAAAAAGGCCAGTGATTAACTAGAGATAAATATAAATTTAAATTAAAGCAGAGAACCAAACATCTGCAGGAATTCTTCTAACTGGGGACTCAGAGTGATTGTAACTAAACTCAAAACTTTTCATCTAAAATAAATTCTCCTAAAGCTGAAAAAGAGAGAACTATATGGACCTTAGAGGGCCCCCTTATTTTAAAATAATGTTACGTAAGGAAGAAAAATATTTAGTAAAATATTTGTTTCATACAACAAACAAAGAAACAAACAAAAAGCGGAGGCCAAAATAAAACCTAAACCCTCTTTTTCCAAATCTAGGATTCTTCAAATTGCTACCTTGATTGTTTCTTTCTCCCTCAATGTCACATCCCTCTATTTGCCAAACTATTGGTATTGGTTTTGATTTTTCTCTTTGGAATTATTTTCTTTTCTGATTTCTTCTTAATAATGAAAATAGAAACACTTATACTACTTTTAAGAATGACTTTTTAAAAATCAAGCATATTATATTAAGCAAGAATTCTTCCTGCTTGTTTTTGTATGGAAGAAGGTTCTATCTGAACTAATACCTCTATTACCTATATACCATTAAACTGTTTTTATTCCCTTACAACATGTCGTACATTATTATATTGTTATTTAACTTTTGCAAGCCTTGTGGGTGTTTTATCCTATTAACTAGATTATGTATGTTTTCAAGGCATGGATTGTGTAATTCAATATATCTTTATATAATATTGAGGTCAGTAAGCCATAGATAGATACTCAAATATTTTATGGAAGAGAAAGCTAGAGCTGGAAGAGACAATCCAATCAATTTTAGATTTTCAGTTGTCCAACTCTTTGTGAGTCCACTTGAGATTTTCTTGGCAAAAATATTGAAGCGGTTTGCCATTTCCTTCTCCAGTTCATTTTACAGATGAGGAGCTAAAGGAAATAGAGTTAAGTAACTTGCCCATGCGAAAATGGAACTGACTCTCCCCTTGCCTATTTTTTAATTAATCAACCAAAGTTTGAACACCCCTACTTGGCACTAGGTGGGGGAGTTTGCAAGCCACTTAGAGAGCTCCACCCTTTCAACTCAATCAGTCAGAAACTTGTGAATCCTTTGATAAGAGTTTACACCCTCATAGGATGAGAGGTGGAACCAACAAACATTGCCCCCTTGGGCAGTGCTAAGCAAATTTAAAGGCTGCAAATGGTCCCCATAAAGTGGAAGAAGGGACAGGAAGTGATGTAAAAAAAAGGACAATAAAAGATAATGAACTTCTTGTCCAAGAGGTCTTTGTTCTGAATTTTCTGGTTGAAGGAGCTTGGATTGCTTCTGGTAAGACTGCTCCTGGATCTTTTCCCTTTGGATCTTCTGGTGAGTGAAAAGCTGACCTTCCTTTCCTGGCTTCTGGAGAGATTAATTCTAAAGAGACCTCCCCTCCTTGAAAGAGGCCCCATGGGTTGAACCCTTCTTTAATTCAACACCATGTCCTCCAGCTGAGGGGTTATTGAGCCCTGTGTGGGTTGAGCCGGGAGCAACATTTAGGGTGATAAACTAAACTTCTTACTCTAGCCTCTCTTTCATTTCTCTACTTTCATTCTCCATCTTTTTTTGTAAATAAAAGCTGCTAAAAGTCATTTTTACTTGGGCTGTATTAATTTTAAAATCAGGAACCACAGAATTATCTTAAAATTCTTGTATATTTTAGTCAAATCATTAATTAAATTCCTTACACCCAAGATTACATAGCTAGTAAGTGTCTGAGGTCAGATTTTAATTCACAAAGATAAAGTTTCCTGACTCTAGGCCTGGAACTTCATCCACTGTAACAATAATAAATACTGGGAAGCAATTTTCTGAGTCAAATCAATTTACTGATCAGTAAATTATAATGCCAGTAGTGTAAACCTCAAATTTCCTTAGACTTATAATTGTTGAAAATTTCACCATTGGGATATTTCATACTTGGAAAATTTCTTACTGATAGTCTATTGGAATGGGAACTCCATTGGCATGGGAGGTTCTTTCTCTTCCCTTCTTAAGATTACTTTAGGACAGAGACCCTTTGCTGAACAATGGAAAGGACTTTGACCTATGCTTAAGCATAGAACAGGAATTTCTTTGAGTCTTGATTGATTTTAGAATTGATACAATGGAGATACTTAGAATAAATCTCCACCTTATTCAGTCCTAATAGGATTGAGTAAGGGCTGCAGCCTAGATCAAAATTTAATTATTCCAATCTCTACCATACTCAAGTTAACAGGATTTAGAAAGGGCTGTAACAAAGGAGTAAAGATTTAATCATTTGAAAAATATGACCTTCAACAGACATGTGCAAAAGCCAGAAACCTCTGGGCGGTCCTGGGTTAAGCGAGAGCCTCCATTGACAGGGAAATTGATGAAGAGTGATTGGTAGATGTGAGGACTAAGGGGAGGCAACTTGGATGGTGTCCTTAAAGATAGGAGGGTCTGGAGACTGAGGAGGTGGTGGAGTTTTTGGGTCGGTGTGGTTCCTGGGCTCGGAGGAAGCTTGCTCTGAAGGAAGCTGAAGGTGGGGGCCTCTGAGTCTGTTTCTCCATTTTGGACACGTGAGTAATAGGGACTGATCTTTTTTCTTTGCCCCAGCTATCTAAGGGCTTGGGCCTTTTGGCCCAGCCTAAACAGAAGGGGTATTTAAGCCCTATTCCCTTCTCTCCCCTTTCTCTCTCTCTCTCTATCTCTAATTCCTTTCTTACTCCTATTGTAATTAAACTCCAAAAAAGGCTGACGGCTGACTTGAGTTTTTCATTTAGGAATTACATAGCTGATTCCTTGGCGACCTTAAATTAATATATATCAGTCTTTTAAAGTGATTCCCTTGTAACAGTAGTATGGTGTAAGACTCAGAGATTACAAATATATACAATCTATGCAAAAGATTCAGGTTACACAAATTCCTTCAAGAAAGGGGAGGTCTTCTGAATATTTCTTCTTGGTGAGGCAATCAGAATTTCATCTTCTTCAAGAAAGTAAAGTTTTCTGATCTTGTGACCAATTATGTCATCTTTATTCCATATATAGTAATAACCAAGGTCACTCTGTAGCTTCAGAACCAACTGAAATATCATAAATATGGACAATTTCCAGGATCCCAAAGGCATACACTCAACTCTCCTGGGCAAAGGAATTTTGCAAGGCACTTTAAGGGATTTTCCTTGTCATTTTACTTACAATATGATTATTGATTACTGATTCTCATACACAATTCAATCAACAATTGGAATTTTTACTTTTGTAAAATTTAAAATTATATTTCTATTAATAAAAATATTATATTTTAAGAGGTTTATTAATGATTATTAGAAATCAAGGAATAAAGAAAATACAAAGTAAGAAACCACATTTGTGCCCAGGGCTGATTAGCCCATTCAAAGCTTACTTACTATATCATTGCAATGGCTGGAGCTGAGCGCTGAGGAGCATAGAAGAGGGAGAGGTAAGCTTTACTGCCAGTTAAAATGCTAATTGTGATCTCACCCAGTTGAAGATTCAAGTGAGATTATAGGGAATTCTGGGAAATACCAAGGACTTCTGGGAATTGAAGTCTAGGATTCAAATCTCCATTTTTACACTATTAAATCTATGGTTACAATTAATCATTATAACACTGGGCATTTAATAGGATTGCATGCAGAGTAGAGTTCTAGAAGGGCAAAAACAATGACTATGAACTGATTAAAGTTGCATAATAGGTTATCTTTTACATCACCATGCCACCAATCCAGTTATACATATAATATTAGAGCTGAGACCCCCCCACCCCAGAAGTTCTAACCAGAACAGAAAACAGTGATTTGTTACTTTGTTCCTGGAACTGTTAGAAATATGACTGTCAAGATCACAGATATAGGACTGGAAAGAACCTTAGAAGTCACTAAATCCAACATCCTCATTTTACATATGAGAAAACCAAATCCCAAGGAAGTCTAGTGACTTTCTTAGGATCATTAGCTAATAAAATACTAAGATAGTATTAGAATTCAAGTCTGATCCCAGATCTCCTCTTTATCCATGTTTCACATGAAGAGGTGTCCCTTCTTTCCCATTCCATCTTGTCTTCTCCAGAAGATGGCCCCTTCTATCATGCCTACTTTCTCACTAATTTTCAGTCCCTTCCTGTAGATTGGTCCTCACTTAATCAATATATTCCCTCTAGTTATAGCCCTGTATCTCTCCTTTTCATCATTAAACTCCTCAGATAGCTGTTTCCAATCAATGCCACCATTTTATTGCCTCTCACTCTCTTAACTTTGAAAGTGTGGCTTCTGACCTCATTATTCAACTGAAATTGAATAAATAAATGAATAAAAAGAATTAGGATTGAGAAAAGGGAATCAGATTTGGCAATTAAGTTATTGCCAAATCTGATTCCCTTTTCTCAGTCCTCATTCTTTTTAACCATCCTGCAGCCTTTGACATTACTGAACTCCCTTTTGCTTTTTTTTTTAATTAAACCCTTATCTTCTGTCTTAGAATTGATACTAGGTATCAGTTGCAAGACAGAGAAGATCAGTAAGGGCTAAGCAATTGGGGTTAAGTGACTTGGCCAGGGTCACCCTAGTAGGAAGTGTTTGAGACCACATTTGAACCCATGACATCCTGTCTCCAGACCTGGCTCTCTATCCACTGAGCCACCTAGTTGTTTTTGTTTTTGTTTTTGTTTTTAACCCTTACTTTCCATTTTATAATCAATACTTTGTATTTGTTCCAAGGCAGAAGAGTAGTAAGGGCTAGGCAATGGGGGTCAAGTGACTTGCCCAGGGTCACACAGCTGGGAAGTGTCTGAGGCCAGATTTGAACCTAGGACGTCCCGTCTCTAGGGCTGATTCTCAATCCACTGCTCCCCAACCTAGTTTTTAAACTCAAAGTTTTTATGAATTTCTCTCTCTATCCTGGTTCTCTTCCTAGTCTTCTCAGTCAGTCTTCTTTGCTGGATCCTAGTCCTAGTCATACCCATTAATCATGGATATCCCTCTAGGCTCTATCCTGGTGCCTCTTCTTTTCTTCCTCTATATTATTTCCATTGGTGATTTCATCAACTAACAAGGATTTTCAGGTTTATTTATCCAGCCCTAACTTTTCTGTTGACTTCTATCTAGTCATATCTCATACTGGATGTCTAACAGACCTCTTAAATTCAATACATATAAAACTGAAATCATTTTCTAACCCCCACCTCCCTTGCCCTAATGCCCTCTCTTAATTCACCTTTATTATGGCAGAAGACATTGTCATCCTCCTCTTCATTCAGGCTGGCAACCTAGATGTCATCCTTCTTGACTCCTCACTTCTTCTCATTCCCATAACTCATCTGTTACCAAGGACTGTTAATGTTACCTTCATCACAGCTGACATGTGCCCCCTTTTTTCTCTCTGACACCTTGATCTAGACCCTCATCACCTCACACCTGGGCTTTTGTTGGATCTTGCTATTTGGTCAGCTTGCTTCAAGTCTCTTCCCCACTCCTGGCTGTCCTCCACTCAGCTATCAAACTGATCTTCCTAAAACAAAGAACTGATCATTTTCAACCCCCTATTCAAAAAACTCCAGTGGTTACTCACTACCTCTAGGATCAAGTCTCAAATTTTCTGTTTGATTTTTAAAGACCTTCATAACTTTACCATCACCTACATTTCCTGTCTCCTGAACACTTTACTCCCCTCCACATACTCTATGAGCCCGTGATACTGACCTCCTGGCCATTTCTCCAAGACAACATATTTCCTGGTTGTCTTTCATGTATAGAATTCTCTCATTTCTCTGTCTCCTGACTTTCCCAGCTTCTTTTAAGTTTGAACTAAAATCCTGTGACCTACGGGAGTCCCTTCAGAGCCCCCCTCAATGTGAGTGCCTTCCCCATTAATATAAGTTAAAATTTATTCTCTTTATACCATTTTTGAGCAAAGCCATTTGCATGTTGTCTCCCTGACTAGACTATAAACTCATCAAGAGCAGGAACTGCTTTTGTCTTTGTACTCCCAGTGCTTAGCACAGTGCATGGAACAGAGAAGGTACTTAATAAATTTTTGTTAACTTGACTTGGCTTTCTGACTCCAACTGCAATGCCCTATTCTTTAAGCCAGAGAAATCTCTTCCAGAAAATTCAGTCCATATTTCTAGGCTCACTCAGCAGACCTCAGGCCAGAATCACCTAGGGTTGGACCACAAGAATGAGAAAGGGGTACTAAAACTAGGCAAGGCAGTTATTTTTTTATATATTTCTATTTTTTTAACATATTTTTCCTTTCCTCCAGGTTCCTCAATTCTGGTAAATTTCCTGGCTAATAACACTTTATTGGCTCTCTAACCAAATGTGCTCCTTTGCATGTTTTGGTCAGGTGTCTTCCTCCTGAGGCTTGCTGAACTTTGGACCTTTATCTCACCCTGGTGTCTGAGTTCTGGTTTTTCTGTTTCCCTGGTTCCTGATTCCCGCTGCTCTCCAGATTGTTGAATTTCATGTGTTCTTCCCCATTTCTGACTTTTTGCTCTCATTTCTTGACCTGCTGTTCCCCATTACCTGATGTGACAGATCTAAGCTCTACCCTCCAATAGATTTCTGGGGAGAAAATGAAGATGTTGGTTGCTATGTATTTCCATTTATTTAGAGTTGTAATAACCTTAAGGACACTACCCCCTTGGCTTGTGACTCATATTCTGGAAGTTAAGATCAGTCAGGGGATTGGTAAAAACTCTCCTAATGTTTGAGGAAGTAGAGAATATTTTTTATGAATATTGCTAATTGTAGAACTACCTTTTCTCATTTAAAAATTTCTTGACCATGAAGGATTTTACATAAGACTTTGCTTTGTTTGGCAAATATCTCCTAATATTCCTTTGTTGTGATTCAATCATTTCAGTTGGGTCCCACTTTTTGTGACTCTCATTTGGTGTTTTCTTGAAAAAAAAATACTGGAGTAGTTTGCCATTTCTTTCTTCAGCTTGTTTTACAAATGAGGAAACTGAGGCAAACAAGATTAAAGTATTCACCCAGGGTCACACAGATAGTAAGTATCTGAAACTGGATTTGAACTCAAGTTTTTGTAACTCCAGTCCTAGAACTCTATCCATTAACTGCCCTCCTAATAGGTCAGTAATTCATATTTTTTCAATATCTTCTGAGGAAATTTTTAGTCTTTAGTCATTGATTGTAGGATTATAGATTTAGAACTAGAAGGGACCAAAGAAACTATCTAGTCCACATCCATTTTATAGATTAGAAAACTGAGGCTATATAGAAGCTAAAAAATTGTTTAAAATCACAGAGGTGGTCTGTAAAAAGCTGAGGTTAGAACCCAGGTCTTCAAATTCAAACCCACTACTTTCCATTGTTCTATGCAGCCTCTCATTTGTATTATTTGTTTTATATATGACTAGAAGCTCCGAGTAATTGACACACATTTAATAAGCTTAATGATCTCATCACAATTTTAAATGAATATCTTTTAGATGGAGTAATTTATTTAAAAAATGTTATCTCAATAAAGGAATATTAGGACTTAATTGATTTTTTAAAAAATATTTTGCTGGGCAATTAGGTGGCAATAGTGAATAGAACGCCAGACCTGGAATAGACATGGTTTCAAATGTGGCCACAGATACTTACTAGCTTTGTGACCCTGGGCAAGTCATTTGGTCCTATTTACCTAGCCCTTGCCTTTCTGTCTTACTGTTGTTACTAAGACAGAAAATAAGGGTTTAAAAGTATATGTGTGTGTGTGTATGTTTGTATGTAGATATATATGTATATGTATTATAATTTTTTACCATGTATTTCCTTTTTAGTATAGATTTTACTAGCATTTTATTTTTAACTCAATAACATGAAAAAAACAATTTTTTAACCTTCATCTTCTTAAGGTTTCAGTCAAATTCTCACCCTTTGTCCCTCCTCTCCCTCCTTCCCAAGATGACAAAGAATCACATATGTTTTTCTTTGGGTGTTTAATACAACTTTTCTCCTCAGAAAGATGTTAATGTATTTATTTATTAACATCATCAGCACATAAATACCATGCATGTTTGGTTATATATTAATATCTTTTCAAATGTGATTATAAAAATAGTATGAAAGAAAAACAAAAAGACAAAATTGGAAATCATGGATTATAGAAACCTATGGAAAACTTTAAAGGGAGGGGGAAGTGTTTAGAAAGAAATATTTTTGAGGCATTAAAAGATGAGTGTTGTAAAGGGGGACTCCTAATAGCTGACACCAAAAAAAAAAAACCTGATCAAGTCACTATCACAATTTCCATTTCCCTTCTTGTTAGCTTTGTGACCTAGGGCAAGTCACTTCTGTTTGCTTCAGTTTCCTCATCTGTAAAATAGAGAGAATACCAGCATCTTTCTCCCAGGGTTGTTAGGAAGATCAAAAGAGATACTAATTGTGAAGTACTGAGCCCAGTTCTTAGAACATAAAAAGTACTATATATGTTAGCTTTTGGTGCCATAGTTTCATTGAAATTGGCAATCTTGTTACTAATTTCAGGCCTTCAAATCCACATTGCCATCTGTCCAATAGGAATGCTTACTTCCTTACTTTAACAAGCCAAAATAGAATGAATTAAAAGCAATTGTGTCTCATTATCTTTCAATCATGTATAGTTTGTGGCATTAAGACCTAGAGCAATAGTTTCCACTCTTTTCAAGTAAGAATATTCCTTTTATAAAGTCAAAATATTTTACATCTCCTTCCTTATATGATAGTAGTTGTACAATTAGTATCTATTGATTGAGAAAACTCCTAAAGACAAAATGACTATTTAATGGGCATATGGATTTCAAGAACCCCCAGCAGTAACTTAATATAACCTTCTAAAAGTCCAGAACTTATGTAGAAGTTTCAGAAATTCCATAAGAAAAAAATGTTATTTCTCCCTAACTTTTTTTTTAAGTTCAGAGGTATTTTATTTTCCCAATTACATGCAATAACAATTTTCCAAATATGTTTTTTGAAATTATAAGATCCAAATTGTTTCTTTCCCTCCCTCTTCTCTATTAAGTAATTTGATCTAGATTATATATTTATTATCAAGCAAAACATACTTCCATATTAGTCATCATTGTAAGAAAATACTCATAAAAAACCAAAATCTCAAAATAAAACTGTAAATAAACTACTGTGGAAGATAGTATGCTTTGTTTGATCTGCATCTGACTTCAATAGTTCTTTCTCTGGAGGTGTATAGCATTCTTTGTCATAAGTTCTTCAGAACTGTGCCAGATCATTTTGTTGCTGAGAGTAACTAAGTCTTTCACAGTTGGTCATCATAAAATATTGTTGTTACTGTCTACAATGTTCTTCCAGTTCTGCTTATTTCACTCTGCATCAGTCCATGTAGATCCTTCCAACTTTTTCTTAAATCATCCTGCTTATCATTCCTTATAGCACAGTAGTATTCAATAATCAACAGATACTATAATTTGTTCACAATTCCTTAACTGATGGATATCTCCTCAGTTTCCAATTCTTTGCAACCACAAAAAGAGCCACTATAAATATTTTTGTACAAGTAGGTCCTTTCTCCCTTTTATGAACTCTTTGGCATACAGACACAATAGTGGTATTATTGGATCAAAGGGTATGAACAATTTTATAGTCTTTTGGGCATAGTTCTAAATTGCCCTCTGGAATGGTTGAATCAATTCACAATTCTACCAACAATGCAGTAGTGCCCCAATTTTGCCACATCCCCTCCACCATTTATCACTTTCCTTTATTATTATATTGGCCAATCTGATAGGTGTGAGACAGAACCTCATCATTGCCTTAATTTGCATTTGCCAATCAAGAGGGATTTAAAACATTTTTATATAATAATTGACCGCTTTGGATTTTTTCATCTGCAAATTGCTTGTTCATATCCTTTGACCATTTGTTTATTTGGAGAATGGTTTGTATTCTTATAAACCTGATTTAGTTCTCTATAAATTTGAGAAATTAGATCTTTATCAGAGAAAATTTTATACAAGCCCCCCTCACCCTTCTAATTTTGGTTACAATGATTTTATTTAACAAAAGCTTTTTAACTTAATGTAATACAAATTATTATTCTTTTTGCATCTTGTAATGTTTTCTATCTCTTGTTTGTTCATAAATTCTTCCTTTCTCCAAAGATCTGCCATGTAAACTATTCTGTTCCCTTAATTTATTTATGTTTATTTATTTAGTTAATTTAAAATTCTTAATTAATTATTAATTTAGTTATTCTTTATATCTGGACTACATACCCATTTTGACCCTAACTTGATATAGAGTGTGAGATATTGGTCTATATCTAGTTTCTGTCATACTGTTTTCCAATTTTCCCAGCAATTTTTGTTAAATACCGGGTTCTTATCCCCAAAGTTGGGGTCTTTGGGTTTATCAAACATTAGTTGCCAAGATCATTTACCCCTTTGTATTTTATATCTAATCTATTCCATTTGATCCACTATTCTATTTCTTAGTCAGTAACAGACTGTTTTGATGATTTCTGCTTTATAGTACAATTTGAGATCTGTTACTGCTAGGCTACCTTCCTTCACATTTTTTCCCATTAATTCCCTTGATATCCTTGACCTTTTGTTCTTCCAGGTGAATTTTGTTATTTTTTATAGTTCTATAAAATAATTATTTGGTAGTTTGATTAATTTGGCACTGAATAAATTAATTTAGGTAGAATTGTCATTTTTATTATATTAGCTCAGCCTGTCTATGGGCAATTGTTTTTTCCAGTTGTTAAGATCTGACTTAATTTGTGTGAAAAAATTTTGTATGTGTTCATATAATTCTCGAGTTTGTATATTCCGAGGTATTTTATATTGTCTAGTTATTTTAAATGGAATTTCTCTTTCTATCTCTTGCTGCTGAACTCTACCTAGCTTTTTGGCTAAAGCATGACCTAGTATAGTAAGATAAGACACACAACTGTATGAGGGAGCTGTATAAGAAGAACTTTCAAGATGATATCTGGATTTTAGTTGGTAGATAATAGGGAGTCATGTTAAAGAGTTTTTAAAAAGCAGAGTGATATGATAAGATCTGTGTATATGTAAGATGAAAAGGGCTCCCTGAGTTGATAGTGAGTTCTGGTCACAGAAGGTCTTTTAGTTAAAGCTGACTGATCCCTTGTGAGTGATATAGAGGGGATTTATTCATGCTTTAAGTAGGACTTGAACTAAATGACCTTTAAGGTCTCTTCCAGCTCTAGGATTTCATGAAACATTATTTATATTTTTCCTTTTCTTTTCTTTTTTAAGTCCTCCTCAAAAACAAAAATGGCAGGGGCAGCTAGGTACTGACTGGGTGGAGAGCCAGACCTGGAGATGGAAGGTCCTGGGTTCAAATTTGACCACAGATACCTTCTAGCTGCATGACCCTGGACAAGTCACTTAACCCGAATTGCCTAGGCTTACCAATCTTCTGCTTTGGAATTAATACTTAGTATGATTCTAAGACAGAAAGTAAAGGTTATTTTTTAAAGTAGCATATATAGATTAAAAAAAACAACAACAAAGTGGCATTCTAGACAATAAGTACGGGGCCTACTCATATTTATTCTTTATATCGTTGCCACAATTCTTTCAGTGTTGTGAATGACTTGTTTTCATCTTGTACAGTAGACATTATTATAACTTTCATTCAAGAACAAATATTAAATAAGAACTCCAGAGGCATCTTTTTACTTTATCAACAATTAGGTAAAAAGAAGTAATATGACCAACAAGAAGTATTCAAGGAATTAGACTGCCATGTGCTAAAAAATATAATGTGTCTGACCGTGATACCCAGGCTAGATCCAAAACACATGTTGTCTCCCCCATTTGACTGTAAGCTCCTTGAGAAAAAGATTTGTCTTTCACCTGTCTTTGTCCCCAGTGCTTAGCGCAGTGCCTGGCGCATAGTAAGTGATAATAAATGTTTATCAACTGATAGGTTTGCCAA